>NC_133618.1:240343867-240682617 GCF_048593235.1 Sminthopsis crassicaudata | reverse complement strand
CTGGAGAAGGGAAGAATTTATGACCAAAGAAGAACTAGAGAACATTATGAAATACAAAATGGATAACTTTGATTGAAACTAAGCTAAAACATTTAATTAAAATTAAACTAAAAACTAAACTAAACTAAAAACATTTTGCACAAGCAAAACCAAAACAAACAAGATTAAAAGGGAAATACAAAGCTGAGGAAGTTTCTGATAAAGGTTTCATTTCTAAAATATCTAAAAAAGGTGTCAAATTTATGAGAATACAAGTCATTCTCTAATTGATAAATGGTCAAAGGATATGAACAGATAATTTTCAGATGACAAAATTAAAGCCATCTATAGATAGTCATGCAAAAAATGCTCTGGCATCACTATTGATTAGAGAAATACAAATTAAAAAAAAACCTCTGAGATACCAGCTCACACATCTTAGATTAGTTAAGATGATAGGAAAAGATAATGATAAATATTGGAGAGAATGTGGGAAAACTGGGACACCAATGTAATCCTGGCGAAGTAGTGCAATGATCCAACCATTCTGGAGAACAATTTGGAACTATGCTCAAAGGACTATAAAACTGCGTGTCCTTTGAACCAGTAGTACCACTATTGCATCTGTATCCCAAGGAAATCATAAAGGAGGGGAAAGGACACAAAATGTTTGTAGTGGCTGTTTTCATGGTAGCAAAGAATTAGAAAATACATAATGCCCATCAATTGGGGAATGGCTGAATAAATTATGATATGTAAATATAATAGAATATTATTGTTCTATAGGAAATGATAAGCAAGCTGATTTCAGAAAAGCCTGGAAAGACTTACATGAACTGATGCCAAGTGAAGTTAGTTGAACCAAGAGACCATGCAGAATAACAAGACTATATGATGATCAACTGTAATGGACTTAGATCTTTTCAACAATGAGGTGAATTCATGACAATTCAAATAGACTTGGGATGGAAAGAGTCATTCTCTTCCCCTCTCTTTCTTTCTCTGTCCAAAAGAGAACTATGGAGACTGAATGTGAGTAAAAGCATGGTATTTACTGTTGTTTGTTTCTTTTCTCTTTCTCATGGTTTTTTCCCTTTCAGATCTGATTGTTTTTGCTCAGCATAATAAATATGGAAGTATTTGTAGAAGAATTTCACATATACAGCCTTTATTGAATTGCTTGCTGTCTTGGCAACAGGGAGGGGAGAGAAGAGAGAAAAAAATTTGGAACATAAGGTTTTGCAGAGGTGAATGTTGAAAGCTATCTTTGTCTGTATTTGGAAAAATAAGATACTATTAAAAAAATAAAGGATAAACAAATCTTTCAGTCACCTAAGTTTGGAAAGTAAAATTCATCTTAATCTCCTCCCAATTTCTTAATTTCTTTTCTTTGTCCAATCATATGTCAAGTCTTGACATTGGAAAACTCATTCAGACTCCCTAGGTCTTGGTTTCTGTATTTATAAAATTTGGGGTTTAAACATGATGACCTCCAGTTTTCCTAAGTTCTAGATACATGATTTTTAAATTACATTTCAATAGTTCTTATACTCTAACTTTTCTCTTTATCTTTACCATAACTTCCATAGTCTAGGAATTCATCACTTATATGGATTATTGTTTTTGTTTATTTGTTTATTTTTAAACATCCATTAAAGTTTAATTCCACATTCTATCCCTTCCCCTTACCTTTCCCCCATCCAGGAAGAAATATAATGCAAATTATACATGTGAAGTTACAAAAAACTTATTTTCATGTGTTGCAAAAAAAAAAAAGCAAGATTATAAAGAAAGTGACATGGACTATTGTTAATTTTAATTGTTCAGTGGATCACCTACAAGGAAGTAAAAATTGAGTATCTGTTCATCAGTTGGGGAATAGCTGAATATGGTATATGAATGTAATGGAATATTATTGTTCTATAAGAAATGATGAGCAGACTGGTTTCACAAAAGCTTGGAAAGATTAACATGAACTGATGCTAAATGAAATCAGCAGAACCAAGAAAACATGGTACAAAATAATAACAAGATTATAGGATGATCAACTGTGATGAACTTGCCTTTTCAAAAATGGGGTGATTCAAGGCAATTTTTTAAATTTTTACAAAATTTTATGCATAGGTAATTTTCCAGCATTGACAATTGCAAAACCTTTTGTTTCAACTTTTCCCCTTCTTCCCCCCACCCCTTCCCCCAGATGGCAGGTTAACCAATATATGTTAAATATGTGAAAGTATAAGTTACACATAATATACGTATATATGTCCAAACAGTTATTTTGCTGTACAGAAAGAATCAGACTTTAAAACAGTGGATAATTAGTCTGTGAAGGAAATCAAAAATGTAAGCAGACAAAAATATAGGGATTGGGAATTCTATGTAGTGGTTCATAGTCAACTCCCAGAGTTCTTTTGCTGGGTGCAGCTGGTTCAGTTCATTACTACTCTCTTAGAACTGATTTGGCTCATCTCATTATTGGAGAGGGTCATGTCCATCAGAATTGATCATCATATAGTATTGTTGTTGAAGTATGTAATAATCTCCTGGTCCTGCTTATTTCACTCAGCATCAGTTCATGTAAGTCTCTCCAGGCCTTTCTGAAATCATCCTGTTGGTCATTTCTTACAGAACAAAAATATTACATAACATTCATACACCACAATTTATTAAGCCATTCTCTAATCGATGAGAATCCATGTAGTTTCCAGTTTCTGGCCACCACAAAGAGAGCTGCCACAAACATTCTTGCACATACAGGTCCCTTTTCCTTCTTTAATATCTCTCTGGGATATAAGCCTAGTAGTAATGCTGAAGAATCAAAGTATATGCACAGTTTGATAACTCTTTGAGCATAGTTCCAAATTGCTCCAGAATGGCTGGATGTATTCACAATTCCACCAACAATGTATCAGTGTCCCTGTTTTCCCACATCCCCCCCCCCCCAATGTTCTACATTATCTTTCCCTGTCATTCTAGCCAATCTGACAGGTGTGTAGTGGTATCTCAGAGTTGTCTTAATTTGCATTTCTCTGATTAATAATGACTTGGAGCATATAGACTTTTGATAGAAAGTAACATCCACATCCAGAGAGAGAGAGAACTATAGAGACTAAATGCAGATCAAAGTATAGTATTTTCACCTTTCTGTTGTTGTATATTTGCTTGGTTTTTTTCTTTCTCATTTTTTTTCTTTTTGATCTGATTTTTCTTGTGCAGCATGATGAATACAGAAATATATTTAGAAGAATTACACGTTTAACCTATATTGGATTGTTTGCTGAGGAGGGGGAAGAAGGGAGAGAGAGAAAGAAATTTGAAGCACTAGGTTTTATAAAGATAAATATTGAAAATTATCTTTGCATGAATAAGAAAAAATAAAATACTCCTGAAAATTTTTAAAAAATCTGCCAGGAGGCCAGTGTCCCAAATTCAAATATGGTTGGGTCTTTCCTATTGCACCCAAATCTACAACCTCAAGGAACTTACTTTTCAGCAGTGGAAAGGAATAATTCAACTGGAAAAACATCAAGTTCCTCATAATACAGCAAGGTTTTGATTGGTCAGTATCTTTTTATTATTAAAGAAATTGTGAAAAGATATATCACTTCTAACAATTACATGAAGTTGTTCTCAACAAGAATCCTCTCTCTTTATATCTATATGGTAGGAATAAAATGGCACATTATTAAACATAAAAATCATCAATTTAGTCATAATCACCATAGGCATGAAAGATTTAGACATCCCAGTGTTATTTCCATATTTCCATGGATCACAAAGTAAATAGAGAAACATTTAAAGGGAGCAGTGGGCAATCTTGCCTGAAGGGAAATGATACACTTAGCTTAATTAACTAGTCAAGGCTTTTTGTTTGGTCTATTTCATTAGGTGACACCAAATTCAAAACACTTTATAGTTCATTAACATCTCAAAGAAATCCAACCCTGATTCAGTCTCCCCCATGCACCATAGTCTGTGCTTTGTCTATGCTGAAGTTTCAGCCTGAATCATCACCTTGCTTCAAGCCTGACATTGATCTATCCAGTCTAGTCTCCCAGTGTGCCTAATAGGAGATTGGGTAATAGCAGCAAATAAGTCATGTCACCAATCTTAATGCTGGAACCATAGGATCCTAGCCAATGGCTAGCCAGAGTTTCCTCTGATAGATTATTCTGATGCTAGGGCAAAATGTGTCAATAATAGGAGCACCATAGAAATTTGCAGATGCACATGAACATATTATTTAGATTACAAATCATTTTTAATCATAAGGAAGTTGAATTTTTTAAAAAGAAATTTTAAAGAAGATTGGAATAATCATTAATCTTTTAATGAATACTTTGGGTAATATCTTTCAATATATCCCATTCTAAAAGTAAACTTATAAGATGCTAACAAAGTAGACAAAGTAGACAACCTATCAAAAGAGAAATATTGGAAGACTGGCATCAAAAATACAGAATTAACTAAAACATTACTACTATACAAAAGTGGATATTGTTCATCCGTAAGTTAATGCCCAATTCAATTCAATTTTACAGGTGTGCTATATTCTAGAGATACTAAAACACAATTGAAACAGTTTCTGACCCTAAAGAAGCCTACATTTTACTGGCTAAAATACACAGACAGCTACAGAAGCAAGCAATTGCAAATTATACATACTATTCTGTCTCTTTCGAACTCATTATCTCTATTTTTCTCTTTCTTTGTTTCTATCTATCGCTGCTTCTTTGTCTCTTTCTGTATCTCTCTTTTTCTGTCTCTAGTTCTCTCTGTTTCTGTGTCTAGATTTTTCTATCTGTCTTTGTCTCTATATATCTGTGATTCTCTCTGTCTCTTTTGCTTTCTTTTTCTTCTGTCTTTCTTCCTCTTTCTTCCCCCCTTTCTTTCAGTAGTCTTTATTCTACTCCAGATAAAAGTACAATAATACATGTTAAAGGAATCACAATAGGATATGTGCAATTCAGGAACATAAGTAAAAAACTAACAGTAATCCATAAACAATCAACAAATTTCAAGAAATTCTTCCTAAAAGAAGCAACATTTGAGCAATCCTTTAAGGGGACCTACAGATTCTATGAGGTGGAAGCAAGGAGGAGTGCAATCCATACATTGGGATCACTTCTATAAAGCCATATTGGCAGGGCATTGAATACTGTGTATGTACAGGGTTGAAGAAGCAGTTCAGTTCAGGTGCAAAAGAGAGTGCTTAAAAAGGCAAAATCTCAAATAATCTTTGAAAGATAATTAGGAGCCAGACTTAGGAAGATCTTTAAGTATCAGGCTGAGTAGTTGAAGTAAAAGAAAGTCATTGAAAATCAGAGAGTAATGGGGTGACATGGTCAGGCCTATGTTTAAGGACTATCAGTTTGTCAGTTTTGTGGAAGATTGATTGGAGAAATGAAAGATGATTTTTTTTCAGATGACTGGGGAGCAATTAGGAGACTGTTGTAACAGTCCAGGTGATAGATGATGATGTGCTGAAAGCTGTGTGAATGCAGAGAAAGGGACAGATTTAAGAAATGTTGATAGAGATAGGATCAACAAGACTTGGCATATGACTGGATTTGGGAAGTGAAAGAGAAAGAAATACCTTCAAGGTTTTTGTTACATCAAAAGAAATGAAGTTTAGAGGGGGGTACATTTTGAGGGAAATGGATACATTTTGGACAGTAAAAATTTTCAAATGTATTAGGTTTACTACAGCATATAAAGATTGGTTGAGGGAAGTGGGAATGTTCAATCTGGGGGAAAAAAAAAACTAGCAGCAGAGACTTTTCTTGCCTTATTTGAAGTTATATTGCATGTATTGAGGATTAAATTCATTCATCTATATCCTAGAGTGGGATGGAGGGACAGACTGCAGTAAAGAGTAGAAACTATGGAGAGGCAATTTAAAGCTCAATTTAAGGAAAGACCTCTAATAGCAGTGAGAACAATCCTAAAGTAGAAGTGAAGGTGATAGTGTATTCTCATCCTTGGAGATCATTGAATGGAATTTGGATAATCCACACTTGTCCAGGGATGAGAAAAAGAGGGTATTCCTGTTAAGATAAAACTAACTAGGTGACCTGTGAGAGATTTTTTACTCTATTTCAAGAATTCCCTGACTCAGTTTCTTAACTGCTAATTTCTTTTGTCTCCATGATTTTTAAACAATAGAAATCTTACTATAACCATAAAATGTATCAACTACTTATATGTATCTCCCTTCTATTCTCTAAGTATTTATTCCGTGTAGGCTTATGTTATCTCATTATCCATTCTCAACTTTTTTAAAGGTGAAAATTAGAGTATACACACACACACACACACACACACACACACACACACACACACACACACACACACACACACACACATATATATATACATACATACATATACAAATATATGTGACTGTTTCCTTCCCCAAATAGTGGACCACAAGTTGGGTAATTATTTTAACTTCTTTAAGTAATCTTGAACTGTGAAATGTTAATCTCTAAATTATTGGAAAAATAGCAAGATGATCCAATCAGAACTAAATGGTCAGTCCAAGCACCTATATTTTATTATGTGGAATGAGTGAAAAAAGTTATTAAAATCTAGTGTTTTCCTGGCACTATATGATGGTCTGGAGCTACAAAACCAGTAGTGAATTAGTATTGCCTTAAATAGTCTTTCATTTAATAGTGCAATATTGCATATATAACGGAGTTATAGTCAGGGAAGGGAGTTTTAGTTAAAAGAATCATAGGGATTTGAACAGACAATTATTTATCATGCCTTTTCTACAAGCAATGGTATTATTATTTTGATTGATGATCCAAAAACAAGAGATGAGAAGTGGTGGGAATTAGGAAGGGATAAAGGAGAGGAGTAAACACAGAGTTGCAGATAAGATGGCAAGTGTTTAAGTGAATAATTAAATGGTATGTGAAATATAATATTGGACTCACTACATATAGTTGATGGGGGTTGAGGTCCCTTTAAGATTCCTTTCTAATTGCCCAACCCATGGCTGACCTTGATTCACAAATCCTGGTCAAAGGCACCCTTTGAATATCCGGGCCCAGCCCCACTATCAGCTCAGCTTCCCCCAACCCTCACCTGATCTGAGCTAACTGAAAAGCCCACTGAGAACTTAGGGGTACCGCCCATCATCTTCTAGGTATAAAAGAAAGGAGCCGGAGCACTCTCTTTGTAGGAGCCCTTCCAGCCATGTAAGGTATCCTTCATGTACATGGTATCCTTCCAGCCATGTAAGGGTTCCTGCCCACTCAGTGGCCACCTCTGGCCCTGGCGTCTTTCTAAATGAACTTTACTTCCAAACTTCTACAATAAACCTTTTATTTATCAATCTAGGTTTCCAGGCTTGTAAATTCATTTACAGGGGACATTGCACCTCATGGGATTATCTTACTATCTATGTGCCGAGAAATGGGGTTCCCCCTTTCCTTTCCCTCATTATAGTGAGTCACCAATCAGGATAACTCAGTACTCTACCCAGAACTCTCAAACATTATGAATTAATTTTCCTAGGGAAGAGGATACATTGTCTCAGAAGATCAGTTCCAAAAAATATTATTTCAATTGAAGAAGGGGAAGCAGGGCAGATGTCCAGACACCCTGACGCTTGATTGAATGAGATATGGTGTATGGTCTAGAGTCAACTGGATAAAATGAGTTAAATGTTCTTGAAAAATTGGCAACAAAATCAATCTATTCAAATAATTATTTTGTGTTCATTTTGTATGTGTTATGTATACTTTTTATAATAAATACACATGTTGCTACACCTAAGATTATAAGATTTTTAAGGGACAGGGACTATTTTTATTTAAATTGAAAATAAGCTTCAATCAAAGGAAATTTGGGTGATCAGATATTTTTATAATGAATAATAGTGACTAAAATTTTTCATAATGATACATTTTAAAGGGGAGGAAATTGAAAAAAAAATTAAAATATTGTCCACTAGTCTTGTTTTAATCATCATGGTTTAGAAGTTCCATAAATTCTCAAAGGCTATGGCAGAGGGAGCACAAGCTTTAGTGTTTCCTCTTGAATATGGGTCCCATGACACTGTTTGTAAATTGTGGACTGGATTGGCTAAGAACAGAGATATTCATTATAAGACAGCTGGCTGCTAGAGATGAATGTGAATAAATGAGTGAATGAAAAAGGATATAATAAGTTGTTATGTCTTCTACACTATGCTAAATTCTGGAAATAGAAATACAATCAAACTTGATAGTCTTTCAAGAAGTTTATGTTCTAATGAGTGAAAACAAGACTTAAAGGAGAGTTAGAAAGGGGGAGAGAAAGGAATCATGATTGACAGGATGGTTTTATATTTTGTATGGAAAACTTGTTCCAGGAAAGATTAGAAAATGGCTCACCTATCCAAGGGCAGATTCTTATTTCAATGTGAAGCATATGAGGATGATAGATAGAATGCATTCTAATTGGCCAAATCAATGCTTGAAACAACCTACTAAACAAAGTTCAGAGAGGTTCTGATATAGATCCTGTGGAAGTGGGCTTCTCACTGGGGAATCATGGGTCAAGATTTATGCTCTTTCATGAGACTCTATTTGCTTATTTAGTAGCCACACCTAGACTATGTGATACCTTTTCTCCCTATGAATTCTTTAAAAAATATTTTAATATTATTCTTAATAAAATGAGGTATTAAGCTCCTTTTAAAATTTAAACAATAGCTCAGTATAATTGTTCCACCACCATTTTATCCTATTCCCCAGCTGCAAACCTACTACTGACGTGCTCATACTCATGGCTTGTCAAAAATATTTATACCTACATCTTTTCTCTAGTGTTCAAGCTTGAATAAGCAGTATAAGTAAATACTTGAAAACAAAACAAGAAACCTTTAATTCTAGGATCATGACATACCATGCAGATAAAATTTCAACAGTCGAGAGACCAGAAGGAATAATCTTTAAAAAGGTTGTCATGAAAAGCTGCAACTCAGTCGGGCATAAAAAGCCTTCTCTTGGCTCACAGACCTTTTCCTGGTTAAAAAATACCTTGATGACAAATGTAGATGTCATATTCCCTAGACAGCAGTCAAGAGAATTGAAGTTGACTTGGAAACAATGTGCTTTTTTCCCCCTTTGAAATATGTATCAACACAAATCTTAAAATACTTAAGAGTTGTCACCTAGAGAGGCAAGGAGGCAATTTCACACAATAATTAAAATCTGTGGAGTATATTGAAGGAAATACACTTCAATGAGATGGAAAATGACAGATTCCTCCCATCATTAAAATGGATATGAGTGGGGTCTAGATCTATGATTACATTTTTAAACAGATCTTCCAGGTGAAGAATGCCTAATAGTAATATTAAAGTAAATCTTGCAGAGTTACAGAGCATTGGGAGATTGTATCATGTTTGGGATTACACAACCAATTTATGTCACAGCATATGACTTAAGAATTTCTTTCTTGTGACATTGGTTCTCTCTCTGTCTCCTAAATGGACATTCTCTAATTATTTTTTTTCCAGGGACCTGACTTATGTCATTAGTATTTTATGTAAAAATGGAAAAAACAGAATCCTAAAACAGATAAGTATTAGGCAAAGCACTTCAGGGTTAACCTTACCCCAACTCAGCCCACTTTTAGTCTCAAATGATAAAGGCAATTGTGTATACTGAAGGTGTATCTAAAGTGTGACCAAAATATCAATCTAATCAGTAGAACAATTGATCAAATCAGTGAAACAAATTGTCCAGCTGATAGGCTACTTGGTCAATTCAGTCAAAATGGGCCTGACCAGCTGGAGATGGATTTAAATGCAAATGATTAGCCTTGATCAATGGAGAGTGATGAGTGTCTGAATAGAATCTCAGAACCCTGACAGATCCAAATTTTAAGGTGGTTCAATGTTACTAGAAAACTTTGATTCAAATAGCCTGCCTTTAATATCTTTGTAATCTCAGGCAAAACACTTAATCTCTTTGGGCCTTAGTTTCCTCATTTGTAAAATGATTGGACTAAGCTAGATAGCTTTTAGACTCCCTTCAGGAACAATATCCATGATACAATCTATGCTGCTGCAAGAGTCACCTTTTATAGATGACAAGTTATAAGAAATCTAAAGGGATTCAACTCTTTCCTACTCACCTTTCTTATTCCCAGGGTTTAGGCAAAGAAGGAACAAAAAGGTGTACTCTTATTTTTTCTAGCTTTAAAAAGCAATATTTAGAGCAGAAAAGAATCTTGAAAGGACAGGAAGATAAATTATTTAGACAACTCTTCATTGTATACCAAGATATCTATTTCTATGAGCTTGGAGACAAGCAGTATAGTGTTTCAGTCAGTAGAAATATGTTATTTAAGTCTCAGATTATTCTTAAGAATCAAGTCCTGTCTTTTTTCTCTTAAAGTCTACATCTAGAAACTTGTTCAAACTCCAAAATGAAAGATAGGATAAAGAAGATATAAATGCTTTATTTAGCCTAAAAAATTGCAGCCTACTTTGAAGATACTTCATTTATTATTATTTTTAATTAATTAATTTGTTTTTAACACACATTGCTTTATGAATTATGTTGGAAGAGAAAAATCAGAACCAAAGAGAAAAAAAAAACATGGGAGAGGAAAAAAACTGAAAAAAGAAATGACTATAGCTTGTGCTTTTTTATATTCAATCTCCATAGTTTTTGTTTTTTGTTTTTCTGGATGCAGATGGTGTTTTCAATCTAAATCTATTTCAATCTAAAGTCTATTAGGATTTCATTAGATCACTTAAACACTGAGAAGAACCAAATCTTTGATATTTGATCATCATACATTCTTGCTGCTATTGACTACAATGTATTTTTTTTTGCTTGTTTCACTCAAGATCAGTTCATGTAAATCTTTCCAGGTCTTTGTAAAATCAGCTTGTTCATAGTACAATAATATTCCATTAACTTAGTATACCATAACTTATTCAGCCATTCCCTAATTAATGGGTATCTACTCATTTTCCGATTTTTGCTACCACAAAAAAGATGTTACAAATATTTTTGCACGTCTGTCCTTTTCCCTTCTTTATGATTCCCTTGGGATACAGACCCAATAGTGGTACAGCTGGATCAGAAGGTATACACAGTTTTATTGCCTTTTGAACATAGTTCCAACCAGAATGGTTGGAATGTTTCACAACTCCACCAACAATGCATTAGTCTCCCAGTTTTTCCACAGCCTCTGAAAAATTTATCAGTATTTTTCCTGTCAGCTAATCTGAGAGGTGTGAGGTGGTATCTCAATATCTCAGACTTGTTTTAATTTGCATTTCTCTAATCAATAGTGATATAGAGCATTTTTTCATGTGACTATAGGTGATTTTAATTTTGCAATCTAAAAATTGTCTGTTCATATCCTTTGACAATTTATTAATTGGAGAATGACTTGTATTCTTATGAATTTTACATAGTTCTTTATGTGTTTTAGAAATGAGACCTTTATCGGAAACATTAACTGTACAATTTTTCCCAGCTTTCTACTATTTTAAAACCTTTTTTCTGTTGGTTTTTTTTGTGCAAAAACTTTTTTAATTTAATGTAATGAAAGTTTTCTATTTTGCTTTTCATAATGTTCCCTAGTTCTTCTTTAGTCATAAATTCTTCCCTTCTCCAAAGATCTGATAGGTAAATTATCCCCTGCTCTCCTAATTGTTTATAGTATCACCCTTTATGCCCAAATCATGTATTCATTTTAACTTTATTTTGGTATGGGGTGTGAGATGTAGATCTATGACTAGTTTCTGATATCTTATTTCCCAATTTTCCCAGCAATTTTGTCAAATAATGAGCTCTTATCCCATAAGCTGGAATTTGGGGGGGTTATCAAATATTATATTACTATAGGCTTTGATTATTGTGTCATATGTATCTAATCTATTCCACTGATCCACCACTCTATTTCTTAGCCACTATCAAACAGCTGTGATAACTGCTGCTTTATAGTAGAGTTTTAGGTCTGGTATTGCTAACACACCATCCTTTGTATTTTCCCCCACTAATTCCCTTGACATTCTTGACCTTTTGTTTTTACAAATGAATTTGGTTATTAGATTTTTTGGCTGTAAAAAATATTTTTTTTGCAGTTTAATTGGTATGGCACTGAAAAAGTAGACCAATTTAGGCAGAATTGTCATTTTTATTATATTAGCTCATCCTACGCATAAGCAATTGATGCTTATTTCTTATAAAGAAGTGACTTCATTATATGTGAGAAGTATTCTGTAATTGTGTTCATATAGATCCTAGATTTGGCAGGTAGGCCCCCAAATAATTTATCTACAGTTATTTTAAATGGAATTTCTCTTTTATCTATTGCTGCCATGTATTGCCAAGAAAAAGGTGTGTTCCTTTCTATCCCTATTCAATTTTCCCAGAGGTCTGTCATATCTAGGTTTTCTAGGATTCTATTCTTTTATTATTTATTTTGTGGTTAGATTTGTCTGATTCTGAGAGAGGAAGGTTAAGGTCTTCCACTAATATAATTTTGCTATCTATTTTGTTCTGTAACTGGCTTAATATCTTCTCTAAGAATTTATATGCTCTACCACTTGATACATATACATTTAGTAACATTACTAATTCATTGTTTTCAGTACTCTTTATGAAGGTATACTTTCCTTCCTTATTTCTTTTAATTAGATCTATTTTTATTTTTGCTTTATCTTAGATCAGAATTGGTACCCCCTCCTTTTTTTTTAACTTCAGTTGAAGCATAGTAAATTCTGTTCCAGCCTTTTACCTTTACTCTGTATGTGTCTGTTTCACATGTGTTTCTTGTAAACAACATATTTTAGGATTCTGTTTTTTAATCCACTCTACTATTCACTTCTGTTTTATGGGAGAGTTCATCCCATTTACATTCACATTTATGATTACCAACTCTGTATTTCCCTTCATACTATTTTCTCCCCTGGATATAATTTTCTTCTATCTTTCCACCCTGTCCTTCCTTAGAAGTTTTTTTTTTTTTTTTTTTTAATTTTTAACTCACCTCATCCATTACTTGCCCTATATTTTATCACCCACCCATCCTCTTACCCCTTTCTCTCAGTTTTTCTGCCCTTCCTTCTATCCAGCCCCTCCCTTTTTTCCACTTTCTCCTCCTATTTCTTTATAGAGTAAGATAAATTTCAATACCCAATTTAATGATTAAGTTATTACTTCTTTGAGCCAAAACTGAGGAGGTTAAGCTTCAAGTAATGTTCATCCCTTTCCCTTCTTTCCCTCTTTGATACCTCTTCATGTGATCTACTTTGTCCCATTATACCTCCCCTTTCCTCTTCTCTCAGCATAATGCTTTTTCTACTCCTTAATATCTTTTTCTTTGATATCATCACATCAGAGTTCATCTACAACTATACCCTGTGTCCATGCGATGTCCCCTTCTATCTACCCTAGTAACAGATACAGTTCTCAAGAATTACAGATATTATTTTCCCATATAGGGAATATATATATATATATATATATATATATATATATATATATATATATATATATATATATATATATATATATGTATATATATAATTTCTGTTTAGTTCTGGTTTATTTCAATAGAAATAATTGAAAGCCTCCCCTGAAAGCTGATTCTCACTAGGTTCTCACTCATTCTTGGTTGTAACCTCAAAACTTTTGCCTTCTAGAATATGATTCTAGGCTTTCCAATCCTTTGTTGTAGAAGTTGCAGATCCTGGGTAATCCTGACTGTTGCTCCTTGATATTTGAATTGCTTTTGTATGGCAGCTTGCAGTATTTTTTCTTTGAAATTGGAGTTCTGGAGTTTTACAACAAAGTTTCTTGGGGTTTTCCTTGTGGGATCTCTTTCTGAAGGTGATAGATGGATTCTTTCAGGGACTATTTCCCCCTCTGTTTCAAGAGTATCCGGGCTTTTTCCTTGATGATCTCTTGCAGAATGCCAATCAGGTTATTGGTTTTGGTCATGGCCTTCAGGTTGGCCAATGATTTTTAAATTGTCTCTTTTGGATCTATTTTCCAGGTCAGCTGTTTTTCCAATGAGGTAATTTATTTTCTTCTATTTCTTCATTATTTTTATTTTGATTGATTGATTCTTGGTTTCTCATAGAGTCATTAACTTCCATTTGCCCCATTCTAGTTTTTTTTTTAATTTATTTTAATACATATTGCTTCATGAATCATGTTGAAAGAAAAACAATCATAACAAAAGGGAAAACCATGAGAGAGAAAAAAGAAACAGAAAAAGAAGTGAATATAGTATGTGTTGATTTACATTCAATCTCCATAGTTGTTTTTCTGGATGCAGATGCCATATTCTATCCAAAGTATTAGGATTGCCTTGAATCACTGAACCACCAAGAATAACCAAGTTTTTCTTAGTTGATCATCAGACATTCTTGTTTTTACTGTGCACAATGTATTTCTGAATCTACTTCTTGTGCTTAGCATCAGTTCATATAAATCTTTTTAGATCCTTCTAAAATCATCTTGTTCATCATTTTTATAGAACAATAATATTCCCTTACCTTCATATATCCCAACTTATTAAATCATTCCTCAATTAATGGGAATCTACTCATTTCCAATTTCTTGCTGTACAAAAAGAGTTGCTACAAACATTTTTGCATATGCAAGTCCTTTCCCCTCCTTTATGCTATTCTTAGGTCCCAATAATGGCATTGCTGGTTCAAAGATAAGGACAGTTTTATAATCCTTTCAATAAAGTTACTGATTGTTTTCCAAAATGGTTGGATCATTTCACAACTCCAACAAAATGTTTCAGTTTTCCCATATCCCCTCCACCATTTATTGTTATTTGTTCCTGTCATCTCAGCCAATCTGTCTGAGAGGTAACCCATTCTATTTTTTAATGTGTGATTTTTTTTCAGTTAGCTTTTATAGCTCTTTTTCCATTTGATTAATTTTACTTTTAAATCAGTGGATTTTTTTTTTTTTTTGCATTTGGCTAATTGCATTGTTTAAGGAATTTCCTTCCTTTTCCAAGCTGTTGACATTTTCTTGCATATTACTTCATTTTTTTCTCATTTTTTCTTTTACCTCTCTTATTTGTCTTTCAAAGTCTATTATGGCCACATCCAAGAATCCCCTTTGATCTTGAGACCATTTCATATCCCTCTTTGAGATTTCCTTTCTAGACATTCTGTGCCTGTCTGATTGGTGTTTTTGTCTTCCTGTTCACCATAGTACTTTCTATGGTCAAAGTTCTTTTCTGTTTCTTGCTCATTTGCTTACTTTTTTTTTTTTTTTTTGGTATGCCCATTTTTTTTTTTACTGTTAGGGTTAAGCTCTATTTCTGAGGCAAAGTGGCACTGTACCAAGCTTCCTGTGCAGTTCTGGTCTTTGGCTTTGAGTACAAGGGCCCCTTGTGTTTGCAGGGAGTAGGCTTGACTGCTATTTTCAGAAGATAACTTGGTTTCTCAGAATTTGCCTTCTGAACTGGGATGGAGGCTGCCCCATTGGTCTGCTACTCCATTGAGTTAGGGCCAACAATATCTGTTGCTGATCTGCTCTGATTAAAACCTTCTCACTGGTTTTACCAGACTCTTTCTGTACTGAACTAAACAACTTTTTCACCTCAGTGAGACTGACCTTGAAATTTTTCCAATCTATCTTGATCTGGAGAGTGGTTTCATTTCATCAGACTCTGTTCAGAGCTTGGTTTTATGTGTTTTTCAATGGAAATTGGAAGAGCTCAAACAGCTTCCTGGTTTTATTCTGACATCTTGACTTCACCCCTAGAGTTAAGCACTGAATTAAAATGACACCATGATATAATTAAAGGATGCTTAAATTAGAGCACTTGTTCTCAAAGTGTGGTCAAGACTTCTCTTGGGTTTCGCTACACATTTTAGGGAGTTCTGGAATTAAAGACTTTTCACAAAAAAGCTAAAACATTTTAATTTGTTTAATATATATATATATTAATAATATATATATATATACACACACGTGTGTGTGTGTGTGTGTGTGTGTGTGTGTGTGTGTGTGTGTGACATATATACAATTCCCATATAATAAAATTTCTCTGGATTTTTCAATTCTCAAAAGTATAAAGGCAAAGACCAAAATTTTGAAAACCATGCTGACTTAGAATTAGGAGGCCAAAATTCATATCCTGATATTGAGAATTATCATATGTGTAACTCTGAGTAAACCACTTAACCTCTCTTAATCTGTGAAATAATGACACCTGGATTACTTTCATTACTCAGAAGATGGAAGAAGTATACTAGAAAGCATAAAGTACAAGGTAAATAATAATTGTTATTATCCAAACATTCAGTCAGTTAGCATTTTTATTGAATTAATGAACAGTGAAATATGAACAATGATTTTAATTTTAAAATCAGTGGGGAAAAAAGGTCATTAGACTCTTAATTGGAGCAGTGGATACAGCACTGCACTGGGAATGAGAAGGAATCATCTTCTTGAGTTCAAATATTATTTCAGACATTTCTTTGCTATGTAACCCTGGGTAAGTCACTTAAGCCTGTTTGCCTCAATTTCCTCATCTGTAAAATGAGCTAGAGAAGAAAATGGAAAATCATTTCAGTATATTTGTCAAGAAAATCCCAAAATGGGGTCATTAAGAGTTGGAGATGAAACAACAATAATGATGATGATGATGACAGCAACAGCATTTTGTTTTTAAAACTTTTAAGCTCAAAAAAACTTTTTTGATCTAATTACTAAAGAAAAGTAGAACGCTAGACCAAGATTTATTTGTTTTTTCACTTAGATAGAAAACTTCTACCAATAAGTGGATAATTCAGCTTCTATTTGCAAATAGGTCAAACATGATGCAAAATAATAAAACGATAGTATCAGATTTTATGTAAAAAACAATCCATCATAACATCTTCTTAAAAATATTTCAAATGTGTCCAATAATATTTGAGCTTAGAGATTTATTGAGTAGACTAAAACTAGTTGATTCTAAAGCATGAAAACATCTTCTTTTCTCTTGCTGTGATAATGGAAAAGTTGAACTTGATTTAGCTCAAATTTCTTAAGATTTATTTTCTTCCCTTTGGTATTGCAATAAATGATTAGGCAGAAACAAAATCTGGATAGCTGCATTTGAAATGAGAGAGCAGTTTAAAACAGAGGGGAAAAGAAAAGTCTCATAGATATACTTTGCTGCAGCTTAGACCAATAAAGCCTGTCTTTGCAGGTTTATTTATAGACTCTGCAGAGAGAGGTGATATAAATATTTGAATGCCTTTTTATTTAGTAACATCACTGGTCCTAATGTTGATTTTGTCTAATAAACTAATTGGAGCATGTGTGAATGTGTAGAAGTGCTGGATTAATTGCACAGGGAAACTTAATACATTGTCCACATTCTAGAGTAAGTTGAGAAAATTTAATTGGTTTAATAGATGAATAAGTCAGTTTCTTCTGTCTTGTCCACTACATACAATCAAAGAGATCAAAGCCATTTTAGAAGCCATCTAATCACATCAATGCCTTACTAAAAATACCCTTCACAAAAATCTTGAAAATAGATGGTCATTTTTACTTTAAGACCTCTACTGAATGAAAAGCCACTAGTTCAGAATTGGCAGTAGGTTCAATAATGATCTCAATGTAGACAATTCTCATATCTATTTTCTATCCTCAAACTTTCTCTCTCTAATGATCTTTTACCACCAAATGCTTATTATACGTCTCTAACAGGTTATCCCATAAATATTTTAAACTTAATAAGACTGAATTTTAATTAATTATTTTTGCCCTCCCTCTTTTCCAGAATTCTTATTATTGTCTCAGGTACCACCATCTTCCAAGTCACCAAGACTCCCCAAGCATGTTATCTGTGACTCCAGACTGTCTGTCACCTCCACCCTTACTCCTACCCCATATCCACACTGTTTGAATCCTGTTAATTCTGCCTTGAAATGTCTCTTGTATGTGCTCCCTTTTCTTCTCTGACACTGTTGCCATGTTGGTGTACATCTGCATAATCTAACAACTGGATTATTGCAGTAACTCTCTTGGTTTCCCTGCATCAAGGCTCTGTTTATCCTTCACTCAGCTATCAAAGTGATCATAGAAAGCGCAAAGCTGACTATATAATTTCCATATTCAATAAAGTCCAGGGGGTTCCCTTTTACCTCAGGAATCACATTTAAATTATTCTTACTTTTAAAGTTCTTTATGTACTGTTCTCCTTCTGTCTTTCCAATCTTTGTATTCCTTCATCTCCTCCATGTACACTATCATTCACTGACACTGGCCTCCTTATGGTTCCTTAAAAAAGATACTCCTCTTGTACCTCTTCACTGGCTGTCTTCCATTCTGAAGATTATCTCCTCATCTCTGCCTCTTGGTTTTTTAGACTTCCTAAAATCTGAAGTTAAATCCCACCTAATACAAGAAGCCTTTTCTAGTCCCATTAATGTTAGTGCTTTTCTGGTGAAATTATCTCCAATCTATCCTCATTATATCTTATTTATGTACATTTGTTTTTATGTTGTATCCTTAACATATCATAAAGTCCTTGAAATCAGACATTGTTATTTTGGTTTTCCTTGTATCCCTAACACTTACACAGTAAGCACTTAATGAATGATTGTTAACTTGACTTGACTTCCTGAGATAGCCTTGTGGACAGTATCACTTTACAGAGCCATAGCTTTACTGATAGGTCAGGAAAGGATCTTAAAGATCACTTACTCCAATTAGCTCATTATACTGGTGAGCAAGGTGAAACTTGGGTAAATGACTTGGAAAAGATCCTACTGGTAGTGAATTGTCAAAACTAAGATTTGCACTCAGATCTTAAGTTCAGTACTGTTTTCAATGAGCCATACTGATTTCCACAGAATATATGAGTTGGAAGAAATCTCAGAAAGTATATATTTTATCTCACGCTAATCAAAAATACATTCTGCTAAAAAAAGGTGACATGATGACTTTATTATATAGTTAAAAGGAATAGCAAGTTGGACATAATTGGTTTTTCTATTTCATATATAATCATCTTTTTTCTGTTCTACTATGTTACAGAAATGTTTGTTTTATTTTTTAAATTCAGAATCGAAGAAATAAAATTAATTAAAAATACATTCTACAACATACCTAACAACTGATCATCATTTCAATTTTGTTTAAAAGTTATTTGGGGATGAACAATCAACTATCTTCCAAGGTCACTCATTATGTTGTATAATGTTTCCAATAATTTGGAATATTTTGTTTGTTTGTTTCCTTGTCTTTCAATAATTTTTCAAATCTATCCTCAGATGCTTACTAAGTGCATATCCTTAGGAAAAGTGTTTACCCTTTGTCTGCCTCAGTTTCCTCATCTCTAAGATGAGGATGATAATAGCATTTACTTTTCAGAGTTGTTATAAGGACAAAATTATGTATATGTGTGTGTCTGTACATGTATATATATACATATATATATATATATTTACAAATCTAAAATAATTATGTAATTGCTAGCTATTGTTATTAAGAGTGACAAGAGTTGGTAATAGATGGAGCATATTGGTTGAAAGTGAGTCCTTAAAGATAGTAGTGTGGTAATGACCTGGGTTACTAGATGATAGTGGTATCTATCTATCTATCTATCTATCTATCTATCTATCTATCTATCTATCTATAGGTAAGTAAAATAAAATGTAGTAAAAATAGTGAGAGTAGAGAACACAGATACATGTAACTTAGTTACTTTATAGCAACTTCAATATGATGTATGTAGATGCATTTGTGAGTTTGTATACATACACATTGTTTTTTGATGTGGTTATTTAGTCATTTCATTATGGTATCTGGCTCTTTATGACCCCATTAGGAGTTTTCTTGATAAATTAGATTTGCCATTTCCTTCTCCAGCTAATTTTACTGATGAAAAAACTGAAGCAAATAGATTTAAGTGACTTGCCTAGGATCACATAACTAGTAAGACCAGATTTGAACTGAGGAAGAGGAATCTTTCCGATTCTAGGCCAGGGAAAATATATACTGCACCAGCTTGCTACCCAATTTGCACCACCAAGATACTCACAATACAATGGTAACGTTTCAATTTTTATTGTCTACAGAGATGCTGTTTACTATTCATGAAGTCATTGGATGCAGGGGGTGAAGGAAATAGCTTATTGCCTTACAAGTCTTTCTTAAATAGCTCTACATGCCTGGCCAATTTCATGATTCTTCTGGAAATTAGGTTTTAAAGGATTTGACAGATTTTGCTTAGAAACAGCTCACATGTACAAATGATTTTCAGTTGCCTTTTCTTTCTGTAGCCAGAGTGGTACAATTTGAAGTGGCAGTGTCTTTATGTGAACCTTATTACACACATTGTTGTTGTTGCTTTCTCTCAGGGACTTTGGTTAGGTTGTAGCTGGGATTGAAGAGAGAGAGGTGGAAAATGGTTCTTCTGCTGCATCACATATTTTACAGGTAGTTCCAGTGTGACCTGGGAAATAAAGACTTTTGTAAAAACAGTTTTGTTTTGTTTTTTTTTTCCCTGTAGAAATAAAAATACTTTTGGAATAAACCTCAAGCAGGCACCAGACATCTATTTCCCTTCTTAAACCTTTTCAAATGTCTTTGGTGCAACTGGCTTTTGTCCTAATATTTGAGACTAGCCTCAGAGCACACCTCACTTGTAGACAACTGCCCAGGGCAATAGGAATTTCCTAAAAAATCAAGTTGAAATAAGCATACACACTATCAGCTTTCAGGACCACAAAGAAGAGGATGCTAAGAAAAAAAATTCTATAAAGTCCTTTAAAAGTACCCCAAACACTAAAAGGCATTTCAGAGAAACATATTAAAAATGTGATGGATAAAAGTGCATTATTCCATTCTACATACATAGCTGCATGTCAGGTACCATGCTTAGCACTGTGGATAGAAAGATAAAAACGAGATAGTCCATTCCTCTTATCCAGGAACTTACATTCTCTTGGGGAAACTGGACAAAGAAAAATATGACCCATAATTATAATATAATATAATAATTAAAATATAAAAAATAAAAAATAAAATTAAAATTAAAAGTTCAAAGCAAGTCCCTCCAGGGCAGTGGATTGGAAGAGAGAAGGATCCATTTGTAAGCCATTAGTGAGGAAATGGGAAAGAATCCATTATGTTGAAGATAGTACTTGAACAGAATCCTGAAGGAAATCAAACATTCCATGAAGGAAATATGAGGAAAATTTAGGCAAAAGCCTAAGGAAATGGCTGATAGAATGTTGTATATAGATAATATCAAGTTTGGACCATCTAAGTAGAGTAATAATGACAATGACAACCATTAACATTTTTATAGTACACATATCCTCCTGACTGCAAGTCCAAAACTCCATCCACTGAAGCACCCAGACTGTTGCTATTGTTTCAATTGTGTCCAAAAGTCTTTATTTTCCAGGCCACACTGTAATAAACCCAGAGAATCTCCCCCTCCCAAATTCATTCATTCATTTATTTAGATATTTTTGGATTAGGTGAAAGAGGAGATTCTTTTCCTCTATTGATACCTAGTCTCAATCACTGAATGGGTACGGTCTCAGTCAAACTGAGATCTGTTGGAGACTTTAGCTTAAAAAGCCCAAGGTCTCCCCTTGCATCCAGGGCTATCACCAATCATCTTGATCTATATCTGGCCACTGGACTCATATGTCTCTGGAGGGGAAAGTGAGGCAGGTGACCCTACACTGTCATAAGTCCTCTTTGAAAATGAAGGACAAATAACAGTGATTCCATTTAGGTATTTTCTTGACAAAGATACTAAAATGATTTGCCATTTTTTTCTCGTTTGTTCTACAAATGAGAAGCTGAGAAAAACAGGGTTAAGGGACTTGTCCAAGGACATACAACTAGTAAATATTAGAGGTCAGAATTTGAACTCATGAAGAAAAGTCTTATTCTAATTGCAGTGCTTTATCCACTGTACCACCTACTGCCATTGAGATCTCTCTATACATAATAGTAAAGTCAGGATTTCTTTTCAGTTTTTGGCCTACAATTTTATAATTCATTATGATTTTAACAATATAAAATTTTGTAATATTATATTTAAAATTATAATAAAGTTTTATAATAAATCTAAAAGCTAAATATTCAGAATAATTGGATTGAAGATGGAGAACAGTCTCTATGGACTGCTAAAGTCCTATCTTGTATCTTATTGAACTTCCAAAGAAATTAAATTAAAATCCTTTCACTTATATCCAGTTCTCACATACCTACAAAAGAATCCTTATCTGACCTGTCTGCTTAAACCCCACAACACATGGAATTTGTACTACTTGGGCACAAGAAAGTTATGGTACACATAAAAGCATTATAGAGAAAGGTTCTAGATGAGCCTGAGCGTTCCCTAATAGGCCAGACAATTTACCAATAGTTCAAGAATATTGAATGTTCCAGGGCTCTTGCTATTCCTTATTCTGTTATTTATTTGCCAGAAATGACTGATCCAAAACACCCACTACTGTTTTCTACAACACTTATAGTCTAAATTACTCAGTTCTGTTCATATTCAGGGGAGTCCAGTTGCTAAAATCCCTTTGGCCTGCTTCTGCACATGGCTACAATATTATAGAGATAGAATGACAAAATTGTAGAATTGTAAGGAAAGGATCTTCAGAGTCATTTAATTCAATTAAGGACCTCATTTTGCAGGAGAAAAAAATTAAGACCCAGTGGGAAATTGACTTGTACCATTACATACATAATAAGTACCAGGGCTAGAAGTCAAACTCAGATCTGTTGACATAAAGGCAGAAATAAAAGCTTTGTTCTTTCAAGTCAACAAGTATGGATTAAGTGCCAAATATGTGCCAGGTAATATCCTAAGGGCTACTATCCCATGCTCTCTTTCTTTGTGAGTATACACACACACACACACACACACACACACACACACACACACTCTCTTTCTCTCTCTCTCTCTCTCTCTCTCTCTCTCTCTCTCTCTCTTTCTCTCTCTCTCTCTTTCTCTCTCTTTCTCTTCAGTATAGTGATTACAGAGCTTTGTTATTTCTCTAAGCACATAAGAATCCAAGAGAGTAGGTCAAAGAATTTTATGTCTTTATGACAGCCTGGTCCCATCTTTCATCAGATGAAGCAGAGAAATTGCATTTTTTGTTATCTTCTGGAAGTCTAAAGACTCACTAACCCCATTCTGATAGGGGGAGGACAATAAATTTGTAGTGAATAATTTAATTTCTACCCCTCAGAGTGACTTAGTTCCTTCAGACTTCCTCAGAGGGAAAGAGAAAGTATATAATTTGGTTTGCCATATTTTTCATGCAATACTCTAAAGAATAAAAATATATACTTGAAGTCACAACTAGCAGGTGCTGGCTTTCTTACTAGCTATGAGTTCTTGACTACGTTACTGAAATTTGAATAGCTCTTATTTCCAATTGCCCCAGCTATACATTGAGAATACTATCATCTCATAGAGTTGTTGTGAGAATTCATTGTGATAGTGATTTATCAATATTTATGTAGATTAAAAAAGAAGTCAAAAATATTTAGATTCAGATCCCATCTCCAACATCTGGGTGACATGGTATTATGTGATTTTAAAGAAAAGTTTGGATCCGCTCCTATAAGTTACGCTCTCAGACTCAATTAAAGTGAAAGTAAAATTTAATTATACAATGCACGGAATAGAATGCTTACAATAATAACTAATACAGCAAATAAAACATAAAGAACAAAGAATAATGAGAATTATGATTAAGATAGCAAAGAAGGGAAGAGAATACACCACCAATTCGGAAGAGCACCAACACTAGATCAACCGGCTAGGGAGTACCGATACAACCTCTAGGTTCCGAATGGGAAAAGATGGTCCCAGACAGATTGTTAGAATGTGGGAGAAGGCAGGGCTCCAACTGCCGAAACATCATCCCACACACTACCATGTTCATGGGTGAAACTCCAAATAGGGAAAGCATTAACTATGTTTTATTGGGATTGAAACAGAGAAGGCTTTGAGCCAAGTAAAGACATCATATAAGACAGTAATGTACCAACAAGTGCTCCACATGGTTATTATCAAGTGTTGTTTTTGACAAGGGGGCCAGCCCTTATCAAGACAACTATTCCAAGGAGTGGCGAGTTCCCAGAATCACATATTTGGGGCTAAAGCACAGGTGGTACATTCCCATCTTATAGATTAAAAAATGGAATGTTGTTATGGTTAAGAATGGTCAAGTTCTCATAGGAGAAGGAGCTAAAACAAATGTTGTTATCGGTTAAGGAACAATTAAGTTCCCATGGGAAGAGTCATATTCTACCTCTATTAGGTTCACATGGCTTACATGGAAATTAGGTTCATATGGGGAAAGTCAATCAAATGGAAATTGGGTTATTAGGCTCACATGGTCCAAATGGAGATCAGGTTCACATGGAGAGAGTCACGTTTTTCATATTATTCTATTTTTGGCATCTAACAAAAATCATGAATTTGTTAGACTGATGAGGTCTACAATTGGGGTACCTAAATGAAATTAGGACTTAATTGAGGTCTAGTGGCAGGTTTGGGGCACAGGGAGTCAAATGGAGCTCCCCTGTAATCCCTTTGGATTTGGTGCAAGGATACAGAGTTAAATGAGGTCTCCTGTAAAGGCAGCGCAAGAGTCTCCTGTAAAGGAATTTACAGACCTGAAAACCTACTTTGATAAAAGAGGTTTATTTTGGGGTTTGGAAGTAAAGTTAAAGTCTAGTTAGTAAAAGGTGTTAAGTTAAGAGAAGAGGGCACTGGAAATGGGATTCTAGTGAGCAGAGATCCTTGGCATGCCAGGTGTAAGGCTGCCATGTTTGGAACCTCTGCAAAGAGAGGACTCCAGTTTGGCTCTCTTATAATGAGAGATTTAGCTAAAGGGGCCTGTGGGTGGAGTCTCAAGTTGACTCCTCCCTGGGTTTCAGTGAGGGCTAGAATTTGCTTGGTGGGGGTTGGAAAACCTGAGCAGATCAAGTCGACTCAGATCCTATGGGGATTGTGAGAGCCTGGACCTCCTATTGGAATTCAAAAGGGTGATTTTAACCAGGATTTGTGAATAAAAGGTCCTAGCTTTTTGAATTGATAATGCATCAGCTAGGAGGGGTTGGGAATCAGAAAAGGAATAAACTAATCTGAAAAGACTGGTTTCTCAAAGGGACTACAATATGCATCAGGACTACTCACTTTTAAAAAATATCTGTTTAAGGTTTACAAACAGTATTTCTTTTGCAACTGTTTGAGGTAATTAATGAAATCACTATATTGTTATTTCTATTTTAGAGGTAAGAAAATTGAAAATTGAAATATCCCTTGGAGTCGAAATATAAACTTATGTATTTTGGCTCCAAATCTGATGATCTTCCCAGTACATTTTCACTTGGCTAATCAGTTCAAACTAAATTGAGCTATTGTCTTCACTGAATATATGGATTTCAGCCTAATTGATTATATTTGATAACAGTCAATGATTCTTCAATATATGGATATTTTAATAGGTTTTAAAACAAAACATTGTTTCCTGCTCATCTCCTTTTCCTTACTTTCTTCCTCACCCTAAGGTTTGTACCTTGATTTTAGAAATTACAGGTGAGGGAAATATTGAACAAAATTTCCATGATGATATTTATTATACTCCCTATTAGTCATCATTCATTTTCTCTAAATGATAGTCCCTAATTCTTGCATGATCATGTCTTTTAGAGGCCTTTCTGTTTTGAGGCAATGCATTCAGTTTAAAATTAAAATAAAGTTTATGGACTCTTTTCTTGTTTTTCCAGATGAAGTGGGAGGTAATTAAATTTAATTGAAGTAGTGGCTCTAAATGACGACCTGAGATACAGTGGATAGCACCCATGTGTCTTTCTGTCTTGTATGGGAATATATGCATAAAAGCATTTAATAAAAGAGGCTGCACATTGAAAGCTTTCAAAATGAAGTTGATAAAAACAGGATGTGACAGATTTCTTCTTTTATTTGTTAGGGCTTTTGCAATTATGCCTGTTTCTCCAAGGACACATCTTGATAAATGATGTTTCAGGGAAACACATACACACACAAACACACACACACACACACACACACACACACACACACACACACACACACATGCACCCCCCCCCCAACAAGTTTTGTTCTTCTCTGCACCTTTATACATAACAATGAGCCTGGACAGAGAGAGAAGGTTCAGCTTAAATCTGGAGTACTAAAGGCTGATCTGTAGGTATTCCAAGCCCATAACAATTACATTGTTTGTTATAGGAATAATGAAAGATGGTAATTAGAATGATGCTCTTAAATTACCTGGTCTTTGTAATATATGCTTCCTAAATTAGCTTGGCAAAAGTGGCTTGTAACAGTTTTAGTATATATTAGTGGAAAGCAATTAGGCATCTAAACAACCATGACAGGCTTTTTGTAAGTGGTTGAGTTTATAATTGTGGTCACTTCATTCCTCGTAGGAACTATAAGGTGCTTGGACATTATTGACATTAAGGTTGCTTATATGTACTCTATGAAATATATATTTGGCTATTTTTATAGTTAGGCTCATAATTATAATAGATTTGTGAAGCAGTACTACATACATTATTTCACTTGGGTCTTGCTACAATGATGTTAGCTTGGTTCTTTAGGAATCAGGAATTCAGCAGGACTATCCAAAATGAAAGTATAATGTAAAAACTAAAAAACAAAAAACAACTTATTTATATCATTTCTTTGAGGATAGCCTAAAATGTACGCTTAAACTCTTTACATTGACCAAATTACCTGAATCATTGTAAACCTCAATTCCATTTTGAATTGAGTAGATATAGACTTTCTAAGGAAGTCTCTTCCTGATAAGAGTTTTCTTTTCTCTCCTCAAATCTGATTTCATATATGAAGGTAATCTTATTGACCCATGATTAGAGTGACAGTCTATTGGAAATGATTTTCCAATATTGATGATTGATTGCTCTGAAGCACCTGGGCTCTTAAACTACCCAATCCCTCTTTTGAACAATCATGTAGGAAAACATGAGGAAATTCCATTATCATTATGATCTTTAGAAATAAGGGTTTTTTTCATATGTTTGCCACATATGTTATAACCAAATGGATCCTTAGCTTTATAACTGGGCAAATAAAAATTTGGAATGCAAGATAATAGAGATATTGTTTCTCCTTATAAATATGCAGCTTGAAAGAATTAGAAGAAAATCTAACAGTTGAGAACCTCCTATTTTTAAAAGTTTGTTGATTTCTTTATATCTATACTAATATATACCCTATAAATATATTCCTATATGTATGCCTTTTTTTCCCATCAAATTTTCCCTTATAAAATGAAAAAATAGTTAAGAAAGACTCAGCTGCAAAAAGAGATGAATTATAGAGTATGCAGCACATCACATTTATCCTCATCTCTCTCCAGAGTCAATTGTGTTTCTTTAATATAGTTTTTATCCAACAAATTCATATATTGCAATTTGTTCAGTCAATACTTGGTGAATGGGTTTCTACTTTGGGATATCTATGGTTTACACTGTACTACCAAGTTCTATTAGCTTCATCTTTTGCATTATCTAATATCTAATTGTAAACTCTGTGCCATAATTTATTTCCCTCACTTTCCCCACATTCATTTAGTTACCCAACTTTGTCAGTTGTATCTCCTTAACATGTTTTGCCTTCTATAGCTTTATCCTTAACTATTTTTTATAATTACAAAGCCTCTACCCAAATATTATTTGAAATATTATAATAGCTTATGGATAGTTCTTTGTACTTCTAAGCTCTTCCTTCTTAAATTTTTCTTCCCCATTGCTGCCAAAATAATTTTTCTTGAAGCATAGATGTGACCACATCTATTCTCTATCTGTAAACTTTCTACATCTCTCTAATAGAGAGAGAATAAAGTAGAAACTGCTTTACCTAACTTTAAAGTTCCTCTACTATCTTGTGCCAATCTTCCTTTCCTGCCTTTTTTACTGCATTATTCCTTTCATAAAATTTGTGTTCCAATCAAACTGAATTAGTCATTTTTTATTAGACATTCCATCTCCTTTCTCCATGCATTTACACTAGCCATCCCCCACATCTGAAATATATTCCTGCATCCTCTCTGCTTTTTGGTTCTTAGTCTCCTTTAAGAGATAACTCATGTACTTGTATGTCAAGTATCCTTTTCTGATCTTCTCTGCTATGAATATTTTTATTATCTCTTTCCTAGTAGAGGTACTATTTTTATTTCTTTCTCAAGGACAGGGATGATTTTGCCTTTGTCTTTCAAATTCAGCATCTACTACAATGCCTTAACACAAAATAGACATTTAATAAATATTTATTGATGTGTTAAATGGAATTAAAGAATTCAATCCAAATTTGTTCATTTCTTTAAAGTAGCTAACTGTGTGCAAAGGCACTGAGTTAGATATTGTGTATGTGAAGAAGAAAAATAACAAAGGCCCTGAACTCAAGAAGATGACAGTTGAGTAAAAGAATAAGATATTTATACAAATAGTTATAATCTGTTGAACTATGATAGGTGGATAGGAGAAGACCAACAAAATGAATGATAATACATCTTTTCCTTGTAGGAGTTAGTTAGGAAGGAAGGAAGAAAAATAGCTTTTTTTAGGTGAGAATGTACTTGAATTAGACACTGGAAAAAGAAAATATTTCAATAGCAAAAAAAGAGTGGGTATAGTCAGTGCCAAGTATAGGGAATAGTCTATGCAAATGGCTCAGAAAACTTGGGAAATCAGGAAGAATCAGAGAATGGCTAGTAAGGGAGTCTGGTGGAAATGTAGAAAGTTCAGGGGATCAGAAGGAAAAGAGGTTAGAGGTATTTTTGAATGTCCTTGAATGCCATACTAAAGAGTCTCACTTCCCTCCTGGTTGCACTGGAAAGCCACATAAAATTCCTTAAGCAAAAGCACTGCTCTCTAACAAATAAGAGATATCCAAATGTGTAAAGATTTTTTGGAATAATGCCAAGTTTCTCAGGGATGTTATGAGACATGACACAATGGTCAGCAGAGTTCAAGAAGGGACAAGAAAAAAAAGTATGCTTCTTCAGAGGTCTGTGCCTAAACAAGGGTTATTTGATCCTTTAATAAGTTGCCATCATATAAGCATAGACAATAATGATTCTTGGGTACAAAATTCCTCTTTAGCTACTCTAGGAAATTTTTATTTAAAAAATTTCTATAAATTGGCATTACTAAGTATAATGCTTTACCCAGTTTATAAGCTAAGCCTCCTCCCCATCCTAATAAACAAATAAACAAACAAAAAACTTCACCTTTGCCAGAAATATATAGATGCTTTGGATGAAAATGATTTGGGGATTGAGATTCCGGAGGTAATTGCTTCAGCTACATCACGGCCCCCATGGGCAGATCTCAGCATTTCTATGTCCTGGGCCTTTAGTAACACTCCATAGAAAATGCATTCTCTATGTCATCTGTCTGCAAAAGGAAAACGAAAAGCTATAAATTCCTGTAGTCAAATCAGAATCCTCATTTGAACAATTTTCCTATAATACCAGTAAATGATCTGTCAGCAGCAATCCAGGGGCTATATGAGTGACATACAGTAGACATGTTAATCAGGGACTATTCCCTATTCACATCTTGGCATATTGAGTTTTTGCCTCCCAGATAAGGCTTTATTTCAGAATTTTATCTCCTGTTTCCAAAAACCTGTTTTCTTAGGTACTTTAGCTTTCTGTTGATATCAGACAAGATTTCATGTGTGTAATGTCACTGTTGAAAACACAAGACCACCTTTGGGTTGCCCATGTACATTTTATATATTAAAATCCTCTACATAGTAGGAGGCAGCCTGGTTATTTTTATTTTGAATGACTACAAAAAGAAACAATAAGCAAACAACATTATTCTTCCTCTTTCTTCAGCTGCTGAAATCTCATCCTGTGGGAAAAGTACAGATTGTATTTGTCCATGCAGGCTGAATACAAAGACATTCAAATACACATACATACATACATACATTCAAATACAATACATACATATATGTATATATATATGCTTTGTGTGTGTATATATATGTTTATTTGTGCCATATTCATATATGTATGTATTTGCATATGTATATATGTAAAAACACACCCCAAAATGGCTTTTATGGACATTGATTTTCCAAAAAAAAGTGCTCCTAAAGTCTTAGTGCAACTTTAAGCTTTTAAAGCCTAAAACATTGCCATAGCACATAATAGATACTTAATAAATATTTATGCTTCAATAGCTTAAAACTGATCTAAGATTTTTGAGAAGCCTTATGTATAGTCAGTGTCAAATCTATAATATATCTCCATAGAACTAATTGCCTTGTCAACTTAGCAGGCCAAACTCTAAGACTAATAAAAAGAAATATGTACATTTTAAAAATATGACCTATAGTTATCTGTATTACCTACTTTATGTGTCTTTTTGGGGGTTATCAGTATGAGAAAACTCATAGAACCTGATGCTGACCTAATAGGAATTCAATACTGCCACTTCCACTTACTACTTAGGTGACCTTGACTCTTAAAAAGCAATGTCCTAGAGTGGTTCATGAGCGTGATTGTTAAATTTTGTTTGTTTTTTTTTCCTTTTCTCTCTCTTTTTAAAATAATAGTTAAAAAATTTTAAACTATATGAAAAAATAGTTTTCAGTACTCATCCTTGCAAAATTTTGTGTTCCAATTTTTTCTCCCTCCCCTTATCACCATCTCCTTTAGACAGCAAATAATGCAATATATGTTAAAAATATGCAATTCTTGTGCAAATAGTTCCACAGTTATCAAACTTTACAAGAAAAATCAGATGAAAAAGGAAAGAAAATGAAAAAGAAAATAAAATGCAAACATCAAACAAACAAAACAACAAGAAAAGATGAAAGTATTATGTTGTGATCCACTTTCAGTCCCGATGGTCCCCTCTCTGGATACAGATGGTGCTCTCCAAGTCAAGTCCATTGGAATTCCCCTGAATAACCCCATTTTTGAAGAGACCAACATCAGAATTGGTCATATAATCGTGTTGCTGCCAAATACAATGTTCTCTTAGTTCTACTCATTTCACTTAGCATCAGTTTAGGTAAGTCTCTTCAGATCTTTATGAGATCATATTGCTGATCATTTCTTATAGAATAATAATATTCCATAACATTCATATTCCATAACTTATTCAGCCATTCCCCAACTGAAGGACATACACTCAGTTTCCAGTTCCTTGCCACTGCAAAAAGAGCTGTTACAAGCATTTTTGTACGTGTGGGGTTTTTCCCTTTTTTTATGATCTCTTTGGAATAGAGACCCAGTAGAGATACTGCTGGATTGAAGAGTACATACAGTTTGATAGCTCTTTGGGGCATAGATACAAATTTCTCTCTAGAATGATTGAATCAGTTCACAACTTCACTAATAATGTATGTGTCCTAGTTTTGCCACATCCCCTCCAACACTTTTCATTATATTTTCTATCATCCTAATCAATCTGAGAGTTATGTAGTGGAACCTCAAACTTGTTTTAATTTACATATTTCTAATCAATAGTAATTTAGAGAATTTTTTTCCTATGACTAGAGATGGATTTAACTTTTGTCATCTGAAAATTGTTCATATCCTTTGACAATTTCTCAATTGGAGAATGGCTTGTATTTGAGTCAATTCTCTACATATTTTAGAAGTGGGACCTTTACCAGAGCCCTTGGATGTAAATGTTTTCCCTATTTTTCTGCTTCCCTTTAATCTTGGCTACATTGGTGTTGTTTGTACAAAAACTTTGTAATTTAATATAATCAAAATTATTCATTTTGCATTTCATAATGTACGTTAGTTCTTCTTTGGCCATAAATTCCTTTCCTCTCCACATATCGGAGAGGTAGACTATGCTTTCTTCTAATTTGCTTATAATATCATCCTTTATGTCTAAATCATGAATTCATTTTGACCTTATCTTGGTGTAGAGTGTTAGGTATTGGTCAATGCCTAGTTTCTGCCATAATCTTTTCCAATTTTTCCAGAATTTTTTGTCAAATAGTGGGTTCTTATCGCAAAAGCAGGTGTCTTTGCTTTTATGAAATGCTAGATTACTGTAGTCAGTGACTATTGATTGTTAAATTTTCAATGTGATCATTTATATCTTGGAAATTGGCAAATGTTACCACCTAGGGCTTTATTGTTTTATTAATTGTTTGTACCTAATAAGATAATGAAGAAAATGTTTTTTAATTTAGATTAAACTTAAAAGGGTATCCTGTATACATTTTTTTGGGGGAAAGCTAATTGTTAAACATTTAGTGGCATATTACTACATTAAAACCTCCTGCATCTTAATTTTCTAATTTGCAAAATGAGGGGATTGGATCCAATTGCTTCTGAGTTTTCTTCTAGCCCTAGCTCTATGATGTTCTGATTCAAGCAAGAACTTGTAATTTCATCAAAACATATTCTTTTCACTACTTTAAATTGTAGCTCTTCCTTTAACTTGAGTGAGTTTCTAAAAATGTCACCCTGTGACCTCCATAGCACTGAATCTTATTTGTATTTTTTTAAACTGGGCCTAAAACAAGATATCTGGGCCTTTACTGGGTCCATTTGGCTTTATAGAACTTGCCAAGGTTTATACTCTCCAGGAAAGGTCTTTAAAACCCCAGAGTCATCTCCAGACAATCAAAAAGCACAAAAAAAGAATTTTAGTATAGTGATTCCAACAGCATTAAAATAACAACAAAATCCCACAAATGTAGGATTAGTTCTCTTTCTACTGCTTAAGAAAGTCATACAAAATGCTCAAGGCTTGGCTAGAAGTGTAGGTTATGCAAACAAATAAAATACAATTTAAACAAGTTGATTTAATGGGAAATGCCTGACTGACTGAAATGAATAATCCATTCCACAAAACAATAGGCCTGACTGGACTTGTAGGAATAGCTGGTTATTTCATTATTCTTATACATACATGCTACATTTATTTATAATTAATAAGAAGCATCAAAATTATAAAATGGAGTGCTTTTAATTGACTCCCTTGATGAAGGTTTTGCAAAGAGATAATTGGTGCATGCATGCATGCGTGTGTGTCTGTGTGTGTGTATGTATATAGCAGCTGTTGCTAGCAGACAGAAAAGAAAATCACACCGAATATTTAAATACTACTCTATTAGAATAAATAAAACCTCCAATCATTTTTTCTTTAAATTTCTGCAAGGCTTTCTGCCTAACCTTCAGGCGCAAGCTTCTTTCTATGAGCTACACTTCTCAGACTCTTCTTAAACAAGAAAATTGGAGTCACCCAGATTACAGTCCTTAAGCCAAAAAATATCTTGAAAGAAAGGGCAAATTATCCAATTGATAAATAGTCAAAAGATATGAACAGACAATTTTCAGATGAAGAAATTGAAATTATTTCTAGCCATATGAAAAAAATGCCCCAAGTCATTATTAATCAGAGAAATGCAAATTAAGACAACTCTGAGGTACCACTACACTGTCAGATTGGCTAGGATGACAGGAAAATAATGTTGGAGGGGATGTGGGAAAACCAGGACATTGATACATTATTGGTGGAATTGTGGATACATCCAGCCATTCTGGAGAACAATTTGGAACTATGCTCAAAAAATTATCAAACTGTGCATACCCTTTGATCCAGCAGTATTACTACTGGGCTTATATCCCAAAGAGATCTTAAAGAAGGGAAAGGGACCTGTATTTGCAAGAATGTTTGTGGCAGCCCTCTTTGTAGTGGCCAGAAACTGGAAACTGAGTGGATGCTCATCAGTTGGAGAATGGCTGAATAAATTGTGGTATATGAATGTTATGGAATATTATTGTTCTGTAAGAAATGACCAGCAGGATGATTTCAGAAAGGCCTGGAGAGACTTACATGAACTGATGCTGAGTGAAATGAGCAGGACCAGGAGCTCATAATACGCGACAACAACAATATTATATGATCATCAATTCTGATGGATGTGGCTCTCTTCAACAGTAAGATGAACCAAATCAGTTCCATTTATTCAATGAATAGAACCAGCTACATTCAGCGAAAAACTCTGGGAAATGAGTGTGAACCACTACATAACATTTCCTCTGTTTTTGTCCACTTGTATTTTTTGATTCCCTTCACATGTTAATTGTACATTATTTCAAAATCTTATTTTTCTTGGGCAGCAAAATAACAGTATGGATATGTATACATATATTGTATTTAACATATACTTTAACATATTTAACATGTATTGGTCTACCTGTCATCTGGAGGAGAAGTGGAGGGAAGGAGGGGAAAAAGTGGAACAAAAAGTTTGGCAATTGTCAATGCTGAAAAAAATTTACCCATGCATATATCTTGTAAATAAAAAGCTATATTAAAAAAAGAAAGAAAGGGCAAGCTCAGAGAAATCATAAGGGCATTAGTGGCTGAGGGTTTAAGTATCAACATTAGTACTGGTCCAGAAACCTTAGAGGAATCCCCATTACTTTCCTTATTTTATCACTTCTGGGTTAAATCTAATCTAACTAGAATTTTTTTCTGCTGATTTAATGATGAAACAACAGCTAAATGATGTGTTGTATATGTGAGTGTGTGTGTGTGTGTGTGTGTGTGTGTGTGTGTGTGTGTGTAGCAACTATGGAAATATAGGATGGCAATTGGGAGGTAAACTCAGGCTGCATCATTAGATGCATGAGATTGATCACTTCTGTGATAGCTCTAAAACTTGTATATATTTTCTTTCTTCCACACTTACAATAGCATCAAAAGCCAAAAAAAGGAGATCCACTGGAAATAAACCAAAAGAATGTATGCTTCATCAAAGTTTAGATTGTTAGCACTAGAGAATGAGTGATATTTATAAGGAAAAATGCAAGGAAGAGAACATCAGTGATATGGAGAGATTAGTATAGGAAATGACATGGTGTATATAGGGCTGAAAAGGACTTCACATGTCACCCAATCCAACCTCTTCATTTTATAGATAAACTGAAGCCCAGAGGTTGAAGGTCACACAGGTAGCAAGGTAAAATTGGAATCTAGATTTTACAACTCCAGAGCCAATGCTCTTTTCACTGATCCATACATCTTCCTGAAATATATTATTGTGAAGTGGCTAAGACACTGGATTTGGAGTAAGAACACTATAGCTCAAATCTTAGTTCTAATAATTAGTATTTTTTGGGCAACTCATGATACACTCCTAGAGCTCAATTTCATAGTGCCCTAATATAACTGATTTAGAATTGGAAGAGAAGGATTTTAAAGGCAATCAGATTAATCTCCTCCTCTTGCAACATGACCTCTGTAAAAAGAGGGGGTGCTACTCAATGATCCCCAAAATCCCCTTTTAGTGTACAAGTCTATGAAAGTTTTAATATCCTACACAAATTCTAATCTCCTATCTCAGCTTTGCCTCTTGGCTTTTCTGGCTTCCTTCAAGTTTCAGTTTCAATCCTATATATTCTACAAGAAATCTTTTCTCCTAATACTTCTTAGTGCTAATATGTACCTCTTATTGATTATCTGCAATTTATTTTGTAGATGGTTTGTTAATTTGCAATTGGAATCTGTCATCATGATATCTTTCTTCCACTCCCATTAGATGAAAAGCTCTTTGAGAGTAAGGGCTTTTTTTGGCTTTTGTATTTCTGGCAATTGGTATAATTTCTGGGACATAGTAGATTGTTAATAAGTGTTTCTTATCTTCCTGAAATGGATTACAAGTTTAGGTAATGATACCAACAGATGTAAACAAAGAGAGGTAAGACATCATCCCTCACCTTAAGGAATTTAGCATTATGTGGTGAGATAGAACATACCTGTACTATCTTTAGATGCTAGGCATCTCCTACATAAGATGATCTACTTCCTAACTAAAAATACCTGATGCCCTTCCCTCTGTCATTATATTAAGAGGCAATATATTATATTATTATATTATACTGAGTGTTGGACTTGGAGTCAAGAAAACCTTAATTCAAATTCAGTATTAGATACTGTGTAACATGCACATGTCATTTAATATCTCTCTCAGTCTTAATTTCCACATCTGTAAAACTGATATAATAATATATCTACCATCATAAGTAAAAACACTGTCATTTCTATAAAAACACTTTTTTGTTATTATTTCCAATTAAGCATAAAAGTTTTGTGAGGTTTAAATGAGATAACATAAACAAAACACTTTGCTAACTTAAAAAACTGTTGAGACCCTGGATATCTTAGAATCAGCCAGAGTCAGGATAAGCAAGAGTCTTTATTCTTCATCTTTTGGGGTCACCATCAGGGGATTAGATCTAGGAATCTTCACATCTCCTCCCTTTTCTCACCACACCCACAGATCCAGCCAGCATAGAGTTGAGTTGGGTCATCCTCCAAACATGTTTATAGAGAATTGTCCAATTGGTAATTAGCCCTAAATGCTAGGTTACCTTGCATCTAGGTTAAGTACATCTGTTCAGTTTTAGCCCTTTACAAAAAAACATATAAATGCTAGTTATTATTACTATTATCATTATTGTTATGCATATACATGTATTTGAACAGTTAGATGGCACAATAGATAGAGGGAAGGACTTGGAATCCAGAAGACTTGAGTTTGAAGTTTTATTTAAACACTTGAAAGCGGTATGACTCTGGGTAAATTACTTAAATTGTATTTATCTTAGTTTTCCCATCTGTAAAATGGAAATTAAGATATCACTTATGTTCCAGAGTTATTGTGAGAATCAAATGAGTTAACCCAAGAAAGGCAATTTGCAAAACTTAATGTTATATAAATGATATTTTGTTGTTAATATCATTATCATTATTCATTTAAATATATATTTATAATTTCTCCAATAGAAGATAAATTATTTGAGGACAGGGACTATTATTTTTTTCTTTATATCTTCAGCACCTAATGTAGTGCCTGATACAAAGTAGGCTCTCTCAGTAGATACTGCTTGGTTGATTGGTCTCCTCATCTATCTTTTTCAATCTCTTTCCCACTGACCCTCTTCTTAAGTTATCTTGCTATCAGAAATCTGCCCTTCAGAGTCCCCAGGACCTGTTTGGTATCTTATGAGATCTCTGTGCACTTTATTAGTGAAAGAAAAATAGTGAAAATATTTCAATTCCTGTTTTAAAAAGAAAAAAAAAAACTTTATACCATACAGAGGATATTAAGGCATATGTGGTTGATTTAGTTATTAACCATCTTCCTTCTAAAGACTATTTGATTATATAACTTTCCTAACAGGCTGAAGGACTGAGTTATCATAAGTAACAATTTTAGGTCACACTAATATATCCCTTCAAAAGATCTCCCAGACCAAGGGAGTTATCAAAGAGCTGGTAAGTCACTTAAATTTTGAAGGTAGGACATCGGTTGTCCAATTATATTTGCCTATAGTTTCATAAGCAAGCACTGTCAGAAACTATCACAGAGAAGTTCACCAAAGGCCTTTGGTAAATAGGTCTGTAACTCACTCAAGCCCTACTGACATGTTTATGAATGGAAGGAGAGACATAACTGCAAGCTTAACCTTCTATTAACTCTAAGGAGATGTTGTGAGAGATGTTGCTCCTATTTTAATTTAGTGATTTGAAAATCCATTTTAATTTTAATTAAGAAAGAGCAGAGGTTAGTTTATATTTTTATAATGAGGTAAAACTATAAATATTATTAATAAAAATGGATATTGGGAAAAACATCATACTGCTCTAAGTATGTATAGAGACTATATCTAATTTCCCTTTTGATACCCCATGGACTACCTAGGAAAATAGTTGTAAAAATATAAAGTAAAAATATAAAGATTACTAGCTTATCTTCTGATTTTCCCTTCTTTTGCATAGATAGATGATTGCAGATATGTTTTTGATAGAGTTCCTTCAGTGGGAGCTGGACCAAAATAAAAGCTATAAAGGACCTCTCAAAGGCTGTAATACATACCCCAAAAGCTGTAAAATATGCCCAAGGATCATTACCATTTGACTGAAATGTGAAAATATAAAAAAAATTCAACCAAGTCCACCTAGTGTGTTTCAGAATGAAACAAATCATATCAGGATTTGTTGGCTACTTATCCTTTTCCCTAAACAAAATAACATAATATTGTTTATATAAGAACAATACCTGATACATTCTTTATATAAAAAGTGGAGAACTAAAGCTAAAGATTAATTCTGACTCAAAAGATCACATAATTCAAACCTTCACAATTCAACCAAATAGGACCAGAATAATCCGGGTAATTGGCTTAATTATCTACTTTGCATGAGTAGCAGAAACACATATGGTATCATCCTTGCTGGGAGCTTTGCCTGTCATTGCAAGAAAAGTTTTGTCTACACATGCAAAGAGCAATAGAAACCTGGAGAAATCATCAGAATAAGACAAAAGTCTCTCTTTCCCTAAAATCATTCTATTTTTTCCCATAATTTCTTTAGAAAATGCCTTGATCTTTTTTTGCTTTGATGTGCCCAGGTAGGCAAAATCTTTTTCACTGTATGTAATCGTTGACTTTTTTATTATCCAATATGAATATGACAATAATATTGAGACATCTCTTAAGAAAGTGACCTGAAACAGCACTACTGACTCATTTTAAATAGTTATTTCTGACTAATCTTCTAATTATTATACCACATGTATATGTATGACAACCAACATCTTAATTTGGAAGACACTAAGCTCTGCTTTCCACAAATCCAAAGAGCCTGTTTTAGAGCTAATTGGTATATAAGAAGAGCAACTCCAAATGACTGCCAGAGTGTAATTGTCGCCCACGATTTCCCCACGGTAACAGGTGTGGAAGATCATGCATCACCTTCTTTGGGATGATTACTTCTGTCATTTTGCTACTGATTGTTTCAGAGGCCAAACTATTTTATGAAGAATTTAATTTGTCATTGTGTCAGAAAGCTTTTATGAGGTTATTCAAGAATCTTTTAGCCAATAACCCAGAAGACTATGAACAAGTGTATGGATCTGTTTTAATATGTATTCCTTGCTATTTCAAGCTGATATTAAGTAACTTAATGGCATGCTTCAAGAAGGGACTTGTGTATAACACTTATTGTCCCTTCCCAATCAAAACCCTTTAAGATCTTTAAGACAAGAGGATTTAGGGATTACTAAACCCATTTAAATAAATAGAAACATTTTGGTGAGAATAAGAAGAGAATTCTTTGATTATAGACATGCAAATTTGCAGGAAATTTATTGTTTAGCACAAACATGCAAATACTAAAAATTGAAGATGCACTGCTTATTTATTTTGAAAAATAAAAATAGCTTTTATTTTTCAAAATACATGCAAAGATAGTTTTCAACATTCATTCCTGTAAAACTTTGTGTTCCAAATTTTTCTCCCTCCCTCTCCACATTCTCCCTTCCCTAGACAGCAAGTAATCTAATATAGGTTAAAGATGTGCAATAAGGTGGTACTTCTTTTTCTTATTTTTAAACAAATTTTTGGGTTTTTTTCCAGCCATGGTCAAATCTTTGTGACCTTATTTGGGCAAGAATACTGGAGTGGTTTGCCATTTCCTTCTCCCAGCTTATTTTGTGGATGAAGAACTAAGGTAATCAGGGTTAAATGACTTGATCAGAGTTATACAGCTAGTAAGTATTTGAGTTGAGATTTCAACTCAGAAAGAATGGTCTTCCTGACTCTAGAACCAGCATCTAACCATTGTATCACTTAGCTGCCCAATAAGTCTTCACAGCAATAATACATTTCGGCATCCACATATTCAGATGAATTTCTGACTTGAAATTAAGAAGACCCAGGTTCAAAGTCCACCCTAGACATTTAATAGCAGCATAACTAGGCAAATATTAGCGGAGATGTCTGAATCTCAAATTCCTAATGGAAAAGTGAGGGTGTAATGATAAAAGCAAGATCAATTTGTAGGGTTGTTATATGTATTAAATGAAATACTCAAATTTTAAAATGCTTCATCAAGTGTAAAGCCATTTGCAAATATGGTGAATTAATATTATTAGTAACAATGGGTTTCTTGTTGTTAATATTAACAGATGAAGTCCACAGGTATGGTGAATATTCTCTCTAGAGATAATTTTTGAAGGGACATGGAAAGAGGTTTCAGAGAAGAAAACACAGATGGATTACAATCTGCACCACTGAAAGGAGTGTCCATATTAATGAGAGCAGAGATGAATAAAAGAATTAAGGTTTTTGTTATTAATTATAACAATATTTTTCTTAAAAAAGTATTTCAAATGTTGTTATGTATGATATTTCTTTTCCTCTCCAGCAGCTGTTTGGTTGGTTGTTGTACTTTATTCTCTGAGAACCAAAATGACATCACTGTTTGAGTCAAATTTCATTGTTTCTGACTATGGCAGATCAGATCAATATGAGCTTTAGAATGCTCTACCACAAGTAGGGCACAAATTGTCCATGTGAACATTTGAGGTTGATTCCTTAACACTATGCATTGTGCATCTCACATTTCTTTTGAGAAACTTCAATTCTGTTTTACTTATAGAGCACAGAACCTTCTCTGATGAGAGCATGCTGTGCTGGGCAGTCCTGTGTCAGTGTCTCCCATCTTACACACTCATTTCTAAAGTTCTTTTTTTTCTCTGTCAGTAAATTTTTATTAAACTACTGGGAGTTAGTCATTGTGCCAAGTGTGAAGGATATATAGAAAGGCAAAAGTCAATCCTTGCTCCCCAAAAGCCCATAGGTTAGGGAAGGGCACAACTTGCAAACAGCAATCCATAACCTAGAATAGTTAGGTGACACAGTGTTGGACCTAAAGTCAGGAAGACTTATCTTCTGAATTCATATCTAACTTTACACACTTCTTAGCTGGGTAATTATGGACAAGTCACTAACCCTGTTTGCCTAGTCTGTAAAATGAGGTGGAGAAGGAAATGCCAAACCACTCTAGTATCTTTGCCAATCATGAAGAGCTAGACACAATTGAAATGACTGAAAACCAATATGTACTAAAAAAAAATATAGAGAGAATACACTATAATTCACCAAGAGAGGGGAAACAGCAGAAATAAGAGAAGTAGGGGGAAGGGATTAAAAAATGCTTTGTGTAGCATGTGGGATTATAGATAGGATTTGAATGAAGCCAGAGAAGCTAGTAGCCAGAGATAAGGATGTACAACATTCCAGTTATTGAGGACAGCTAATGAAAATGCCCAGAAAGGAGTGCTAATATTTTCTTTGAGGAATTGTAAGGAGACAAGTTTCACTGAAATTCAGAATATGTGATTATATGTAAGGAAAGAGATGACTGGAAAGGAGGAGAAAGACTTAGAATACCAAAAAGGATTTAATCCTGGAAGCATTTCTAAGGTTCTTAAGAGAGATCTTGAGAGGGTCCTTGTAATTTTTTCTGACCACCAAATGAGCACTTGCTTTGTGTGAGTTCTCCAAAAATATTTTTTTTTGTCAAGTTTACTTTGACATTCCAACAATGTGACCAGCCTAACAGAGGTGTGCCCTCTGAAATAGAGTTTGAATGCTTGGCAATTTAGGTTGGCAAAGGACTTCAGTGTCAAATACTTTATCCTGACAGGTGTTCTTCAGAATCTTCTTTAGAAAATTCAAATGGAAGCAATTCAGTTTCCTGACATGGTGTTAATATACTGTCATGATTGCACTGACAATGACTCAGTAGACTTTCAGTTTGGTAGTTTGTCTCTCCTCTCCCACACTTTCCTTTGAAGTCTTCCAAACACAAAGCTAGTTCAGGCACTGTGTGTGTTAACCTCATTGTCAATGTGTACATCCCTGGAAAGTATACTACCAATCTAAGTGAACTTATCCACAATGACATTCAATATTTCTCCATTTGCTGTAACTGATGTTTCCACATGTGGATGATTTGCTGCTGAATGACAAAAGTACCTGTTTTCTTGGTGGTAATGTCTTTTGCATGCTGAGGTTATCTTGCCAGTTAGAACATTCTGTCCTTAAGGGAATGGAGCTAATGTTGCTTTTGCCTTCTTATAACAATTTTTGGGGTTAACATCTCACTTAGACTGATAAGTTGACTGAACAGAAGGTTATCCTCTTAGGAAGTTATGGAGTGAGGTTATCTAACAGTATAATGAACCCCCCATATATGTTTTCCCTATTTATCATCATTTAAGTAGACAATTAGCTTTTTAAAAAATTAAAGCTTTTTATTTTTAAAAACATATGCATGGATAATTCTTTGACATTGATGCTTGCAAAACCTGCTTCCTCCACTCTGTCCCTAAATGGCAAATAAACATGTTAAACATGGTAGCAGTATATATTAAATCCAATATATGCATACATATTTATACAATTATCTTGCTGCACAAGAAAAATCAAATCAAAATGGAAAAAAATGAGAAAGAAAATAAAATGTAAGCAAACAACAACAAAAAGAATGAAAACACTATGTTATGAACCACATGCAGTTTCCACAGTCCTCTCTCTGAGTGTAGATGGTTCTCTTCTTTATAAGACCATTGGAACTGGTCTGAATCTTTACTTAATTACCTTTTAATGATTGTTATTTCCTAAAGTGTTACATTATGAACAATTACTACAAACCTTCCCTTAAAACTAGTACAGTAAGAGTATGGGGAGGGGCAACTAGATGGCATAGTGGATAGAGCACTGACCCTATAGTCAGGGGATCTGAGTTCAGGCTTTTCATGCTTTCTATTCTTTTTTTTAAATTTTATTTATAAATTTTTTGACAGTATATATGCATGAGTAATTTTTTATAACATTATCCCTTGTATTCATTTTTCCACAATATCCCTTATCTATTCCCTCCCCTAGATGACAGGCAATCCCATACATTTTACATGTGTTACAATATAACGTAGATACAATATATGTGTGTAAATACTATTTTCTTATTGCACATTAAGTATTAGATTCCGAAGGTATAAGTAACCTGGGTAGATAGACAGTAGTGCTAACAATTTACATTCACTTCCCAGTGTACCTTCTCTGGGTGTAGTTGTTTCTGTCCATCATTGATCAACTGGAAGTGAGTTGGATATTCTTTATGTTGAAGATATCCACTTCCATCAGAATACATCTTCATACAACATTGAAGTGTATAGTGATCTTCTGGTTCTGCTCATTTCACTCAGCATCAATTCATGCAAGTCTCTCCACATGCTTTCTATTCTGAGCAAATCACTTAACTTCTAATTGCTTTGCCATTTCCTCTCTTCCACCCTCCCCCCAAAAAAATCTGAAAGTTTGAAATTTATCAAGTTCTGGTAAAAGTTGGTTATGGGAGGAATACACAACTTCTATTTTTTTTCCCGTTAATCAACAGCAATGATTTCCTCTTTGGCCCTTGCCTAGAATTTTACTCTCTCTGAATGGCAAATCACTTGAATGTTGTTCTAAATCAGATTGGTGTGTGTGTGTGTGTGTGTGTGTGTACTCACAAGGATATGTCAAAGCATACATGAATTTAATGTCAGATTAATTTTTTAAATTATCTATAACTTGCATTTCACTTATTTCTGGAAATATATGAATTAGATATGGGGATATTTTCAATGTTATTATTTATCCTGTATGAGTATATGTGGAAGTAGACAGCATGAAAAGCCTGGTTTCCAGATGAATCTAACAAATGATTGACTCAGAATAAAAGGAGTGAATGAAACGATTCTTGCTTTCTAGCTTAATGGCATTTTGTTAACACATGCCTTCCAAACGCAACAGTTTACCATACCTCCAAATATGGGTGAAGGTATGGATCACAATAGTAACATAGAATAATTGTTTCTAAACCATCTCTTAAACATTTTATTACAAATGAATCCAGTGGAAGTGGAAATAAAAGACAGAGGACTGAGCATCACTTGTACTTCAGTTTGTTTATGATTTCCCTAGGGAATAGAGTTGGTGAAAGCTATATCTGAGTATTGAACACCACTCAGTGGATGTGTATCACAAGTGCTTGTGTTTTTTTCTTCTTTTTTCTTTTCAATGCTTTGAGTAGAGGTTTCATTATTTCCATGACAACTTCAAAGTTTATTTGCAAAAAAGTTATTTTCTGAAAATATAACACACAGCTAGGAGAACTATGCCTAAGTGACCCTTAGTTTGGTCCCAGTACAAAGTATTTGCTCACCCCAGCCAACAAATGCTTTAGTTCTAAACTTTATTAAGGTCAATGTGTTTAAGATATAAAAAGAACATTAGAGTTTCTCCTTTCTTTTAGACCCAGGAGGATTGTGGATGTAGAAGCATTAATCAGAATAGAGGGAGAATGTTCAAAATAATACAGAAGACCAGACCTCTTCAATAAAGGCTGTTCTGAGGGGAAAATATAGGCAAATCTCGATCAATTGGAATCCAATTAACAAAGACGCAAAAGTTTTTTTTTTTCTTTTTAAATAAATGTTATACCATCATTCCAGAATGAATGAGAAAAAATATATTAAATTCTTGAATATTAAGAGGTTCAGCAATTTTTGCTCTCAAAAAGTTTATATACTAAGGGGAAGAGACATAACATTTAGGGAGTGGTAATTGAAGAGGAATATCTTGCTGGTATAAGCAACTAGATAATGAAATGGTTAGAGTATGGATTTGGAATCAGAAAGCTCTTAGTCATAATACAGCCTTTATTATCATTAAGTTGTTTCAGTCATGTTGAAATCTTCACTACCCCATGTGGGGTTTTCTTGGCAGAGTGGTTTGCCACTTCCAACTCCAATTCATTTAATAGATGAGGAAACTAAGGCAAAAAAGGGTTAAGTAACCATATGACTCTGTCTATCTCTGTATCTCTTTATCTCTGTCTCTGTTAAGTGACATGTCCAGGAGCATGCAGCTACTAAGTGTCTGAAGCCAGATTTGAACCCAGAAATAGCCTTCCTGACTTTAAGCCTAACACTGTTTACTGCACTTAATTTTAAACATTTATTAGCTGTGCAACCCTGTTCAAATCAAATGAATTTCTCTTTATCTCATTCCCCTTATTATAAATAATCATTCCTAATTCATAGCACTGCTGTGAGGATTAAAGAAGATTTTTTTATATTACATATGTAATTGCATTATATATACATATGTATACTGAGGTAAATCATTTTGCAAATATTAAAATGATACATAAATGCTAGCTCTTACTATAATTTTTTTGCTTTCTTTTTATTATTATTATTATAGCTTTTAATTGACAAAACATATGTATTAGAAATTTTTCAACATTGACTCTTGCAAACACTTCTGTTCCAACTTTTCCCCTCCTTCTCTCTCCCCTCTCCCCTAGATGGCAGGCAGTCCCATATATGTTAAACATGTTTAAGTATATGTTAAATACAATATATGTATACATATTTATACATCTATCTTGTAGCACAAGAAAAATCATATTTAGAAAGAAGATAAAAATAACCTTGGAATAAAAACAAAAATTCAAGCAAACAACAAAAAGAATGCAAATGTTCCACACTCATTTTCCAATGATCTTTCGCTTGATGTAGCTAAGTTCTGTTCATCACTGATCAACTGGAACTCATTTGGATCGTCTCATTGCCAAAGATGGCCATTTCCATCAGAATTGATGTACATATAGTATTGTTGTTGAAGTGTATGATGATTTCCTGGTTATTCTCATTTAATTTAGCATCAGTTCATGTAAGTCTCTCCAATCCTCTCTATATTCATCCTGCTGGTCATTTCTTACAGAACAATAATATTCCATAATATTCATATACCATGATTTATTCAGCCATTCTTCAATTAATGGGCATCCATTCAATTTCCAGTTTCTATCCACAATGAAAAGGGCTGCCACAAACATTTTTGAACATACAGGTCCCTTTCCCTTTTTAAATATATCTTTGGGATATAAGCCTAGTAGTAACACTTCTAGATAAAAGGGTATGCACAATTTGATAACTTTTTGAGTATAGTTTCAAATTGCTCTTCAGAATGGTTGGATCTGGTCCAAATCCACCAACAATGCATCAGGGTCTCAGGTTTCCCACATCCCCTCCAAAATTTGTCATTATCTTTTCCTGTCATCTTAGCCAGTGGGTCCATGCTTAGTTTCTGCCATACTAATTTCCAGTTTTCCTATCAGTTTTTGTCAAGGTGTAGTGGTATCTCAGAATTGTCTTAATTTGCATTTCTCCTATCAATAATGATTTAGAACATCTTTTCATATGAGTAGGAATAGTTTCAATTTCATCATCTGAAGTGTCTGTTCATATTTTTTGATCATTTACCATTGGAGAATGGCTTGATTTCTTATAAATTAGAGTCAATTCTCTATATATTTTAGAAAAGAGGCCTTTATCAGAACCTTTAACTGTACAAATGTTTTCCCAGTTTATTGCTTTCCTTCTAATCTTGTCTGCATTAGTTTTGTTTGCACAAAAGCTTTTTTAATTTGATATAATCAATTTTTTCTATTTTGTGACCAATAATGATCTCTAATTCTTCTTTGATCACAAATCCCTTCCTCCTCCACAAGTCTGAGAGGTAAACTATTCTATGTTCTAATTTATTTATAATCTCATTCTTTTGTGCCTAAATTATGAACCCATTTTGATAAATTTAAGTTGTCCAAGTGAATGAATACAGTGTAACAATAAACAATCTTCATGTTTTTGTTTTTTCTATTTTGATAAGCCAAAAAATTGAAGGATTATGGATTCAGAGACTATTCCATGATATTCTGAGGCTTGATGTGATCAGTATAATATCACTCACCTAGTAATCTTAAATCATGAACCCATTTTGATCTTATCTTGGTGTATAGTGTTAAGTGTGGGTCCATGCTTAGTTTCTGCCATACTAATTTCCAGTTTTCCTATCAGTTTTTGTCAAATAGTGAATTCTTATCCCCAAAGTTGGGGGTTTTGTTTTTTTCAAATACTGGATTGCTATAGTTATTGACTATTTTGTCCTGTGAACCTAACCTATTCCACTGATTAACTAGTCTATTTCTTAGCCAACACCAAATGGTTTTGGTGACTGCTGCTTTATAATATAGTATTATAGGCCACCTTTATTTGATTGTTTTTTTTTTTTTTTGTTTCCTTGAAATTCTTGACCTTTTGTTCTTCCAGATGAATTTTTGTTGTTATTTTTTCTAAGTCATTAAAATAATTTCTTGGGAGTCTGATTAGTATAGCACTAAATAAATCGATTAGTTTGTCATCTTTATTATATTTGCATTATTTATTATATTTGCATATTTTGCAATATTTTTTCAATTATTTAGATCTGACTTTATTTGTATGGAAAGTGTTTTATAGTTTTGCTCATATAGTTCCTTACTTTTCTTTGGCAGATAGATTCCAAAATATGTTATACTATTGACAGTTATTTTAAATGGAATTTTCCTTTGTCTCTTGCTGTTGGGTTTGTTAGTGATGTATAAAAATGCTGAGGATTTATTTGGATTTATTTTGTATCCTGCAACTTTGGTAAAGTTGTGGATTATTTCTAATAACTTTTTAGTAGAATCTCTGGCATTCCCTAAGTATACCATCATATCATCTGGAAAGAGTAATAATTCGAATTCCTTTAATCTCTTTTTCATCTCTTATTGCCAAAGCTAGCATTTCTAATACAATATTGAATTGCAATAGTGATAATGGGCAACTTTGTTTTACTCCTGATTTTATTGGGAATGGTCCCAGTTTATCACCATTAAATATGATGCTTACTGATGGTTTTAAAAAGATGCTACTGACTATTTTTAAGGAAAATTCCATTTATTCCTATACTCTCTGGTGTTTTTTTAATATGAATGGGTGTTGGATTTTATCATTTTTTTCTGCATCTATTTAGATGATTATATTTTTTTATTAATTTGGTATGTTAATTTGATTATTGATATAGTCAATTATATTAATAGTTTTCCTAATATTGAATTAACCTTGCATTCCTGGTATTAATCCTACTTGGTCATGGTATATTATCCTGGGGAGGATTTTCTGTAATCTTTTTACTAATATTTTACTTAAGATTTTTGCATCAATATTTATTGGGGAAACTGGCTTATAATTTTCTTTCTCTGCTTTCAACCTACCTGGTTTAGGTATCAGTACCATGTCTATGTCTTAAAAGGAATTTGGTAGGAGTCCTTCATTCCCTATTTTTTCAAATAGTTTATATCACTGTGGAGTTAATTGTTCTTTAAATGAGTGGTAGAATTCACATGTAAATCCATTTGGTCCTGGGGACTTCTTCTTAGGAAGTTGATTAATAGCTTCTTCTATTTATTTTTCTAAAATGGGCTAATTTAAGCAATTTAGTTCTTCCTCTATTAATCTGGGCAACCTATGTTTTTGAAAGTATACATCCATTTCATTTAAGTTATCAAAATTATTGGTATAAATTTGGGCGAAATAACTCCTAATTATTGCTCTAATTTCCTCTTCATTAGTGGCAAGTTCTCCTTTTCATTTTTAAGAGTCTTTTCTTTTTTTTCTAATCAAATTAACCAAGGGTTTATCTATTTTGTTGGTTTTTTATAGAACCAACTCTTAGTTTTATTTATTAATTGAATAGTTCTTTTTTTTTTTTTACTTTCAATTTTGTTAATCTCTCCTTTTATTTTTAGAATTTCAACTTTAGTGAATGATTGGGGATTTTTAATTTGCTATTTTTCTAGTTTTTTTTTTACTTGCAAGCCTAATTCATTGATTTTCTCTTTCTCTATTTTATGCAAATATGCCTCTAGAGATATAAAATCTCCCCTTATTATTGCTTTGACTGTATTCCACATATTTGGGTATGTTATTTCATTATTGTCACTCTCTTGGGTGAAATTATTTATTGTGTCTATAATTTGTTGTTTCACTCAATAATTCTTTAGGATAATATTATTTAGTTTCCAATTTTTTAAATCTATTTTTCCCCTGGCTTTCTATTGAATGTAATTTTTTATTGCATCTTGATCTAAAATGATGCATTTACTATTTCTGCCTTTATGCATTTGAATTTGAGGTTTTTATGTCTTAATATATGGTCAATGTTTGTATAGGTTCGATGAATTGCTAAGAAGAAAGTATACTCCTTTCTGTCTCCATTTAGTTTTCTCAAAAGGTCTATCATACCTAACTTTTCTAGTGCTCTATTTATCTCTTTAACTTCTTTCTTATTTATTTTGTGGTTTGATTTATCTAATTCTGAGAGTGAAAGGTTGAAGTCTCCCACTATTATAGTTTTGCTGTCTGTTTCTTCTTGCAGCTCTCTTAACTTCTCCTTTAGGAATTTAGGTGCTACACCACTTGGTGGTGCATATATGTTTTTTTATTGATATTGCTTCATTATCTATGTTAAATCTTTAGCAAGATATAGTGCCCCTCCTTATCTCTTTTGATTAGATCAATTTTTGTTTTTGCTTGATCTGAGATAAAGATGACTACTCCTGCTTTTTTGACTTCATCTGAAGCATAATAGATTCTGCTCCAGACTTTTACCTTACTCTGCATATATCCCCCTGCTTCAAGTTTGTTTCCTGTAAACAACATATTGTAGGATTCTGGCTTTTAATCCAGTCTGCTATCTAACTCAGCTTTATGGGGGAGTTTACCCCATTCACATTTATGGTTAAAACTACTATTTCTGTATTTCCTGCCATCTTGTTAACTCCATATTATCCTTTTCTCTTTCCTTTTCCCCTTATCTTCCTCCCCAGTATTAAACTTATGAGCCCCACTTGCCTCATGCAGCCCTCCTTCTTTAGGATACCTCCCCCCCCTTAGAGTCCCTCCACTTTTCTTGAACCTTTTCCTTACAATTTCTGTATTCCATTCTTTTTAGCCTACTCCTTCCCTTTTCACTTTTCCCCTCCCCCTTTTCAATGAGGTTGAAGAAGTTTCTCTGGAAGTCAAATATGTCTAATATTTTTTTTTTGAGCCAATTCTGATGACAGTAAGATTCACACTATGTTCATCACCCTCCCCTCTTTATCTCAGGTATAATAGGTTTCCTTTGCTTCTTTGTGAGATGTAGTACCTCCACTTTTTTCCTTTTTTGGGTACAATTTCCTTTCCACCTCTAGATCCTTTTTTTATAATATAACAGTAAAACCAAATTATACATGTACTCTTTATGTATACTTACAACAGAAATATAGTTCTCAAGAGTTATTTTTTATCTTTTTATGCTTCTCTTTAGTCCCATATTTGGAGGTCAAACTTTTTGTTTAGTTCTGTTTTTTTTTTTTCATCAGAAATAAATGAATACACCTATTTCATTGAATGTCCATTTTCTTCCCTAGAAGAAGCTGTTAGATCCTGAGTAATCCTTATTGTGGCTCCACAGTATTTGAATTGTTTTTTTGCTTTTGCTTTTGTTTTTGTTTTTGTTTTTTTCTGGCTACTTGTAGTATTTTCTCCTTGGTTTGATAGTTCTGGAATTTAGCCACAATATTTTTTTGAGTTTTGGTTTGGGGATCTCTTTCAATAGATGATATATAAATTCTTTCAATATCTATTTTACCTTCTGTTTCTATCACATCTGGGCAGTTCTCTTTTATGATTTCTTGAAAAATAGTGTCTAGGTTCTTTTTTTTTTTAATCTGATTTTATAGAAGTCCAATAATCCTTGGATTATCTTTTCTAGATGTATTTTCCAGGTCTGTTGTTTTCCCAAGTAGGTATTTAACATTTTTTCTATATTTTCATTTTTTGGGTTTTGCTCGACCGATTCTTCGTATCTCCTCTAGTCATTCATTTCCATTTGTTCAATTCTGATTTTTAATGAATTATTTTCTTCATTTACTTTTTATTTATTTTTGTAATTGTTCAATTGACTTTTTAAATTAGTTATTTTGTTCAATGGAATTTTTTTCCATTTTGACAATTTTATAAGGAGTTATTATTTCCTTTTTCCAGTTCACTAATTCTGTTTTTCAGAGAGTTGATGTCTTTATCCACTCTATCTTTTAATGAATTATGTGTCTTATCCAGATGCTTTTGCAAAGCTTCCCTTTCCTTTCCCAATTTTTCTTCTAGCTCTCTTTTAAAAATCTTTTTAATTTCTTCTATGAGAGCCTTGTGTGATGGGGACTTCACCACCATTTTTATTCTCCTCAGGGTTTTAAGTCTGCTTTCTTTAACTATAAAAGCTGTCTACTGATAGAGCCTGCTTTGTCATTTTACTCATTTTAACAAAAAAAAATTTATATGCAGCATTTAACTTTTGAGGCAATGTAGGGTTACCAAGCTTCCTCAACAGACAACAGGAAGTAGCAGTGAAGCAGCAGTGGGACAACAATGACTGCTCGGGGATTAGCAGTTTCCTACTGACATCTTGTTCAGTTCCTCCTGGTGCTGGCTGGGTGTGGCCAGGTCCAGAGAGGCTCTTCTGTTTTGGGGTTATAGTTTTTACCCCCTGTGTTAATAGCTTCTCTGCTGAGAAGCTTGCTTCTGGATTGTTGCAAGAACAGAGTAGCCAATACTGTTGTAGAATTCTCCCTGCAAATTTTCATCTGAGGAAGACCATTCCCTGCCCCACTCTGGTCTGCTCAGGTGTTCTCTGTGCTCTCACTGCCTACCTGCCTGAGTCTATGCCTGGCCTCGCTCCATTCCATCCCCACACACAAACAAAAACAGACCTTTTCTGGCGAATTTTGAGATTATCTTCAGTTGATAATGTATTGTACTCCCAATATTTGTGGGTTTTGACAGTCAAGCACTAATTCTGAGGCTGAGTTTCATAAAAATTAGTTTGAGGGTAAAGGAGAGCTTAGAAAGACATGCATGTCCTCTCCAATATCTTGGCTTCACCCCCTTTTACTAGAATTTTTAATCCAGTTGCAAATAATTATCATTAGTGTTTAATGATTAGTGTTTTTGTATTTAAGTTGGAGTGGAGTGGGGAAGTACAGACTTGGCACAGAATAAAAATACCTAGAAGTATGGTGAGCATGGCTCTAGAAGAGATGCGATGAATGTTCACCAATCAGAAAAAATAACAAAATGCCAACAACATATAACATAGGAAAAGAGACAAAAATGAAATCTGGAGCAACAAGACTTGATTCTAAGATTTAACAACCAGGGTCATAGAGTAAGGCTGTGGACCTTCTGCTTTCTGCCAAAAATCCTTATTTTACAAATTAGGAAAATAAGCCCTAGAAGTTAGCTAAATTCATCCTTATATACAGTAAATAGCAGAGTAAGGATTTGAACCTACATCTTCTAATTCTTGGTTCACTGTTATATAACAAGAGTTCTTTAACATTTATAGGTGTGTGTGAGAGAGATGGATATAATCATGTAGAATCTTTACCAGAATAATGTTTTTAAAATACATAAATACAAAGCACTTTGCAAATATATAGAATTCCAAAGGAAACTAGTTATTGAAATAAAGATGTATTTTTTCTCATCCAAGTTCATGCCTTGCTCCTTGAAATTTTTGCACAGAACTCTTGGAGGTCCATGGACCCCAGTTTAAGAACCTCTTCTAAGTAAATAGTTATCTTGAATAAAACATTAACCTTGTTGTATCTCAATTTGTTCTTAACAAAATGGAAATAATAATATTTTCCTATTTACCTTAGAGGACTGTTATACAGGAAAGCCTATAAACTCATTTTATTTTGGTGCTAGACTTGGAATCTGAACATCTGGGTTTAAACTCTAATTCAAGCAATTATTAGTTATGCAATCAATTATTTGCATGATGCTTAATATTTCAGAGCTTCCATATATTCATCTGTAAAAAACAGGATAATAATGCTTAACATAACTACTACTAAAAGCTGTTGTGACTAATTTTACTCTGCAAATCTTAAAGTGCTATAAGCCATTATTATTCTAACAGCCCTATGAGTTAGGTGGAACAACTATAATTACCTCCATTTAAGTATAAGGAAACTGAAGCTCTAATTTTTTTAATGTTTTGCTCAAGGTCCCACAACTGTTATATTACAAAGGATTGAACATACAAAGATCATTTGATTTTCAAGCTTAAGATTCTATCATCTGTAAATAGCTTTTGTGTGTGTATGTGTGTGTGTGTGTGTGTGTGTGTGTGTGTGCGTGTTTTAAGATTTTAATAAAAGTACTTCCTAAGGAAATAAATGACCAAAAAAAGAGAGAAATTATAGAAACAAGCTTATTTTATAAATCAATGTTTTAAAAATTAAACATTCATGTACACACAAATGTTTCAACATTAAATTCAAAGATATGTTCTAATTTGAGTGAAGGTTCAGATCAATCTCTTATATCTTCATCCATAGTATTGTGTAGAGGGCAAGACTTTGGAGAAGTATACTTGAAAGAAGTTTACTTGAAACAAAGTGGAATTGATGAGACAATGATTATCTAGTTTACATATACTTAGCATTGTGATGTAATAGTTCAACAATTGATGTAATTGTAATAGGGTATTTAAACTGAGGACAAAGTCAGCCACAGACATTCTCTCTTTGACCAAACTCATGGTGACTCTCATTCCTCTTGCACTGAATTCAGACTGGCAAACTGGCAGAATGTTAAAGGAGACTGGGTCAGACTATGACAGACACAGACTGTGTAAGAGACCATAAAGACTTTGGATTCTATTCTTGTCCATTCTCATGGTGTCTATCCTGCTGAGACCAAAGCCCTTCTGGAGGACCTCCAGAAAGCTAGTCTGAACATTATAGTAGAAATTAGTTCTGAGTGATGACTATAAGATCCTTAAAGATCTTCAATTAATAATTAAATATTAATTTGTTTTCAATTTATATTGCACTAAGAGGGGAAAATTGACTCCTTTTTCAATAACCACCTTTTCCAGGGAAATAGGAAAATTCTCAGACATGTCATTCTTTATTTTTCCTTCACTCTCCTCTTCTCTCAGCCTCTTTGTCTCTGTCTCTTTGTCTGTCTGTGTTTGTTACTTTCTGTGTCTGACTGACTCTCCCTCTATCTCTGTGTCTCTGTCTTTCTCTTCTCTCCCACCACATATTCTGATGAATTGAGATCAAGCCAACAAGTCAGTTCAACAAAAAAGTTTACTAAGTGCTTAGTATGTGCTAGGAATTTTGCTAAGTGTTTTGGATAAAAATAAAAAAAACGAAATAAAATATAATCTCTGCTGGCAAAAAGCCTGCTTTCTCATGCAGAGGAAGATAAACATAAAAGTAAGCTGAAAAAGGAGAAAAAGGTAACTAAACATGGCCACAATGAAGCCATCCAGAGAATAATGTTTGGCTGATTTGGAAGCTACATCAAAATGACATTATGGAAAGAATTCAATAATAAAAGAAGGTGCCCATAGAAGAAAGGGGAAGAGAGCTAAAGAGTTTTAGTAGTCTGGTGATTATCTTAATTGAAATTTAACTACGTGCAGTAGCCTAGTATAACCTTATGTGTCTAAATTATCAGTCAAATAGGGCTATTTCTATTTCCATCTCAGATATACCAGTGTTTCCCATTGCCAGTATTTAATTACAGAGAACATAAGTTTTATTTACAAATGCAATTAGGAAACTGAGAATCTAAGCCTAGACTGGTGCTATTCTAAAATAAATGTCAAACATTCTAGTTCAAAAGAAAGAATTTGAAAAGCTGCCTTAGTCATTGATGAGTAATTAATTAAATTCTATCACATTTTTAGAAATGTGATATCTATGTGAAATTCAAAAAAATCATATGAGTCATTATTGAGGTTGAAATTAGAGGGTAAAGAATAAACAAAACCTTTTCATAAAGCATTTCTGTTCTTTTAATTTTTCATTTTTAAAAGGTAATGACATGCACTTTTTAGTCAATTACTAGATACATATGTATGTGTGTGTGTGTGTGTGTGTGTGCTTACAGTGTGTAAAGTATGCATGTGTGTGTTGTCAACATAGATTCTGACTGTCCATAGGAAGCTGCCTAGATGTGGCAGTCAAATAAATATAAATTGATATCTCTAATGTCTTCTCCATCCATACTTCAAGGACAACTTTGATTCCTTCCCAATATGAAAAGCAGAAGATTGAACTCGGAACCACTGTGTTTCTCAAAAAAGAAAGAGTGTGAAGCTAGAATGATTTTTATCAGCCCTCTTATTATCATAAATCTTGAGAAAAAAATGTTTTTTACATTCAATCTCTGTTCTCAATTGCTGTTCCTTAATGGGAATGGAATGCTCCAAGGTCTATCCAAGACTAGGCAACGGGCAACGTACCAAAAGTCAGTTACACAAAGACCAAACATAGAGAAGAGCAAATAACAAATACACTTATCTATACAAATTGACTGAGAGGGAGATAGGGAAAGAGAGAGAGAAGAGAGTGCAGTAGAGAAGAGAGAGGACAGAGAGATTTCACCTAAATGGAAATTCCACAAAATCTCTAGTATAGTAAACTAGAGATAGGGGTATGATTGATGTGCCTCAGCTGCTCCATTTTCAAGAGAGTGTCTCTCCCTAAAGTCTTCTCTCTTAAAGAGAGAAATAAGAACACTAAGTTTTCTATTTTTTCTAGAGCTGTCTCCAATTTTGCCACATAAGCAGGCAAGGAATACTGAGTGATCAGTCTCAACTGATGAGAAGAAATTAAATAAATAGTTCCATGTGTCTATATTATTGCTTCAGCAAGTAGAATATAAGCTTCTTGAGGTCAGGAACTGTTTGACTTTGGCTTTGTAGCTTTATAATCTAGTACAAAACCTGACATATGGAAGGGGCTTTATAAATTTTTTCTTGAATTGAACCAAGTTGTTATTTATCAAAGCTAGGCAAGTCAGAGAAGATATAATGTCACTTTATATTTATCATTCATTAATTCATATATTATTAAGAAGTGACAGTATGTAAGAGAATGAGTTAGACTAGAAATCTAGAGGTTAAATAAAATTTAGCCCCTCAGTTCCAAGAATTTTCAGTTTAATAGGATAATAAGAAGCAAAATACAACACAATAAAATAAACTTACACATCAAGGCCCTTTGGAAGTGAAGTATAAAACTAAATGCTACATGAGCACCTATTGGGGGGAGAGGGAAGAGAAGTTGTTATTTTCAGGAAAAGAAAGGGAGAATTCATTGACCAATTGCTAGTTGAGTTATCACTTAAAGCTTGGTACCGAGATATGAGGAATTGACTGAACTATCATAAAGGTGGCTGGGTGTTGGGTATCCAAAGAAGGTGGAGTATAAAATTTACTGAAACAAAATAGGTAATGTGCCTTTGAGGGAAGGGATCATCTTACTTTTCTTTATGTAAATCTAACCTTTCTCCTGGTGCTTTATACATATTAAGTGCTTAACAAGGCAGTTTTGGAAGATCCTTGAATACCAAGCATAGAGGTGTGAAATATCCTTAAGATAAAATAAAAAAAAATTGAGGATTTTAGAGCAAAGAAGTGACAAGATTTTATCTATATATAAGAAAAATTATTTTAACAGTGCTATGAACAATTTAGAGAGGAAAGAGAGAGAGTAAATATTGGAAGTCCTTCTTGACTTTTTGATCTTAGATCTAAATCTGGAAGAGGGACCCTCAGAAGCCATCTAATCCAAACCCTCTATTTGACAGATAAAATGCACTGAATCCCAGTTAAGTGAAGTGACTTACCCAAAGTCACACAGAGTATTATAATATGCCAGGTAGGTGGCTTATTTTTCAGACCACACCTTATTTATAATAATGTCATTATGAAATGGTTACTTTAAATAGATATGCAACTGTCTAAAATTCCCCAATAACTTTTCATGATAGCTATTCATATACATATTCCCTGAGGGCTATTTTCACTCTTACTTGAAATTAGAGAGTTTTTCCCTTCTAGCTGAAGACCCTATCAATAGGAATTTTTTGATGAGGAATATTTCTTTATTGTTCCCATTGCCTGTGGGTTACAATACAAAATTCTTAGCCTAATTTATAATGTTCACCACAAGCTTACTCTGTTCTACTTTTCCAAAATTTTTTTTCATACATTTAGGAACACAACTTGTAGGGAGAAGTGGCCGAACTATTAATTAACCTCCTATAAGATGGACAAGCCAATTAAGTTGAAGTAGGTGGGTGTCCTGAGAGAAAGAGAAGGTGGCATTTTCCAGACAAGTTGAACTCATCACCATTGCAACTGTTCCTTCTTCTGAAAACTCAGTAAAGATAACCTTGAGCCCAAGAATCTTGAGAATATCGGTACTCCCCACAATACTGGTCTTGCTTCCAGCTTGGGCTCCACAGCTGAGCAGCTGCCCTAATAGAGAGGTAAGTCAAAGGTTCCTGAGAGTCACAGCATTCCCAGACAATTGTTTAGGTTTGAGCCCACATGTACAGCTCTTCTACGAAGTAATCCTCCAGGAGTTATAGTCTGGCAATTGCTCTTGCAGGTGCTACATAATGACCCAGAAAAGACATTTCAGTCCACTAAAATCCTTGGCACTGTTTAAAGGCATAAAATCAGAAACTGTTAAGATTCCATTAGTGTAAATGATTTTGCAATGATATAGCATCATTTTTTTTTTTTTTTTTTTGCTGTTGCACCTTTGATATGATGGTCTCTTGAAATTTTCTATGTTTTCTCTCTTTATCATGTGATCTCTTTGAGGCTAAAGATTGTTTTGTGTGTCTCTGTATCCCAAGCACTTAGTCTGGTGCTTTGCATATAGTGAACAATTAATAGGTGTTTATATTTTCATCCATCTCCTTGAGGTCCAAGAGGAAGGATTCAAACTAGAGTCAACAATGGCAGTAAACAGTAGCCCAGGATCAGTGTCTGTAAGAAGCACTGGCCAATTTGATCACTTAGGGTATTATGAATCTGGGTAGATTGCAGATTCTATTAACCCATATTCTGTCCAGGGGGCTGTTGACTACAATTGTACCTATTATCAGGTACAGAAGATCCCATGTGGAAAGTACTTAATAATTAAATTAATCTACTAACTTAATATTCCCTTTTTTTGGTAACTTCCTAATACCACATAATGCTTCAGTCTAAACAGCAAGGGCATACACGCTAGAAGCAAGATTGTTTAAAAGATATATATGAAGATATTGAATAGTAGAGCCATAACGAGTAAAGGTAAGGTAGGCCTTTATCCCAACAGTGATACTTTGTTTTGTTTTTTTATTTTTGATGGACAAAGGGGAACTTGTCTGGAAAAAACAAGGACTCCTTTCTTTGTCTCAATTTTCTCCAGAAACCTTGGATGTGTTTTGTTTTTTTTTTAATCCAGGGGACTATTTCTTCCTTTTCAGGTTTTTTAAATATATATTTTCATTGATATATTAAAACTGTATGTTATTACAAGTCACTCCCCAACTGACATATGGTCAAAGGATATAAATTATATATAGTTATCAGACAAAGTAATCATAGAAACTATCTATACAAATAAAAATGCTCTAAATCACTATTGATTAAAGAAATACAAATTTGAACAAATTTGAGGTACTGTCACACCTATCATTTTGACTAATATGATAGAAAAGAAAAATTACAAATGTTGAGGGAAATCTGAAAAAACTGGGACACTAATACATTATTGATGGAGTTGTGAACTTATCCAACCATTTTGGAGAGCACTTTAGAATTATGCTCAAAGAGTAATGAAACAGCAATACCACTAATATATCTGTATTCTAAAGAGAAAAAAGGGTAGGGGATGAGGACAAAGGACCTAGGATGAGATCAACATTATTTATAACAGCTCTTTCTGGTGTCACCAAGGATTGAAAATCAAGGAAATGCCCATTAGGAAATGACTGAATATGCTGTGGTATAGGATTGTAATGGAATACTAATGGAATACCATAAAAAATAAGCAGGATGATGTTAGAAAAACCTGGAAAGACTTACATGGACAAATGCAGGGCAGAGTGAGCAGAACTAGGAGAACATTGTACACAGTAACAGCAATATTATAAGGATGATCCACTGTAAATAACATAACTATTTCCAGCAATACAATGATCCAAGATAATTCCAAAAGACTCATGATAAAAATTGTATCTACCAGAGAAAGAACTGATGGAGTATCAAAGAAGATCAAAGCCCACTATTTTTCATTTTATTTTTTTATGTATATTTTGGCCTGTGTTTTGTTTTTCAGTGCAATTAATATGTAATTATATTTTGTATGATTGCAAATGGATAATCTATATCCAATTGTTTATCTCAGGAAGGTGAAAGAGAGGTGAATAAGAGAAAGAATTTTTAACTTTAATAAAAAGGATGTTAAAAATATTTTTCCATAGAATTGAGGAAAATATTTTAAAAAGAAAAAGAAAAATGGCTAAAAATAACAAAAAAGATATTCATGAAATATGACTTCTGGGGAACCCCTCCAAAACCAAACCAAACCAAAACAACCAACTATATGTCCTTCTCTTGGTTCTGCACTTTTCATTTCATAACAATTCATATCATGGAGTTTAGCAATGTTTCTAGGAAGTTCACATATTTATTGTTTCTTACTCATGCTACTTTAGTTTTTTTTATGGGTCTATGTATGAACAGAAGTGAATTTTATGTAATATAAGACAGTGTGTGAAAGGGTGGGGAAGCAAATATCACTTTTAAAATTGAATACTTGGGGCCGAAGAAATATTCTCCCTCCATAATATATTAGCTTTGTTTGGAGCTGAGTGAAAGAAATAGTGAGTAGGGTAATAGTTGCTGACAGATTCTTACAAATGATCTGACATGCCAGAAAAAGAGGGCACCATTTTGTTTGTGTTATTAAAAAATTCCTTTTCTGCAAAATTGTTGCCGATATGCTTCCAATGCATTCTGTCTGACACAGAAGAGGAGGGAACCTTCAAACACAGTAGCCTCCCTCTTGTAACTAAGTCTGTAGAAGACAGAGCTCTGGATCTATCTCTTTTGAACTAGAGGCTCTGTCTTTTACACAGCAAGGCCCCCAGGATATGAAGCCATTTGTCACAAAGTCATTTAGTGTTTAATAATTCTGCAAGTTGCTGTTTTTTAAAAGAGGTTTATAACCTCAAAATATATTTCATTAATAACCTTCTAATACCATCAAGACACAAAGGAATCATAGTAACTTATAATGTTCAGTTTTAAAGAGAGCAAGAAAATGCCACAATAGTGCTAGTTTCTGTGTCTAGATCTAGAAACTGCCTGTGACTTATCTCCCTGAGCCTCCTTTGCAAACAGGCCAAATTTATGAGGATGGGAGGCAAGTCACTGAAAGGTCACACCTATTAATTTAAATCCTTCTGCAAAACCAGCAAATTCTATACACACATACCACTCCGGGTGCAATTGGGAGAATTTATTTGTATTGTTTTAAGAGCCTCAATAGGATCCCTACTCGATGTTGGGAAATGAGCTGCAAATGGACTTCTGCATCTATCTTACCAGTCTCCATGGTAATTTTAAAAAGTTGTTCTTCCAATCCCTGATGTTTTAAGTCTGGCTGTCCTTATAACTTCTGTGCTCTTCAGCTAGGGTTTAGCTTAGTATTCTTTGGAAAGAAAAATAATTGGAGAATAGTAAGTATTTTGTAAGTATGTTACATACATATTTATTTTGCATTCATTTACCAATGTAGATCTAGAGCCATAAGAGATTTTAAAAGCCATCAAATACAATTCCATAATTTTACAAATTCTGAAAATAAAGTCCAGGGAAGTTAAATGTATGTGTCTAAGATTTCACAGACAAGCATCAGAGATAAATGTTGGATCCAGGGACTCTGATTAGAGAGCTAATTCTTTTTCCACCAAAACACTGCTTTCCATGATGATTCCTTTTTTTCCATGGAATATAAGCTTCCTGAAGAGAGGAGATATATTATTTTTGTCTTTGTATCCCTGGCATGTAGCACAACCCATGAGACATATAAGTTATTTAAATGCTTTTTACTTGATTAAATGATTTCTTAAAAAGCATCATTCCTTCCTGTTTAAGGTTCAATGTTGGTAAAGTGGTGAGGGCACTGATTTTAATGTTCAAAGTTTGTGGTTCAAACTTTTCCTCTATTACTTTGTATTTTTGTGACCTTTGATAGTTATTCTCACTGGGTCTGTTTTTCCATCTATAAAATTAAGTAAGGATATGATATCTTAGTTCCTTTATAGCTCTAAATTTCTGTGGTTTTATGAAAGCTCTTAATCTGATGATTTCAGAGAGTCCTGGAGAGACTTACATGAACTGATGCTAAATGAAATGAACAAAACCAGGAGATCATCATACACAGCAACAAGACTAAGATGATAAATTCTGATAGATGTGGCTCTCTTCAACTATTGAGATGATTCAAACTAATTCCACCTGTGCAGTGATAAAGAGAACCATCTACACCCAAAGAGAGGACCATGGGACTGAGTGTGGACCATAAGATAGCATTCTCACTCCTTCTGTTGTTGTTTGCTTGCATTTTGTTTTCTTTCCCAATTTTTTTTTAATTCTTGATCTGATTTTTCCTGTACAGCAGAAAGATAACTATAAAAAAAATATATATATATATATATATATATATGTATATATATATATATACACACACACACATATGTTGGATTTAACATACACTTTACCATATTTAACATGTATTAGACTACCTGCCATCTAGGAGAGTAAATGGGGGTAAGGAGGGGATACTTTGGAACAGAAGGCTTTGCAAGGGTCAATGTTGAAAAATTACCCATGCATATGTTTTATAAATAAAAAGTTTTAATTTAAAAAAAGAAAGCTCTTAGTCTGACATATAAGATCCTACAGGTTCTGAGGACATTCAATTTTATTGTTGTTGTTATTTTTCAGTTTGGTTCCATACATTCTTCATTATAATTAAATTGGAGTAGTTAGATTCTGCCTCCCAAACATGTTACCCTGTGCCTTTGGAATCATAAATTAAGATTAATAAGTAATTATAGAAGTTATTTAATGCAACCTACTGATTGTACAGAAGAGGAAATGGAAGACAAGAGGAATGAATTGACTTAGCAAATGACCATAATAAATAACAGATATGTGATTTGAACTCAGGTTCTTTGATTATAAATTTCATGATTCATTTTACCATGTTGAAATATCCTTTCTACTCAATATTTAATTTTTATCTGTCCATGAAAAGTAGCAGAATGAATTTGAGGAGAATTTTCAGTAGAAAAAGCCACGCTTACCGATTTTTTGCTTTCTATTCCATTAAGCCTTCACAGTCTCTCCTCTGCCATTCCTAATTGGTAGCAAACTTTCTTTTTAGACTCCATGTAATATTTTGCTTTTTGTTCATTTTAATATGCCTACTATGTATTATTTAGAGTAATAGTTACTTGGACAAAACTGTGATTGAGTTCCAGATATGCGAATATAGAGCAGCCTCTTAATATCAGTTTTCATATAATGGGTTCTGACATATTTATACTATTTTATAGGATAACTCTAAGTAAAATATTACATAAATCTTTCAGTGGCATGCAAATATAAATGATTATTATTACTGGACTAAACTCCATGGAATAAGAAATAAGCTGAAGTTGTATAATACTAACCATTTTAAAGGAATCTTAGAACAACAACAACAAAAAGGAAATATAAGGATAGATATATTTTTATTTTTGTCTTTGTATTCCTGGTTCTTCCATAGTCTCTGCCACACAGTAGATGCTTAATAAATGATTGTTTACTTGTTGAAATTTTTTGTTAATACATATATTAAACAGATAGTAAAGAAGATCTTCAAAAGGGGGCACAGCACATGCAGTAAGAACTTAACAGTTGTGTTTGGGGATTAAATTTAATTGAACCCAGAGAAACTTCATTTTTACAAAGATGGCATGGAGGCAGAATATAGATGTGATAGATCATTGAAGATATCTGTTAATCTATTGGAAGTAGAGAGAGCAGTTCATTAATTCTTGACTTACTGATAATTTTCATCTTCATGAAAGAGAGGAAATCATGAGAAGCATTGTTTTTCAGCAACTGATATACTTATTGCTGAAACAGGAAATGATGAGAGCATTGGAAATATATAGACATAAATATAAATAGATAGATTACATATATATATATATATATACATATATATGTATATATGTATATATACAGAAAGATTAAGGAAGAGAGAGAGAGAGGATAATTTTCAGAATCATCTGAAGTCTACTCTTCTAATATTTAGAAGATTTCAAAAAGATTTCATTTCAAAAGAAATTTTTAAAAGTTATTTTATATTTTTTAATTTTAATTTTTAAATTTAGTTCATATTTTGCAATGTTTTTTCACAATATTTGTTTTTTGATGTTTAGATATCTTTCTTCTGAGAAGCAGAGGTTCCATTTCCTGGTCCCTGATCTTTTCTTAAACAATTGGAAGACCAGTGACACTATTAACTGCTTTCTGGGAAGTTTCTTTAACTTTATGCATTTTCTTCTTTACCCTTTAAAATGCAAGCGTCTAAGAGCCAAAACTAAATTTTCTTATATTTATATCTCCAATGGTTATCTCAGCAAAAAATCTAGAACATAATAAGCATTTAATAAATGTTTTTATTCATATGTATAAGAGAAATGAGTAAGACAGTTAATAAGACATAAATTCAAGATTGTCAAATTTCTTTATGATATGTGATCAGAAGGCTTAAAGCCTAGGGTAAGTTGAAGTTTTCAAAAATGGGACTTACAATATGATTTCAATTTATCTGTGACTTCATGGAGGGAATTTGTATATTCCCTCCAATAGTTTAGATCATAACTGAAATGAACTGTACCTTCTCATTCTGCATTCTTGTCACTACAATAAAAAAGAGCCAAGAAAGAGGAAGAGATTGAAAAGTTATAAGAAAGGAGATGACAGCAAGTAGAAGCAAGACTCTACCAAAGACATGAATATATAGCAACAAAAATACAGAATTAGTGTGAATTAGTAAGGAATTTGGTAGAGAGAAGCTGGGTGGCTCAGTGAACAAAGAGCTGGGCGCAGAGTCAGGAAAATGAGAACAAATCTGTCTTCAGATATTTACTAGTTATGTGATTCTGAGCAAGTCACTTGCCCTGTTTATCTTGATCCACTGAAGAAGAAAATGGCAAGCCATTCCAGTATCTTTGCCCTGTGTAGAGAGTATTGTCATGCTATGGTCTACAAGGTCACAAAGAATCATACAGACTAAATTAAATGATAACATAGAAATAGATGAGTACACTTAGCTTCAGCTTTTTTCTTATCATCATTTCCACTTTCACCTCTACCTATTTTTGAAAAGCTTTTTATTATCACCTTTGCTTCTTGGAAACACTACCACTAATTTCATGACTCAGTTCAATTGTTAAACTCCTACAGGATGTCTTTCTTGATTCTCTGTTATTAATATTTTCTCATCCCTTATAGAATTGTATATTACAAATATTCCTACTTATGTGAGTATTGCTTCCCTTCAAACAATTTAAGCTTGTTAATGGTAAGGATTATTTTGTTTTGTCTTTGTCTTCCCTCAAACTTAGCATTGTACCTAGTATATGGTGGGTACTTAGATCTTTTAAAAATTGAATTAAATTAAATAACTGCCATCATTAAGTTCAAATTACCTGTCCTGGACAAAACAAACAAACAAACAAACAAACAAACAAAAAAAAAAAAAAACAACAACAAAAGGCACTGAAATAATGTGAAGATGAGATTGTTATACTTTTGTAGGTGATCACTGAGAAATTTAAGCAAATAGGAAAGTCACCATGAGACTGATGAGAGGGAAATGTCATGACTTTCTAAAAGGGACAGTAAGGGGCTATTTCAGACTGTAGGTTGGTGAGCTTGATCTTCATTCCTAGCACAATTTTTTGAGTGGCTTATTAAAGAGATAGCTTATAAGCACTTAGAAAAGGAAGAGGTGATCACTATGAATCAGCATGTTTTTTTTTTTATTATTATTAAGAACAAGTCATGTCAAACTAACCTCAATTTATTTTTTTTTTTATTTTGACAGTGCTCTAGTTTAATGTAACTAGATTTCAGAAAGGCATATGACAAAATCTCTCACTATATTTTAAGATAGAGAAATGTGGGCCAAATGCCAGTGTGAATTTTAAACTGATTATTCAGACTCAAGGAATGTTAATTAATGAATCAATGTGTCCTTTGATCTGTAGTCCTTAACCTTTGTTTTTGTGTCATGGATCCCATGCCAGTCTGATGAAATCTATGGATTCCCTATAAGAATAATGTTTTTAAATAAATAAGATAAAATAAATAATATTTATTATTAATTTTTAAATTTAATTTTTAAATAAATAAGATAAAATAAGATTATAAGCAAAGCCTATTATGTTGATTTTATCATCAACATTAAACAAACAAACACAATTTCATAAACCCCAGGAAAAAGAATCTCTGTTGGCATTGGCCTGATTCTGTTAAACACTTTTACCATGAGTTAACACATAAGTTTCATGTTTATCAAGTTGTTATGCAACCAGAAACTAAGAATCATAGGTAACATGCTAGATGATGGAATTCGGATCCCCAAAGATCTGAGACAATAAAAGGAGTTCTCATTGAATTTTGTCTGTTTGTGACCCCATTTGCACGTTTGTTGGCAAGATACTCCAGTGGTTTGCTATTCCTTCTCTAATTCATTTTACAGATGAGGAAACTGAGACAAATGACTTGCCCAGAGTCACATACGTAGTAAATATCTGAGGCTAGGTTTGAACTCAAGAAAATGAGCTTTCCTGAGTTTAGGTCTGGCGCTCCATACACTGTGCCAACTAGTTGCCTAATAAAATGGCTAGAAAGGCTTTAAATGTTATTAATTCAAAGATTTAAACTTTTGTAATCTTGCTCTATACTTTTTTATTTAGAATTTTTTTCCATAGTATATATGCATAAGTAATTTTTTTTTATAATATTATCCCTTGTATTCATTTTTCCAAATTATCCCCTCCCTCCCTCCACTCCCTCCCCCCGATGGCAGGTAATCCCATACATTTTACGTGTGTTACAATATAACATAGATACAATATATGTGTGTAAATACCATTTTCTTGTTGCACATTAAGTATTAGATTCCAAAGGTATAAGTAACCTGGGTAGATAGACAGTAGTGCTAACAATTTACATTCACTTCCCAGTGTACCTTCTCTGGGTGTAGTTATTTCTGTCCATCATTGATCAACTGGAAGTGAGTTGGAACTTCTTTATATTGAAGATATCCACTTCCATCAGAATACATCCTCATACAGTATTGTTGTTGAAGTGTATAGTGATCTTCTGGTTCTGCTCATTTCACTTAGCATCAGTTGATGTAAGTCTCTCCAAGCCTCTCTGTATTCCTCCTGCTGGTCATTTCTTACAGTTGCTCTATACTTTAAAAGGTCAAAAAGTGATCCTGCAGCTCAGTTGAAGCTATCAGCTGTACAAGTATGCAATGGCATTTGTGGTGGTAGATAAAGCTAAAAAGGGTTCATGTTTTTAAAAAGTATTTTCTTTTTTAAAAACTGTGATTTTATTGATATGGGGAACTCCCAGTGAAAAAGCTCTCTCTAACTATAGAGATGGGGATATTCTCTGGATAGTATTTCCTTTCTTTTTTTAATTAATAGTTTTCTTTTTTCTAGTTATACACATATGTTAACTTTCTTAATACACATTTCTTTATGAATCATGTTGGAAAAGAAAAATCAGAACAAAAGGGAAAAACCATGGTAGAGGAAATGAATGCTGTATTTTATCAAATGCTTTTTCTATAGCTTTTGAAATTATATGATTTCTGTTGGTTTTGTTATTAATATGATCGACTATGATAATAATTTTCCTAATATCGCCTCAGTTCTGTATAAATGCCACTTGATCATAATGTATTATCCTGGTGATAACTTGTTGAAATCGCTTTGCAAATATTTCATTTTTTTTGTTTAGATATTCATTAGAAATATTTATCTAATTTTCTTTCTCTGTTGGCTCTTCCAGATTTAGTTATCAGTACCATATTTCTGTCATAGAAGGAATTTTACTAGACTCCTTCTTTACCTATTTTTCCAAATAGTTTACAAAGAATTAGAATTAATTGTTCTTTAAATATTTGGTAGAATTCACTTGTGAATCTATCTGGCCCTGGAGATTTTTTATGAGAGAGATCATTAATGACTTGTTCAATTTCTTTTTTCTAAAATTGGACTATTTAAGTAAAATATTTCCTTTTTGGTTAATTTGGGAAATTTATGTTTTGTAAATATTCTTCCATTTCAATTAGATTATCAGATTTGCTTGTATATAATTGGGCAAAGTGAGTCCAAATTATTGCTTTAATTTATTTTTCATTATTATTCATTTCACATATTTTATATATTCATTTCATAGTAAGTTTATTCATTTCATTTTGATTTTGGTAATTTGTTTTTTCTCTTCTTTTTCTAATCAAATTAACTAAAGGTTTATCTATTTTATTAGTTTTTTCATAAAACTAACTCCTAGTTTTATTTTTAATTCTTTTTCTTTTTTTATTTATTTATTTTAATACACATTGTTTTATGAATTATGTTGGGAGAGAAAAATCTGAACCAAAGGGAAAATCCATGGCAGAGGGAAAAAAAAAGAAGCAAAAATAGCTTGTGGATTTATATTCAATCTCCATAGTTTTTTTTTTCTGGATATAGATGGCATCTTCTATCCAAAGTCTATTGAAATTGCCTTGCATCACTAAATCACTGAGAAGAACCAAGTCTTTCATAGTTGATCACTGCATACTGCTGTTACTTTGTACAGTATATTCCTGGTTCTACTTTTTTGCTCAGCATCAATTCCAGATCTTTCCAGACCTTTCTGAAATGAGCTTGTACACCAATATTTTATACAACAACAATATTCCATTACCTTCATATGCCACAACTTATTCAGCCATTCCCCAATTGAGGGGTATCTACTCATTTTCTGATTCTTTGCTACCACAAAAAGAGATGCTACAAACATTTTTGCACATGCGGATCCTTATCCATCCTTTATGATTTCATTGGGATACAGACCAAGTTGTGGTACCTCTGGGTCAAAGGGTTTGTGCAGTTTGATAATGCTTTGGGCATAGTTCCAAATTGCTTTCTAGAATGGTTGGATCATTTCATAAGTCCACCAGCAAAGCATCAGTGTCCCAATTTTCCCACATCCCTTCCAACATTTATCATTATTTTTTTTTCCTGTCATCTTAGCCAATCTGAGAAGTATGAAGTGGTACCTCAGAGTTGTTTTAATTTGCATTTCTCTAATCAATAGTAATTTAGAGCATTTTCTCCATGTGATTATAGATGGCTTTAATTTTGCCATCTAAAAATTGTTTATATCCTTTGACCATTTATCAAATGGGGAATTACTTGTATTCTTAAAAATTTGACACAGTTCTTTTAAGAAATGAGATATTTATGAGAAACACTGGCTGTAAATTTTTTTCCTAGCTTTGTATTTCCCTTTTAATATTGTTTCCATCAGTTTTATTTGTGTAAAACCTTTTTAAATTGAATATAACCAAAGTTGTCCATTTTGCCTTTCATTATGTTCTCTAGTTTTCCTTTGGTCATAAATTGCTCCCTTCTCCAAAGATTTGATAGGTAAACTATCAACTCTTAGTTTTATTAATTAGTTCAATAATTTTCTTAGCTTCAATTTTATTAATTTGTTTGAGTTTCAGAATTTCTGATTTGGTATTTAATTGGGGATTTTTAATTTGTTCTTTTTCTAGCTTTTGTAGTTACATGCCCAATTCATTGATATCTCCTTTCTCCATTTTATTAAAATAACTACTTAGTTATATGAAATTTCCCCTAAGAACTGATTTGGCTGTGATACTTATAATCTTAGAGAGTTGCTTGGAAGTCCAAGCAGAAAAATTACTTTCTTAGAGTCATATGACAAAGTCAGGAATAGGAACTGAACCCAGATCTTTTTGGAATGCTCTCTATCCACTATTCATGCTGCTTTAAATAAAAAAAGATTTATTGTCATTTTAAAAGGTGACCCAAATAATAATAACTACAAAATGACATTTCCATTTCATAATTTACATAAATTATTTTATGAAAAAATATGAGAAGACACTATCCATACATCAAGGCATTAAAAGAGAAATCACTAGGCTATATCAAAAATATAAACACACATAATTCTTGTAGGAATTTATTTTGCTTAAAAACATTTAAGTGGGAAAAGGAGGAAGACAAGAAAATGAATTTCTCCTAACAAATATGTATGACTGGGAATTGAATGTAAAATATTAGCACTACTATCTATCTACCCAGGTTACTTATACCTTCGGAATCCAATACTTAATGTGCAACAAGAAAATTGGATTTACACACATATATTATATCTAGGTTATACTGTAACACATGTAAAATGTATGAGATTGCCTGTCATCTAGGGGAAGGAGTAGATGGAGGGAGGGGAAAATCTGGAAAAATGAATGCAAGGGATAATGTTATAAAAAATTACTCATGCATATATACTGTCAAAAAATGTATAATTATAAAATTAATAAAATATAAAAAAAAACAAATATGTATGAATAAGCCCAACAAATTCCTTTAAAAGCTGTGCATTTATTTCATATATTAAATATATATGCATCATATATGTACTTATACATACATACATACATTTATATATATGTATACACATATACACATACAGTTATTGAGAGAATCTGTTTCACTTAACTATGCATCTTTCTTAGGAGGAATTATTTTTCTTTTGTTTCCTCCAATGAAATGGAGGAAAATATAGGACAAGAAAATTATATATCTGTCTGTCTATATATCAGTCTATCTATTTGCATATAAATAAATTACATACATATATAATATTATTATATACATATATATATATACACATATATATACACATATATACGCAATTATGAGCAAATCATTTCTATATAACCTCTATCTGCCTCGTTTTCTTCAATTGTAAAATGGGGAAAATAACAGCATCTACCTCATAGGGGTATTTTAAAGATCAAATGATGTTTTAGTTCTTCATATGGAACCTGGAATATTATAGGCACTTAATAAATGTCTATTCTCTTCCCCCAGCAAAATGTTATTCTTTAATATTCATACAAAATGACTTTTACCATTTCCCAAATAATAGCCATATCCTCAATTCCCATATCTTTGTTACCACAAAAATTAGTACTAAAAATATTTTGCATATATAGATTCCTTTCCTCTTTCTTTGATCTCTTTGTTATCCCCATTCTTTGACTCAATATCTTCCCAAAGACCATTGTTAGTATACATCAATGAGAAGCCTAGCTGTGTGTGGTCATGGAACAGACAGTAAAATATAAAATATAAACCAGTCCTATCACTCATAAATGAATTTTCTTCTTAAAGAAAGTTTCTTTAAATAAAAGTTGTCTCCTGGTCACTCCTGTGACTTAGTGTAAGTGGATATAGTTTGAAGGTTATTGTCATGTGCCTTTTCCATAATCATTTTTTAAAATATTGACAGAAGTTCAAAGGCCCTTCTCATAGAACATGCCCCAAATTAATTGTGAATGCCTTGACATATGCCTATATGGTCAGCTTTTGCATTCTGATGAGTAGAAAGTTCCTCAACTGTTTTCTTTTTGGCAGCTGAATAAAGAATGAAACAATGTGAATGAATATTTTATTAAGGAGACATGGCAGCTTTGCTCCTTCAATAAACTGTTTGACTTTTACCATATAAAGCAAAGTCTGAGATTCTGTCCTTTCATTTTCACTGACAAGTTCAAAGCTGCTGCGGTGAACCTTTTTGATTTTCTAACAGAAAAATAAGAATTTATTTTTTAAGCTTCTAGATCCAATCAGGTTAACAAGGAATTAAATATAATATTATTAAGTAATTAAATAAGGGTTATACTACAAGAATCTTTTAAAATGGGAGTTCTGTCAGATTTCATTGAATTAATAAAAGTTATTTTTATGGTAAAAGAAATATTTGTCCTTCAAGAGGGAAAAATGTGTCCATAGTTGGTACAAATAATTTGGAATGCTTTTTTCTTTTGTGATGCAAAGGCAGTATGGTGTAGTGGGAAGAGGCATGGAATGGAGAGTTAGGAGATTCAGGTTCTAATATTGGCTCTGTTCCTTAGTCCCTTTTGACTTTGGAGAAGTCACATTTTATGCTTTTGGTCCTCATTTATCATGTCAACTCAACACACAGCTTATTTTACAGGCACAATCAATCATTTAATAGTCTTCACATAATAGATACATCATATGTATAGGATATATTATGCATTTTATTTCAGGATATATGATACATAAATATGCTACATTTTTATCTAAAATAAGAAATTCAAGTGTGACATTTGATATTTTACATTATATTACATATATGTTATTGTTTAAACTTTCTAAAATGCTCATTGTTTTTGTTCTTTATTGTTTGGGCTCTATCAATATTACCTATCTCTTCTTGGACATGGGGGTCCTAACAGTGGCCACAACCATCTGCTTTCTATTCCCTCTGAATCCTTTGCTACCATTCTCTCTTGCTCAGCTCCCTCCTTCTTCTTCTGAGCTTCTGTCTGTCCTCAATTCCAAAGGGAAATAGGCCCTAGTCAAATGGGTCATCAGGTTGTTAGCTTCCTCAATTTGAATACAGCCCTATACCATATGTTCCTAGCAAAAAGTTCCTTCAGTGATTTAGAATGAACTATGAGAGCCCCATTCCTTCTCATCCCTTCGGCTCTACCTCCAAAGGAAGTGCCCCACAATAAATCTCCAGGCTGAAGTGCCCATCCTCTCCTCAACCCATTTTGTTCTTACATACTCATAGCCAGCAATCTAGCAAGATTTAGCAGTATAAATTTATTTATATATTGTAAGATATACACAACAAATTAATATAGATTTAAAATATAGTATGTTGAATATAAAATTTATACATTTTGTAATGGATAATAAACTACATATGAATATACATACAAAATATTTATATACTATTTACAATAAAATTGTACATTTTATATTTATAAGATACTTACATCTATTAGATAAGCAATATATTTAATTTAGTGTACCAGAACAAAAAATCATTTATTCCACTAAAATGGTGAACCATATATTAAATCAATGTGATGATTCATTTATTATGCAGATGATATATGTCATTTATTTCTTGGCTGCAATAAGCAATTTATTGTGCTGGGATATATTGCATTTTAACAAATGTCTCATAAAAGTATAAACATATATAAGAATACATGCATATAAGTACGAGTATTTATATGCAAGAATATATTATAATAATATCTAACATTTATGTAGCATTTATTACACACCAGATATTATGCCAAACATTTTAAAATTATTTTATCATTTGATCCTCACAATAGCCCATGGTTGTTTATTATTCCCATTTTTTTTAATTGAGGAAAAAGACAAACAGATTAAGTGACTTGCCCAGTATCATACAGTTATTGTCTGAGGTCACATATGAATTCAGATGTTCCTGACTTCAGGCTGGACAATTTATCTGGAGTACTACTAGCTGCCCCATTGATTTCAGGGTCCAGACAAAAACTCCATCATTTAAGAAGGGATGATAAGATAGACATCTTCTTAGTCATTCCTTTGTTCCTTCATTGTCTACTTAGCTGCACTACCTTCACCTTTCACATCTGTCTTTTTCATCTTCCTTTTGTGTGCAGTTTTCTCTCATTTGATTGTAAGCACTCTCTCTCTCTCTGTCTTTCTCTGTCTCTTTATATTTGCATCCCCAGCACTTAATACAGTGCCTAGAACAAAGCAGTCTCTTAAATGTTTATTGACTGAAATTTGAGATAAATTGTGGACTGAGCAGCCTCCAAGATCCATCAGCTGTTTGTGTAAATCTATAAAGAAAGAATTATAGGATGGACTAAGTTTCTCATGAGTGATAAACTGAAGAGCTGTGATAGTTTACATCTACTTCAGTGGGAAGATTTAGGGGATGCATATCTAAGTTTATTATAGCACAAATGAGGTGGAAAAAGTTTAATGTGACAAAATATTTTCTGAAAAATTAAAAAATATTAAATCCTAGTTCTAAGATATAGAAATTAGAAGGAAGTGAATGATCATGTGAATAGTGGTTATTAGTTCTAATCTGTCTCTCTCTCTCTTTCTCTCTCTCTCTCTTTCCCCAATTCTTTATTCTCCTCCTCCCTTCTATGTCCCCCCCCCCTTTCAGCTTAGTCAAGTATATGAACTCATTGTTTGGAGGGCAACTAGTTAGGTACAAATAAACACTGGATTGTGGTTTTCTCAAATAAGTTAATTAATATATCTGTTTTGTGGCCAAAAACTACTTTACCTAGACCTGATTGATGTGCATTAAGGATCTTAAGAGGAATAAGACTCTATGGTGGCTCAGTCCAAACCATTCTCACCATTGAAAAAAAAACAAACAAAACCCAGTCTCTTAGACATGCTCTACTGAAGTGGAGCTAATCATATCATCTCTTAGCCAAAGGCTAGCCTATTCTATGCAAGCTGTATCAAGTCAACTCTGACAGATACAATCCAATATTATTCCCTGGCTTACAGCAGCTTTCTAGCAATTGACAGCTAATAGCATTGATAAATCTCTGCCATTTGGAGGCCTAATATTCTCATCCCATAGATGGGTAGTTGAGGACTAATTATTCTGTGTAGCAGAGACATATCCTCATACAATTCAATTACATAGCATCGGCAGAAACAAGTACACATTTTGTTTTAATAGGCATGGTGATGGATGTGGAAATGATATTAATTGAGGTTAAAAGTAAAGAAAAATACAAAAAACTAAAAACCAAACAAGACTATGTCACGTACTTATATCAGGATCAATGGCTGAGTGATTGAATATGTTAATGCATATTTTAGAATATTATGAGCTGCCTTAAAACACTATTTATGTATATTGACTATAATTAGCACAGGGACACAAATGATCATTTTACATATTATTTCTAGCCAATTGAATCTCTTCTATGATAGCTGAATGGTTTATGTTGTATTTTAAAACATACTTCAATTAAAAATAATTATTCTTTACATAAAATCAATGAACTTTTATGAAGTGGTTAGCCAGGCAATGTTTTAGATGTACAAATACAATTTCATTTCACTTAGCATCAGTTCATGTAAGTCTCTCCAAGACTCTTTGTATTCATCCTGCTATGACATTTGATTCTTGAAAGCTTTGCCAGCAGAGTACAAGTTCTGAGAAATTCTTGAAAGTTTTTATTATGAGCCTAGTTCTTAATCCCCAAGGGATCTCTGAGGAGACTTCAAGGGGCCTATAAAATCAATTTAAATTACATGTTTATCTTTACTAGCTTTTGGTGTCTCTTATAATCCCAAGAACTTTTTTTTATGCAACTAAAACATATTGAGATATGGAATTGATAGGCTTCATCAGACTGTCAAGACATGGCACATAAAAAAGATTAAAGATTTTTGCAATATATTAAATGTGATTGTTGTCAATCAGCATAATTCATTTTAGAGAGGTCACTTATCATCAAATTAATAGCTACTAGAAGAAGAATTAAAAATTTGTATATAAGAAATCATGAAGATCATCTAGTAAGATGTGGAAGGGAGAAAGCTATACTGGTAGACAAATTACTACTTAGGAAACCATTGATCATTGAAAGTATGCCAGTATGAACAGACAGAACACTATTAGTGTTGGAGTAATACAAACATAAATAAAAGAAAGCTCCTGCCATCAGAAAATTTAAAGCCATAAAATTAGTCAAAATATTCAGATATTCAACTTCATCAATCTGTATTCAGCCTATCTCTCTCCTTTCGGTTTTCACATTATTCACCAATCGTCTACCACAGTTGACATCATGGACATTTGTCATACTTAGCATTCATCTCCAAATTCAATGCCTTTACACAAACTATCCCCCATCTTTGGTATACTCTTTTCCCTAATATCTACCTCTTAAAATCTCTAGCTCCTTTTAAGGCAAAGTTCAGGGATCAACTTCTGTATAAAATCTATCTAGATATTCCACAGATTTAATGCTTCACTAACTTTCACCTTCCCCAATCTTTAATGTAAATGCAGTTAGTATGGGCCCTGTAGCAGGCACTTTGCTAGGGAGATTCAAATTCAAACAAGCAAGAGAATCCCTGCCTCAAGGAATTTACTTTCAAATAGAAGAAATAATGCATAGAGGCTAGTGTGGCCAGAAAGAAGAGTTTTAGAAGGGTAAATCAGAGGAAAAGATAATTGGAATCATAGAGTGAATAATATTTTTGTCAGGAATGATAATGCTGGAGCAAAAGTTGGAAGAGAGAAGAGGAAATGTGGGGAAACAGGATAGTCTTACAGCTATGGAAATGGCGTTGCAGTAGAATGTAGTCCTGAAATTAGGCAACATAAGATTAATGCTCATCATTTAGATCCGAGAAGCATGAAAATGGGCCTAGAGGTCAGAGGTAGAGCCTGGAGAGTTGGCAGAATCCAATATATTTTCCTAGGGAATGGCATGGTTGACCAATACCAGGCAAAGTTAAGCTATATGCTCACCAATTAGTGCTCAGAATTACAGGTGTGGAAATGTGGTCTAGTCCTGCTAGTTCTATATTTCATTATATAATAGCCTGACCTTTCACACTGTAAGGGCAAAATATAAGTTTTAGGAAGTTCTACCAAGCTGAAATGGCTTCAGGTCTTCAGGTTATTTGGAAATAGAAGAATCACATTAAGTTTGGGAAGGCTTGTTATCAGTTTGATTACAGAATAGCATCTACTTTGGCCCTAAAATCTCCCAAATACCATCTAAGAACACATTGAATGTGTGCATGGTGGGGGAGCAGTCAGTTGTGTTAGTGGAGACATTATTTACAACAATTAAATCACAAATAATCTGGATAGAGAGGAAAATAAAGAATCTAAAAAGCACTTATGTGTCAGACCCACAGTATTAAGTGGCTAAGTACTAAGAAAATAAAAACAAGGAAGATAGGCCCTGCCCTCAAGAAGATCCAGTGGGGGAAATACAATATATAAAAAGAAGCTGAGGAAATGTAGAGGATGGGGGGGTGGTTTAGAGCTTGCATTCAAGAAATGAGGTAGATAATTGGTTTGGGACATAATAAACAGAAAGTTCATTTATCAAAGCCAAGAGATGTTCCTCAGTAGTTCAATTTTCTTGTGAGTGGAAAGAAGATATGATTAAACACTAGAATGGATTTAGCATGGTTTGGAGTTCTTCTAGAGAGGTAGATTCTGCCAGAGATTGTGATCTGTTCTCATAGTGTTCATGGACCTGGGATCACTTTTTCTCTTTGAAGAAGCATCAGGAAAAGAGTTTTTTTTTTTTTTTTTTAATTTTTTTTATTATATATATATATATATATTTTATAATATTATCCCTTGTATTCATTTTTCCAAATTACCCCCCCTCCCTTATTCCCTCCCCCCGACGACAGGCAATACCATACATTTTACATGTGTTACAATATAGTCTAAGTACAATACATGTGTGTGAATATCATTTTCTTGTTGCACAATAAACATTAGAATCCGAAGGTACATGCAACCTGGGCAGACAGATATTAGTGCTAACAATTTACATTCGCTTCCCAGTGTTCCTTCTCTGGGTATAGTTATTTCTGTCCATCATTGATCAACTGGAAGTGAGTTGGATCTTCTTTATGTTGAAGATTTCCACTTCCATCAGAATACATCCTCATACAGTATTGTTGTTGAAGTATACAGTGATCTTCTGGTTCTGCTCATTTCACTCAGCATCAGTTGATTTAAGTCTCTCCAACCCTCTCTGTATTCCTCCTGCTGGTCATTTCTTACTGAGCAATAATATTCCATAACTTTCATATACCACAATTTACCCAACCATTCTCCAACTGATGGACATCCATTCATCTTCCAGTTTCTAGCTACAACAAAAAGAGCTGCCACAAACATTTTGGCACATATATGTCTCTTTCCGCTCTTTAGTATTTCTTTGGGATATAATCCCAGTAGTAGCGCTGCTGGGTCAAAGGGTATGCACAGTTTGATAACTTTTTGGGCATAATTCCAGATTGCTCTCCAGAATGGCTGGATTCTTTCACAACTCCACCAGCAATGTATTAGTGTCCAATTTCCCCACATCCCCTCCAACATTTGTCATTATTTGTTCCTGTCATCTTAGCCAATCTGACAGGTGTGTAGTGGTATCTCAGAGTGGTCTTAATTTGCATTTCTCTGATCAGTAGTGATTTGGAACACTCTTTCATGTGAGTGGATATAGTTTCAATTTCTTCCTCTGAGAATTGTCTGTTCATATCCTTTGACCATTTATCAATTGGAGAATGGTTTGGTTTCTTATAAATTAGGGTCAGTTCTCTATATATTTTGGAAATGAGACCTTTGTCAGAACCTTTGTTTTTAAAAATATTTTCCCAATTTGTTACTTCCCTTCTAATCTTGTTTGCATTAGTAGTATTTGTACAGAAACTTTTTAGTTTGATGTAATCAAAATCTTCTATTTTGTGATCAATAATGATCTCTAGTTCTCCTCTGGTCATAAATTCCTTCCTCCTCCACAAGTCTGAGAGGTAGATTATCCTCTGTTCCTCTAATCTATTTATTATCTCCCTCTTTATGCCTAAATCATGGACCCATTTTGATCTTATCTTGGTATATGGTGTTAAGTGTGGATCCATATCTAATTTCTGCCATACTAATTTCCAGTTTTCCCAACAGTTTTTTCCGAATAATGAATTTTTATCCCTAATGTTGGAATCTTTGGGTTTGTCAAAGATTAGATTGCTATAGATGTACCCTTTTTTGTCCTTTGTATCTAATCTGTTCCACTGATCTACCGGTCTATTTCGTAGCCAATACCAAATGGTTTTGGTGACTGCTGCTATATAATATAGCTTTAGATCAGGTACACTTAGACCACCTTCCTCTGAGTTTTTTTTCATTAGTTCCCTTGCAATTCTTGACCTTTTATTCTTCCATATGAATTTTGTTGTTATTTTTTCTAGGTCATTAAAATAGTTTCTTGGGAGTCTGATTGGTATAGCACTAAATAAATAGATTAGTTTGGGGAGTATTGTCATCTTTATTATATTCGCTCGGCCTATCCAAGAGCACTGAATGTCTTTCCAATTATTTAAATCTGATTTTATTTTTGTGGCAAGTGTTTTGTAATTTTTCTCATATAATTCCTGACTTTTCTTTGGTAGATGGATTCCCAAATATTTTATACTCTCAACATTTGTTTGGAATGGAATTTCTCTTTGTATCTCTTGCTGTTTCATTTTGTTAGTGATATATAAAAATGCCGAGGATTTATGTGGATTTATTTTGTATCCTGCCACTTTGCTGAAATTTTGAATTATTTCTAGTAGCTTTTTAGCAGAGTTTTTGGGGTTCTCTAAGTATACCATCATGTCATCTGCAAAAAGTGATAGTTTGATTTCCTCATTTCCTACTCTAATTCCTTGAATCTCTTTCTCGGCTCTTATTGCCGAGGCTAGCGTTTCTAGTACTATATTGAATAGTAATGGTGATAGTGGGCAACCTTGTTTCACTCCTGATCTTACTGGGAAAGGTTGCAGTTTATTTCTATTGCATATTATGCTTACTGACGGTCTTAAATATATACTCCTGATTATTCTAAGGAATAATCCATTTATTCCTATACTCTCAAGAGTTTTTAGTAGGAATGGATGTTGGATTTTGTCAAATGCTTTTTCTGCATCTATTGAGATGATCATATGGTTCTTATTAATTTGATTATTAATATGGTCAATTATATTAATAGTTTTCCTAATATTAAACCAGCCCTGCATTCCTGGAATAAATCCTACTTGATCATAGTGTATTATCTTGGAGATGATTTTCTGAAGTCTTTTTGCTAATATCTTATTTAAGATTTTAGCATCAATATTCATTAAGGAGATTGGTCTATAATTTTCTTTCTCAGTTTTCGATCTACCAGGTTTAGGTATCAGTACCATGTCTGTGTCATAAAAGGAATTTGGTAGGACTCCTTCATCCCCTATTTTTTCAAATAATTTATATAACATTGGGGCTAATTGTTCTTTAAATGTTTGGTAGAATTCACATGTGAATCCATCTGGCCCTGGGGATTTTTTCCTGGGGAGTTGATTAATAGCTTGTTCTATTTCTTTTTCTGAAATGGGACTATTTAAGCAATTTATCTCCTCCTCTGTTAATCTAGGGAGCCTATATTTTTGGAGGAAGTCATCCATTTCACTTAAGTTATCAAATTTATTGGCATAAAGTTGGGCAAAGTAACTCCTTATTATTTCTCTAATTTCCTCTTCATTGGTGGAAAGATCCCCCTTTTCATTTGTAAGACTATCAATTTGATTTTCCTCTTTCTTTTTTTTGATCAAATTCACCAAAGGTTTATCTATTTTATTGGCTTTTTCATAAAACCAACTCTTGGTTTTATTTATTAATTCAATAGTTTTTTTACTTTCAATTTTATTGATTTCTCCTTTTAATTTTTGTATTTCGAGTTTAATTTTTGGTTGGGGGTTTATAATTTGGTCTTTTTCTAGCCTTTTAAGTTGTAAGCCCAATTCGTTAATCTTCTCTTTCTCAATTTTCTTCAAATAAGCCTCTAAAGATATAAAATTTCCCCTTATTACCGCTTTAGCTGCATCCCAAAGATTTTGATATGATGTCTCATCATTATCATTATCTTGGGTGAAATTGTTAATTGTTTCTATAATTTGCTCTTTCACCCAGTCATTCTTTAAGATGAGATTATTCAGTTTCCAATTACTTTTTGGTCTATTTACCCCTAACTTTTTACTGAATGTAGCTTTTATTGCATTGTGATCTGAGAAGAAGGCATTTATTATTTCTGCCTTCCTACATTTAATTTTGAGATCTTTATGTCCTAGTATATGGTCAATTTTTCTATAGGATCCATGAACTGCTGAGAAGAAAGTATATTCCTTCCTATTGCCATTCAGTTTTCTCCAAAGGTCTATCATACCTAGTTTTTCTAATGTTCTATTTACTTTTTTAATTTCTTTCTTGTTTGTTTTGTGGTTTGATTTGTCTAAATCTGAGAGTGCAAGGTTGAGATCTCCCACTATTATAGTTTTACTGTCTATTTCTTCTTGCAGTTCTCTTAACTTTTCCTTTAGAAAGTTAGATGCTATACCACTTGGTGCATATATGTTTAGTATTGATATGGCTTCATTATTTATGCTACCTTTCAGCAGGATATAGTTTCCTTCCTTATCTTTTTTAACGAGATCTACTTCTGCTTTTGCTTGATCTGAGATAAGGATAGCTACCCCTGCTTTTTTGGCTTTACCTGAAGCATAATAGGCTCTGTTCCAACCTTTTACCTTTACTCTGTATGTATCTCCCTGCTTTAAGTGTGTTTCCTGTAGGCAACATATTGTAGGGTTCTGCTTTTTGATCCAATCTACTATCCGTCTCCGTTTGATGGGATCGTTCATCCCATTTACATTTACAGTTAAAATTACTAATTCTGTATTTCCTGCCATCGTATTATCCCCAGATTATGCTTTTTTCCCTTGACCCCCCTGATCCCCCTCCCCGATATTTAATTTACAGACCCCCCTTGTGACGCGCAACCCTCCCTCTTTTTTTTTTTTTTTTTTTTTTTTTTTAGGATCCCTCCCCCCTCCCTCCAAGTCCCTTCACTTATTCCCCTTTTCCTTTTCCCTTTTCCTCTCCCCCCTTTTAATGAGGCGAGAGAAAATTCTCTGAAAAACAAATATGTTAATTATTTACTCTTTGAGCCTCTTCTGATGAGAGTAAGATTCACACAATGATTCTCCCCCTCACTAAGTTCCCTCAGATATGGTGTATTTTCTATGTCTCTTCCTGGGATGTAGTTTCCCTCTTTTTATCACTCCTTCCCCTTTTTCTGAACCGACCTCCTTCCCTTTACTACACCCCCCCTTTTTTTCTTTTATATCAGTAAAATCAAATTATCCTTGAGTATTTTTTATATACCCACAACAGAGTTACAGTTCTCAAGGGTTCTGTGTACCTTTTTCTGTTTCTCTTCAGTCTTGTGGATGTAGATCAAATTTTTTGTTTAAGTCTGGTTTTTTTCTTAGAAACATATAGAATTCCTCTGTTTCATTGAATGACCATCTTCTTCCGTGGAAAAAGATGCTAAACTTAGCTGGGTAGTTCATTCTTGGTTGCAGTCCTTGATCTTTTGCCTTACGGAATATCAGGTTCCAGGCCCTTCTATCTTTTAATGTGGAGGCAGCCAGATCTTGGGTGACCCTTATTGTGGCACCTTGGTATTTAAATTGTTTTTTTCTAGCTGCTTGCAGGATTTTCTCCTTTGTGTGGTAATTCTGCAGCTTAGCCACAATATTCCGTGGTGTTCTTTTTTTAGGGTCTATTTCAGAAGGAGTTCGATGAATTCTTTCCACATCTACTTTCCCTTCTGTTTCTATTATCTCTGGACAGTTCTCTTTGATAATTTCCTGTAAAATAGAATCTAGGCTCTTTTTTTGGTCATAGTTTTCTGGAAGTCCAATAATCCGCAGATTATCTCTCCTAGATCTATTTTCCAGGTCTATAGATTTTCCCAGTAAGTATTTGACGTTGTTCTCCAGCTTCTCATTTTTTTTTGTTTTGTTTGACTGATTCTTGGGTTCTCTGTGAATCATTCATTTCTATTTGTTCCATCCTGACTTTTAAGGAGTTATTTTCTTCTTTCACAGTTTTTAGTTCTTTTTGTAAATGCCCAATTTCGTTTTTAAATGAATTATTTTGCTCTATTGAATTTTTTTCCATTTCCCTAATTTTTTTTTTTTGAGAATTATTTTCTTTTTCCAATTTAGAAATTCTATTTTCTTGAGACTTTTTTATCTTTTCCAATTCAGAAATCCTACTTTCCTGTGTTTTTTTAACCTTTTCTAATTCACTAATTTTGTTTCCCTGCATCTCCTGTGAATTCTTTATTTTTTCCAACTCCAATTTCAGGACGTTGTTATTCTCTATCATAACTTCCCTTTCCTTGCCCCATTTTTCTTCGATCTCCCTCAATTTCTTAAGAGCTTCTTCTAGGAGAGAGTTGTGTGATGGGGGGCAGGAATCGTTCCCCTTTAGGTTGTTATCTTCTGAATCTTTGCTGTTAACTTCCTCGGGGTTGGGTACCCGCTCTTTCTCTGTATAGAAGGAATCTATAGTTTTTCTAGCTTTTTTGCTCATACTTAAAAAATGTTTTGGGGTCTGTCCCTGGGGTAGGAAATTATTTACTTCTTTACCAGCTTCCTCCCAGACCGGATGGATGCAGCGGCCCCTGCGCCCGCGCTAAGAGAGAGCTCTGGGAGAGAGTTCCCCACCCCCTCCCTGGAAGTGCCTCAGAGGTGATTAGCACTGCTGTGCTTTGAGGGCGTAGAATAGTGAAGACAGCAAGAAGCTCAGCCTATGTGTCCGGGTGGGGAGTGGATGTCTGCAGCAGGTGACGTGAGAAGCCCCTGCGCTCAAACTGGAAGTGTCTGCCAGAAACCGCGGTCCCTAGTTCAAAGGTTCCGCTTCTCTGGGACTTCCTGGAGCTGAGTTCCACTCCCTCCAGCTAAGCTAGGCCGAGTGTGTTGCCTTGGGCCGTATCCACCCACTTGTCAGTCTCTTAACTATTCTCAGGAGGTAGCTGAGGCCACACCCCCTGGTGCCGAGTCTGCCGAGTCACCCCCAGGGTGGTGGGGGGGGAAATCTAATCTGAGTTTTAAAATATTTTGGCTTTCTCTTCTGAACTGCTAAATAATTAGCAGAGAAGAGCTAACAGCCTGTGCCAGATTCCTTTACCTCAGTGGCTTCTCTGATCCCAGAGCCCCTCCCAGCGCAATGGGCGCAGTGTGCCCCTACCCCACCGTCTGTGCTGGTCTTTCTTATTCCTCCCCTGAGAACTGACCTTTCCTGTTGAAACTCCAGATTCTCTTCAGCTGGTAAGTCGTGCTTCCAGTCCTTGTGGTATCTATCAGTCCTGAGCTAATTTTGAGACTTAATTTATCTAATTGGTTGTGAGGGAGTGAGGACGTTCACTGAGTAGTGTGTTTCTTCTCCGCCATCTTGGCTCCGCCCCCGATGCTAAAATCTTAAATAAGATATTAGCAAAAAGACTTCAGAAAATCATCTCCAAGATAATACACTATGATCAAGTAGGATTTATTCCAGGAATGCAGGGCTGGTTTAATATTAGGAAAACTATTAATATAATTGACCATATTAATAATCAAATTAATAAGAACCATATGATCATCTCAATAGATGCAGAAAAAGCATTTGACAAAATCCAACATCCATTCCTACTAAAAACTCTTGAGAGTATAGGAATAAATGGATTATTCCTTAGAATAATCAGGAGTATATATTTAAGACCGTCAGTAAGCATAATATGCAATAGAAATAAACTGCAACCTTTCCCAGTAAGATCAGGAGTGAAACAAGGTTGCCCACTATCACCATTACTATTCACTATAGTACTAGAAACGCTAGCCTCGGCAATAAGAGCCGAGAAAGAGATTCAAGGAATTAGAGTAGGAAATGAGGAAATTAAACTATCACTTTTTGCAGATGACATGATGGTATACTTAGAGAACCCCAAAGACTCTGCTAAAAAGCTACTAGAAATAATTCAAAATTTCAGCAAAGTGGCAGGATACAAAATAAATCCACATAAATCCTCGGCATTTTTATATATCACTAACAAAATGAAACAGCAAGAGATACAAAGAGAAATTCCATTCCAAACAAATGTTGAGAGTATAAAATATTTGGGAATCCATCTACCAAAGAAAAGTCAGGAATTATATGAGAAAAATTACAAAACACTTGCCACAAAAATAAAATCAGATTTAAATAATTGGAAAGACTTTCAGTGCTCTTGGATAGGCCGAGCGAATATAATAAAGATGACAATACTCCCCAAACTAATCTATTTATTTAGTGCTATACCAATCAGACTCCCAAGAAACTATTTCAATGACCTAGAAAAAATAACAACAAAATTCATATGGAAGAATAAAAGGTCGAGAATTGCAAGGGAACTAATGAAAAAAAACTCAGAGGAAGGTGGTCTAAGTGTACCTGATCTAAAGCTATATTATATAGCAGCAGTCACCCAAACCATTTGGTATTGGCTAAGAAATAGACCGGTAGATCAGTGGAACAGATTAGATACAAAGGACAAAAAAGGGTACATCTATAGCAATCTAATCTTTGACAAACCCAAAGATTCCAACATTAGGGATAAAAATTCATTATTCGGAAAAAACTGTTGGGAAAACTGGAAATTAATATGGCAGAAATTAGATATGGATCCACACTTAACACCATATACCAAGATAAGATCAAAATGGGTCCATGATTTAGGCATAAAGAGGGAGATAATAAATAGATTAGAGGAACAGAGGATAATCTACCTCTCAGACTTGTGGAGGAGGAAGGAATTTATGACCAGAGGAGAACTAGAGATCATTATTGATCACAAAATAGAAGATTTTGATTACATCAAACTAAAAATTTTCTGTACAAATAATACTAATGCAAACAAGATTAGAAGGGAAGTAACAAATTGGGAAAATATTTTTAAAAACAAAGGTTCTGACAAAGGTCTCATTTCCAAAATATATAGAGAACTGACCCTAATTTATAAGAAACCGAACCATTCTCCAATTGATAAATGGTCAAAGGATATGAACAGACAATTCTCAGAGGGAGAAATTGAAACTATATCCACTCACATGAAAGAGTGTTCCAAATCACTACTGATCAGAGAAATGCAAATTAAGACCACTCTGAGATACCACTACACACCTGTCAGATTGGCTAAGATGACAGGAACAAATAATGATAAATGTTGGAGGGGATGTGGGGAAATTGGGACACTAATACATTGCTGGTGGAGTTGCGAAAGAATCCAGCCATTCTGGAGAGCAATTTGGAATTATGCCCCAAAAGTTATCAAACTGTGCATACCCTTTGACCCAGCAGCGCTACTACTGGGATTATATCCCAAAGAAATACTAAAGAGAGGAAAGAGACATATATGTGCCAAAATGTTTGTGGCAGCTCTTTTTGTTGTGGCTAGAAACTGGAAGATGAATGGATGTCCATCAGTTGGAGAATGGTTGGGTAAATTGTGGTATATGAAGGTTATGGAATATTATTGCTCTGTAAGAAATGACCAGCAGGAGGAATACAGAGAGGCCTGGAGAGACTTAAATCAACTGATGCTGAGTGAAATGAGCATTACCAAAAGATCACTGTACACTTCAACAACAATACTGTATGAGGATGTATTCTGATGGAAGTGGAAATCTTCAACATAAAGAAGATCCAACTCACTTCCAGTTGATCAATGATGGACAGAGGTAGCTACACCCAGAGAAGAAATACTGGGAAGTGAATGTAAATTGTTAGCACTAATATCTGTCTGCCCAGGTTGCATGTACCTTCTGATTCTAATGTTTATTGTGCAACAAGAAAATGGTATTCACACACATGTATTGTACCTAGACTATATTGTAACACATGTAAAATGTATGGGATTGCCTGTCATCAAGGGGAGGGAGGGGGGGTAATTTGGAAAAATGAATACAAAAAAAAAAAAAAAAAAAGAATGACTGGGTGAAACAGCAAATTATACAAACAATTAATAATTTCACCCAAGATAATGACAATGATGAGACATCATACCAAAATCTGTGGGATGCAGCTAAAGCGGTAATAAGGCAAAATTTTATATCTTTAGACGCTTATTTGAAGAAAATAGAGAAAGAGAAGATTAACGAATTGGGCCTGCAACTTAAAAAGCTAGAAAAAGACCAAATTAAAAACCCCCAACCAAAAATTAAACTTGAAATACAAAAATTAAAAGGTGAAATCAATAATATTGAAAGTAAAAAAAAAAAACTATTGAATTAATAAATAAAACCAAGAGTTAGTTTTATGAAAAGGCCAATAAAATAGATAAACCTTTGGTAAATCTGATCAGAAAAAGGAAAGAGGAAAATCAAAATTTTAGTCTTACAAATGAAAAGGGGGATCTTTCCACCAATGAAGAGGAAATTAGAGAAATAATAAGGAATTACTTTGCCCAACTTTATGCCAATAAATTTGATAACTTAAGTGAAATGGATGACTTTCTCCAAAAATATAGGCTTCCTAGATTAACAGAGGAGGAGACAAATTGCTTAAATAGTCCCATTTCAGAAAAAGAAGTAGAACAAGCTATTAATCAACTCCCCAAGAAAAAATCCCCAGGACCTGATGGATTTACATGTGAATTCTACCAAACATTTAAAGAACAATTATCCCCAATGTTATATAAACTATTTGAAAAAATAGGGATGAAGGAGTCCTACCAAACTCCTTTTATGACACAGACATGGTACTGATACCTAAACCAGATCGATCGAAAACTGAGAAAGAAAACTATAGACCAATTTCCTTAATGAATATTGATGCTAAAATCTTAAATAAGATATTATTAGCAAAAAGACTTCAGAAAATCATCCCCAGGATAATACACTATGATCAAGTAGGATTTATTCCAGGAATGCAGGGCTGGTTTAATATTACGAAAACTATTAGTATAATTGATCATATTAATAATCAAATTATTAAAAACCATATGATCATCTCAATAGATGAAGGAAAAGCATTTGACAAAATCCAACATCCATTCCTACTAAAAACGCTTGAGAATATAGGAATAAATGGACTATTCCTTAGAATAATAAGGAGCATATATTTACGACCGTCAGTAAGCATAATATGCAATAGAAATAAACTGGAACCTTTCCCAGTAAGATCAGGAGTGAAACAAGGTTGCCCACTATCACCATTAGTATTCAACATAGTACTAGAAATGCTACCCTAGACAATAAGAGCCAAGAAAGAGATTCAAGGAATAAGAGTAGGAAATGAGGAAATCAAACCAGCACTCTTTGGAGATGACATGATGGTATACTTAGAGAACCCCAAAGACTCTGCTAAAAAGCTTTTAGAAATAATTCAGAATTTTAGCAAAGTCACAGGATACAAAATAAATCCACATAAATCCTTAGCATTTTTATATATCACCAACAAAATGCAACAGCAAGAGATACAAAGAGAAATTCCATTCCAAACAAATGTTGAGAGTATAAAGTATTTAGGAATCCATCTACCAAAGAATAATCAGGAATTATATGAGAAAAATTATGAAACACTTGCCACAAAAATAAAGTCAGATTTAAATAATTGGAAAGACATTCACTGCTCTTGGATAGGCCGAGCGAATATAATAACGATGACAATACTCCCCAAACTAATCTATTTATTTAGTGCTATACCAATCAGACTCCCAAGAAACTATTTTAATGACCAAGAAAAAATAACAACAAAATTCATATGGAAGAATAAAAGGTTGAGAATTGCAAGGGAACCAATGAAAAAAAAAGTCAGATGAAGGTGGCCTAGGTGTACCTGATCTAAAGTTATATTATATAGCAGCAGTCACCAAAACCATTTGGTATTGGCTAAGAAATAGACCGGTAGATCAGTGGAACAGATTAGATATAAAGGACAAAAAAAGGGTACGTCTATAGCAATCTAGTGTTTGACAAACCCAAAGATACCAACATTAGGGATAAAAATGCATTATTTGGAAAAAACTGTTGGGAAAACTAGAAATTAGTATGGCAGAAATTAGATATGGATCCACACTTAACACCATATACCAAGATAAGATAAAAATGGGTCCATGACTTAGGCATAAAGAATGAGATAATAAATAGATTAGAGAAACAGAGAATAGTCTACCTCTCAGACCTGTGGAGGAGGAAGGAATTTATGACCAGTGGAGAACTAGGGATTATTATTGATCACAAAATAGAAAATTTTGATTACATCAAACTAAAAATTTTCTGTACAAACAATACTAATGCAAACAAGATTAGAAGGGAAGTAACAAATTGGGAAAATATTTTTACAGTTAAAGGTTCTGATAAAGGCCTCATCTCCAAAATATACAGAAAATTGACTCTAATTTATAAGAAATCAAACCATTCTCCAATTGAGAAATGGTCAAAGGATATGAACAGACAATTCTCAGATGATGAAATTGAAATTATATCCACTCATATGAAAGAGTGTTCCAAATCACTACTGATCAGAGAAATGCAAATTAAGACAACTCTGAGATACCACTACACACCTGTCAGATTGGCTAAGATGACAGGAAAAGATAATGCTGAATGTTGGAGGGGATGTGGGAAAACTGGGACACTAATACATTGTTGGTAGAGTTGTGAAAGAATCCAGCCATTCTGAAGAGCAATTTGGAACTATGCCCAAAAAGTTATCAAACTGTGCATACTCTTTGATCCAGCATTGCTGCTATTGGGCTTATATCTCAAAGAAATACTGAGAAGGGGAAAGGGACCTGTATGTGCCAAAATGTTTGTGGCAACCTTTTACATAGTGGCTAGAAACTGGAAGATGAATAGATGTACATCAATTGGAGAATGGTTGGGTAAATTATGGTATATGAAGATTATGGAATATTATTGCTCTGTAAGAAATGACCAGCAGGAGGAATACAGAGAGGCTTGGAGAGACTTACATCAGCTGATGCTGAGTGAAATGAATAGAACCAGAAGATCGCTGTACACTTCAATGTTGTATGAAGATGTATTCTGATGGAAGTGGATATCTTCAACATAAAGAAGATCCAACTCACTTCCAGTTGATCAATGATGGACAGAAATAACTACACCCAGAGAAGGAACACTGGAAAGTGAATGTAAATTGTTCGCGCTACTGTCTATCTACCCAGTTTACTTATACCTTTGGAATCTAATACTTAATGTGCAACAAGAAAATGGTATTTATACACATATATTGTATCTAGGTTATATTGTAACATATGTAAAATGTATGGGATTGCCTGTCATCAAGGGGAGGGAGTAGAGAGAAGGAGGGGATAATTTGGAAAAATGAATACAAGGGATAATGTTATTAAAAATTACTCATGCATATATACTGTGAAAAAATTATAAATAAAAAATATTGAAAAAAAAAAGGAAAAACAATAGACCTGGAAAACAGATCTACGAGAAAGACAATCTAAGAATTATTGAATGTCCTGAAAACCATGATTAAAAAAGAATTTAGGCATCATATTCAGAAATCATCAAGGGAAACTATCCAGATATCCTAGGACCAGAGGATAAAATAGGCATTGAAAGAATTCACCAATCACCTCCTGAAAGAGATCCCAAAATGAAAACCCCAAAGAACATCACAGCTAAATTTCAGAATAATCAAATCAAGGAGAAAATTTTTGCAAGCATCTAGAAGGAAATCATTCAAATATCAAGGAGCCATTTCAGATTTACCCAGGACCTAGCAGCTTCTTCTTTAAAGGATCAGAGGACATAGAATCTGAAAGGCAAAGAAACTTGGATTGCATCCTAAAATCAATTATCCAGCAAAATTGAGCATTATCTTTCAGGGGAAAGATGAACATTCATTCAAACAGGTGAATTTCATTTATTTCTAATGAAAAGACCAGAGCTGAATAGAAAATTTGATCTTCAAATGTATAGCCCAAGAGAAGCATAATAAGATAAAAAGAAAAGAAAAAATTACTTTCTTTTAAAAGATAGAAAGATTATATCCCTATATGGGAAGATGATATGTTTAACTCTTGAGAACTGTATTTCTGTTATGGTTTTACTTAAAGGATGCAGGCATAATTTCATTTTATTTTGATGATATAAAAAAGAAACTAGAGGTATAAAAGAGATTCTACCAGAAAAAGAACAAGATGGACTTAAAAGGGGGTAAATTACATCTTATGAAGAGACAAAAATAACTTATTACAAGTGAGGGTAAAAAGGGAGAAAAATGAGTATTGTGTATAATCATAACTCTCATCAGATTTGGCTCAAGATGAGAATATCAGATTTATTTAGCTTCACAGAGAGGCTTATCTCATCCTATAAGGAAATAAGAGGGGAAAAGGAAAGAGAAAGGGGTAGGCTAATAGAAAAGAGGAGAATTAAATGGGTAAAGGAATAAGAAATGGGGAGGGGACGTAAAGGGGGAGAGCTGTTTGAGAGAAGCAAAATACTGGGGAGGAGGAAAAATGGAAAAGTAAAGAGAAAAGTATAAATGGGAGGAACACAATCTGGCAGACAATACAAAGTTAATGATTTTAAATGTGAATGGGATGAACTCTCCCATAAAACAGAAGCAAATAGTAGACTGGATTAAAAGCCAGAATCCTAAAATTTGTTGTTTACAAGAAACACATTTAAAGCAAAGTGATACATTCAGAGTAAAGGTAAAAAAGATGGAGCAGAATCTATAATGTTTCAATTGAAGTAAAAAAAAAAAAAAAAAAAGCAGGATAAACAATCCTTATCTCAGATCAAGTAAAAGCAAAAAGAGATCTAACTAAAAGAGACAAAGAAAGAAACTACATCCTGCTAAAAGGTAGCATAGATAATGAAGCAATATTAATACTAAACATATTTGCACAAGTGGTAGAGCACCCAAATTCCTAAACAAAAAGTTAAGAGAGCTGCAAGAAGAATCAGAAAGCAAAACTTTACTAGTAGGAACTCTCAACCTTGCTCTCTCAGAACTAGATAAATCAAACCACAAAATAAATAAGAAAGAAGTTAAGAAGGTAAATATAATTCTAGAAAAATTAAGCATGATAGACCTTTGGAGAAAATTGAAAGAAGACAGAAAGGAATAGATATTTTTCTCAGCAGTACATGGTACTTATAAAAAAAATTGACAATGTATTAGGACACAAAAGCTTCAAAATCAAATGCAGAAAGGCAGAAATAGTAAATTTGTTCTTCGTCCCACCAAGATCACCAAAATGACTGAGAAATGGGTTTCCATCCATTGCTCTTATATATTTAATGTTTTCTGCTTTAGTTTAAGAATCTGGAGGATACATGTGTAAAAATGTTTGTGGCAGTCCTTTTTTGTAGGTGGGTAGAAACTGGAAACTAAATGGATGCCCATCAATTGGAGAATGGCTGAATAAATTATGGTATATAAATGCTATGGAATATTCTTGTTCTGAAAAAAAAAAAAAGACCATCAGGATGATTTCAGAGAGGCCTGAAGACTCTTACACGAACTGATGCTAAGTGAAATGAGCAGAACCAGGAGATCATTATATACAGCAATAAGGAGAATATATGATGATCAATTCTGATGGACATGGCTCTCTTCAACAATGGGATGATTCAAACCAGTTCCACATGTGCAGTGATGAAGAGAGCCATCTATACCTAGAGAGAGAACTATGGCAACTGAGTTTTGAGCATAATGTAGTATTCTCACCCTTTCTGTTGTTACTTGCTTGAATTTCATTTTCTTTCACAGTTTTTTTTCTTCCTTCTTGATCTGATTTTTCTTGTACAGCAAGATAACTGTAGAAATATGTATAAATATATTGGATTGAACATATATTTTAACATATTTAACATATTGGACTACCTGCCATTTAGGGGAGGGAGTGTGGGGAAGGAGGGAAAAATTTGGAAAAAAATTTTGCATGGGTCAATGTTGACAAAGTTACCCATGCATATGTTTTGTAAATAAAAAGCTTTAATTAAAAAAAAAAAGGAATCTGGAGGACATGCATCCTAGTATACATAATTTATAATCTGATCATCTGCAGCAGATCAAAAGCAGAGATTAGATCTTATCCATATCTAGATGGATAGAAGTGTTGTTTTACAGGAACTGCACTAAGTGAACTATCCTTTTTATGGAACCAGCATGTTGGTGTGGAAATGTTTGTACTTTGTTATCGTTATATCTTCGGAGTAAATGTATATTTATAAAAGCAAATTGACATTAAATGTTTAAATGGAACTGGAGCATTTAATGGGGGATAGGTTGAAAATGGGTGGAGCTTATAGCATTAGAGAAAAGACACATTACACTCCTTAGGGTTAATACTTGGACCTTATGTGGGGAAAGTAGCTGGCCTGGTTAGGGGAATATAACACAAAGTATAAACAAAAACAAAAAAATCTACTTTAAAAATACTGTATATGTTAGATTTATGGTTTTATATATAATGTTTTTTTCTATCTTTCTTTGCATATGGAGATGTTCACATATGTTATTTGTCAAATTTATAATAAAGGAAGCACCAAGGGATTGGACATGAGATTGTCATGGTACAGAAAGTTTCTCCCTAAGAAAACTTTCTATACTAAACCCTTTTTAATACCTTCTTTGCAATTTGTAGTCTAAAATTTCCTAGAGCACTAAACATTTCAATAACTTTCTTAGGGTCACCTAGTAAATGGTTGCCAAGAACTCTTTTCCTAATATATTAAAAAGAAACACAAAATAATATAATAATAGGAGACAACATCATGAAAATTGTTGATTGTTGTTCCCATTTTCTTTCTTATTTAAAAATTTAATTATAGTTTTTATTTACCAGATATGCATGGGTAATTTTACAGCATTGACAATTGCCAAACCTTTTGTTCTAATATTTACCCTAGTGCTACTACTGGGCTTATATCCCAAGGAAATACTAAAAAAGGGAAAGGGACCTGTATGTGCCAAAATGTTTGTGGCAGCCCTTTTCATAGTGGTTAGAAAATGGAAAATGAATGGATGTCCATCAATTGGAGAATGTTTGGGTAAATTATGGTATATGAATGTTATGGAATATTATTGTTCTGTAAGAAATGACCAACAGGAGGAATACAGAGAGGCTTGCAGAGACTTTCATCAACTGATGCTGAGTGAAACGAGCAGAACTAGGGGATCATTATACATTTCAACAATGATGCTGTATGAGGATGTATTCTGATGGAAGTGGATATCTTCAACATAGAGAAGAGCTAATCCAATTCCAATTTATCAATTATGGACAGAATCAGCTACACCCAGAAAAGGAACACTGGGAAATGAGTGTAAACTGTGAGCATTTTTTTTATTTTCTTCCCAGATTATTTTTACCTTCTGAATACAATCCTTCCTATGCACCATGCAACAACAACAACAAAATTCGGTTCTACACATATATATTGTACCTAGGATATGCTATAAGATATTTAATATGTATGGGAATGCCTGCCATCTAGTGCAGGGGGTGGAGGGAAGGAGGGGAAAATTTCGGAACAGAAGGGAGTACAAGGGATAATGCTGTAAAAAAAAAAAATTACCTATGCATATGTACTGTCAAAGAAAATGTTATAATTATAAAAATTAATAAAAAAAAATTTACCCTCCATCCCAGATGGCAGGTTGACCAATACATGTTAAATATGTTAAAGCATAAATTAAGTAGAATATATGTATACTTGTCCAAACAGTTGTTGTGCTGTACAAAAAGAATAGGACTTTGAGATAATGTACAATTAGCCTATGAAGGAAATAAAAATGCAGGTGGACAAAAATAGAGGAATTGAGAATTCTATGTAGAGGTTCATACTCATCTCCCAGAGTTCTTTCGCTGGGTGTAGTTGGTTCAGTTCATTATTGCTCTATTGGAAATTATTTGGTTCATCTCATTATTGAAAATGGCCACGTACACCAGAATTGATCATCATATAGTATTGTTGTTTAAGTATATAATTATCTCTTGGTCCTGCTCATTTCACTCAGCATCAGTTCATATAAGTCTCTCCAGGCCTTTCTGAAAGCATCCTATTGGTCATTTCTTACAGAACAATAATATTCCATAATATTCATATACCGCAATTTATTCAGCTATTCTCCAATTTATGGGCATCTACGTAGTTTCCAGTTTCTAGCCACTATAAAGAGGGCTGCCACAAACATTCTTGCACATACAGATCCCTTTCCCTTCTTTAAGATCTCTTTGGGATATAAGCCCAGTAGTAACATTGCTGGGTCAAAGGGTATGCACAGTTTGATAACTTTTTGAGCCTAGTTCCAAATTGCTCTCCAGAATGGCTGGATGTATTCACAATTCCACCAACTATGTATCAGTGTCCCTGTTTTCTCACATCCCCTCCAACATTCTGCATTATCTTTCCCTGTCATTATAGCCAATCTGACAGGTGTGTAGTGGTATCTCAGTGTTGTCTTAATTTGCATTCTCTGATTAATAATGATTTGGAGCATTTTTTCATATGTTTAGAAATAGTTTCAATTTCTTCATCTGAGAATTGTCTGTTCATATCTTTTGACCATTTATCATTTGGAATGGCTTGATTTCTTTTAAATTAGAGTCAGTTCTCTATATATTTTGGAAATGAGGCCTTTTATTGGAACCTTTGACTATAAAAATGTTTTCCCAGTTTATTGTTTCCCTTCTAATCTTATCTGCATTAGTTTTGTTTGTACAAAAACTTTTCAATTCGATATAACCTTTTTAATTTGATATAATCACATTTTTCTACTTTGTGATCAATAATGATCTCTAGTTTTTCTTTGGACATAAATTCATTCCTCTTGCACAGGTCTGAGAGGTAAACTATCCTATGTTCCTCTAATTTATATATAATTTCATTCTTTAAGCCTAGGTCATGAATCCATTTTGACCTGATTTTGGTGTACGGTGTTAAGTGTGGGACAGTACCTAGTTTCTGCCATATTAATTTCCAATTTCCCAACAATTTTTGTCAAACATTGAGTTCTTATCCCAAAAGCTGGGGTCCCTGGGTTTGTCAAACACTAGATTATTAAGGTTATTTATTATTTTGTCTTTTGGACCTAACCTATTCCACTGATCAATTAGTTTATTTCTTAGCTAATACCAAATGGTTTTGGTAACCATTGCTTTAGAATATAATTTTAGATCTGGTACAGGTAGGCCACCTTCATTAGATTTTATTTTCATTAATTCCCTTGAAATTCTTGATCTTTTGTTTTTTTCCATATAAACTTTGTTGTTATTTTTCTAGGTCATTAAAATAGTTTTTTGGGAGTCTGATTGGTATAGCACTAAATAAATAGATTAGTTTAGGTAATATTGTCATCTTTATTATATTTGCTTGCCCTATCCAAGAGCATTTAATATTTTTTCCAATTAGATCAGACTTAATTTGTGTGGAAAGTATTTTGTAGTTTTGCTTATATAGCTTCTGATTTTACCTTGGCAGGTAGTTTCCTAGATATTTTGTACTCTCAGTAGTTACTTTAAATAAAATTTCTCTTTTTAAGTCTAACTGTTGGATTTGTTAGTAATATATAAGAATGCTAATGATTTATGTGGATTTATTTTGTATCCTGCAACTTTGCTAAAGGTGTGGATTATTTCTAATAGCTTTTTAGTAGAATCTTTGGGGTTCTCTAAGTATACAATCATATCATCAGCAAAGAGTGATAATTTGGTTTTCTCATTACCTACTCTAATTCCTTTAATCTCTTTCTCCACTCTTATTGCCAAAGCTAGCATTTCTAATACAATATTTAATAGTAATGATGATAGTGGGCAACCTTGTTTCACTCCTGATCTTATTGGGAATGGTTGCAATTTATCCCCATTACATATGATGCTTACTGATTGTTTTAATTAGATGCTACTGGTTATTTTTTTAAAAGTCCATTTATTTCTCCTCTCAAGTGCTTTTTAATAGGAATGGATGTTAGATTTTATCAAATGCTTTTTCTGCATTTATTGAGATGATCATATATTTTTTGTTAATTTGGTCATTAATATGGCCAATTATACTGATAGTTTTCCTAATATTGAACCAACCCTGCATTCCTGGTATAAATCCTACTTGATAATTGGTGTATTATCCTAGGGATGATTTTCTGTAGTCTTTTTGCTAATATCTTATTTAAGATTTTAGCATCAATATTCATTAGGGAGATTAGTCTATAGTTTTCTTTCTCCATTTTCAACCTATCTGGTTTGGGTATCAGTACAATGACTGTGTCATAAAAGGAATTTGCTAAGACTCCTTCATTCCCTATTTTTAAAAATAGTTTATAAAGCACTGGGGCTAATTGTTCTTTGAATGTTTGATAGAATTTGCATGTAAGTCCATCTGGTCCTGGATATTTTTTTTCTTAGGGAATTGATGAATAGTTTGTTCTATTTATTTTTCTGAAATGGGACTATTTAAGGAATTTGCTTCCTCCTCTGTTATTCTGGGAAGCCTATATTTTTGAAGGTTGTCCTCCATTTCACTTAGGTTATCAAATGTATTGGCATAAAGTTGGGCAAAATAACTCATTATTTCTCTAATTTCCTCTTCATTGGTGGAAAGTTCCCCCTTTTCATTTTTAAGACTAACAATTTGATTTTCTTCTCTCCTTTTTCTAATCATATTTGCCAAAGGTTTATCTATTTTAATGGTTTTTTGCCTTTTGGAATATCAGATTCTAGGCCCTTCGATCTTTTAATGTGGAGGCAGCCAGATCTTGAGTGACCTTTATTATGGATCCTGGGTATTTGAATTGTTTTTTTTTTTTTTTTTTTTTCCCTGGCTATTTGAAATATTTTTTCCTTAGTCTGATATTCCATGTAGTTTTTGTTTTTGTTTTTGGTTTTGTTTTTTTTTTTCTTTTTTGTTGTTGTTTGTTTGTTTGCTTTAGTTTTATTTTTTATTTTTTTAGGATCTTTTTTCAGAAGGTGTTCGATGAATTCTTTCAATGCTTATTTTACCTTCTGGTTCTATTACTTCTGGGCAGTTCTCTTTGATGATTTCCTGTGAAATAGAATCTAGGCTCTTTTTTGGGGGAATTTTCAGGAAGTCCAATATCTTCAGATTATCTCTCCTAGATCTATTTTCCAGGAATGACGATTTTCCAAATAGGTATTTTATGTTTTTTCTCCAGTTTTTCATTTTTTTGGTCTTGCTTGACTGATTCTTGGTGTCTCAATGAATCATTTATTTCTATTTTTTTTCAGTTCTGATTTGTAATGAGTTATTTTCTTCATTAGCTTTTTTTTTACTTCTTTTTGTATATGTCCAATTGAGTTTTTAAATGAGTTGTTTTGCTCTATGGAATTTTATTTTTTTCCATTTCACTAATTTTTTTTTTAGTGAGTTATTTTATTTTTCCAATTCACAAATCCTGCTTTGTTGGGAATTCTTTATCTTTTCCAATTCATATATCAGGATGTTGTTACTCTATTGCATAGCTTCTCTTTTCTTTTCCCATTTTTCTTCTAACTCTCTTTTGAGGTTTTTAATAGTCTCTTCTAGGAGAGAGTTATGTGATGGGGCCAGGTAACTTTCCCCTTCAGGGTATTGTCTGGAGACTATCTGTTATTAGTCTCCTCAGGGTCGCAAACCTGCTCTCTTTCTGTATAGAAGCTATTGATCGTCCTTTTAATTTTTTTACTCATTTTAAAAAACCTATAGGGTCTGCCTTCAGGGCAAGGGGGTTACCAGCCTCCTCTGCAAAACAGGGATAGTTATATAGATGGCAGCTGTCTTGTGAACGGGCTGCAAAGGTAGGAGGGTGCTCTGGGAGAGAGTCCACCTCCCCCCACTAGAAGTGATTCAGAGCTGGTTAGCATGGGTTGAGCTGGGGAAGTGACCAATGAAGAGCCCCAGCTGTGTGGCCTAGTGACTGCCCTGAGGCTAGAGGCTGAACAGTGAAAGTGTCACAATTACAGGCCAAAGCCCCCAGTGAGGCCGTGGATATTAGCAACTGATTACAAGAAGCCCTGGTGCACAGACTGGAAGTGTCTCTGCCCGGGGAGCACAGTCTCTGCTGAGGAAGTTTCACTGCTGTGGAAGTTCCACTGCCTCAGGCCAAGCCCCCAACTGTGCAGATCAGAAGCTTCCCTGGGCTGTGAACCCCTGCCTTGCAGATTCTTAACTGCCCCAAGGGAAATCCCTATACAGCAGAATGGGGCTGCACAATTGTGCTGTGATCTGTGCTGAGTCACTTCCGGTTTTGGATTGATAGACTATAGGTTCTGGCATTTTTAAAAGTGGGTTTGATTTCTCTTCTGATCTGCTGTTTTGCAAGCAGAGTAGAGCAATCAGCCTATGCCAGAGTCGTCTGTCTCTATAGCTTTTCTAACTCCAGAGGCCTCCCCAGTCCAATCTGCACAATATGCTAGCCTTGTTCTATCACTGCCTGCGCTGGTCTTTTCCTGCCCCTCAGGAGAGACCTTTTCTGACAAAATTCCAGATTATCTTAGGCTGGTATGTTGTTGTATTTCTAACCTTCATAGGTTTTACCAGTCAAGCTCTATTTTTAAGGCTGAATTAAATAGTTAGTATTGAGGGTATGAGAGAGCTCAGAAGGTTGCATGTGGCTTCTCCACCATCTTGGCTCCACCCCCTTCATTTTCAAAAAAGAATAAAATGGCATCACTATATTAGAGTCAAATTACAGTGTTTCCAGCTATAGTTAATCAGACCAATACAAGCTTGGAATGCTCTAGGCACAGATTAGACACAAATAGTCTCTATGAACATTTGGGGTGAATTCTTTCTAATTTTGTATATCTCATCTTTCTTTTGAATTAATTCAATTTTTTTTTTTTCTTATAGAGCACAGTACCTTCTCTGATGAGAGCACACCATTCTGGACAGTCTTGTACGAGTGTCTCTAATGTCATACAATCAATTCCAAAGATCTTAAAAGAGACCTTGAGAGTGTCCCTGTATCATTTTTTTGACCATGTTGGGAGTGTTTGCCTTTGTGAGTTCTCCATAAAATGTTCTTTTTGGTAAGTGTAATTTGGCATTTTAACAATGTGGCCAGCCCAACAAAGTTTTACTCTCTGCATTAAGTTTGAATGGTTAGCAGTTTAGTTTGAAGAATAGTATGATCTTAAACAAATCCCTTATCCTTCATATACCTTAATTTTCTCAAATATAAAATAAAGATGCTGAACTAGAAGGACTCTGACACATCTTCTAGCTATAGATTCATGGACCTATAGGTGCTTCTAAAATATTAACCAATGAAGCACACTTTTCTTTTACTTGCCTTATATGTCTTATGCTTTCCTCACTTTTTCTATCTTCTGACAATCTCTGCAGAGTTTTATTTGGGGCTTGTTGTATCTGGTGCCAATCTTTATTCTCTTTAATTTCTTGAGCATTTGTATGATGCTGCTAAAATATGATGACAAAGCATAGGCTAAATTGTGAGCGCGTCAACCTGCTGGTCATATCAAAGAATTTTAAACATTTCTGATTTTAAATTGGTTTTTATTTCTGCACTCAGAAATGCTTTGTAAGGGAAAAGTGCCAAAAACAAGATAAAATACAAACACCTCTAGGTCACTTTTTTCTGAGGGAGAAAAGGAGGTTACAGCTGAGAAACATGATCCATAGGTTGGAAACAGCAAGGTGAGCAAGGTCTACTCCCAGACTTCAATTTATTCCAGTCCTGGCAGTAATGTTAACTGGTGCAGTGGGGTCACAGTAAATGTGACCCTCCATTCCATTCATTCAGCAAACATTTCCTGAGTCATGCTTCTAAGATCTGAGATTTAGTCTTCACACACTCCATCTTCTGATGCTGATCATAAGCCCTCCATGCCTTAGTAAACAGTTTAGGGAATTCAACACATTATGGGATATAAAGCTGAAGGAAGGGACCTGGAGAAAGAATAACTGAGGCACAGAGAAAGAAAAGAATTCTATGGGCCAGGAGCCAGTGACATGAGGCCCATGAAAAACTTTCAGACAATTTGTGAATTTGTTTGTTTCAGTGTTCTACCATTGTAATTCAATGGTATATAATCTATTTTAGAACCATTCTGTTATATATTTCATTCCAATGTTCCATATTCCATTTCAAATCATTATTCTGAGAAGAGGTCCATAGGCTTCATTATATTGTCAAAGGGCTTATGATTCATAAAAACATATTAAGAACTTATCTCATAAATATAGTAACTAAGAAACCTCCGGATTCAAATATGGGGCCTCTGACTCCAAAGTAACTGCTTTCTCCATAATGCTATTTAGTCACATAGAAAATACTCTGAATGGGTATTGAACTTTTGACCTTAGCATTATGATCACACTGGTAGAGTTAATCCACCCTATATCCCAAATAATTCATTATCTGTTAGTCAAGTTTGATGAGACTTCTAATAATAGATATATGGTTCAATTTGGAGTCAGTACTTCAAGACATTCTTACATGGTAGGCAAGAATTATGATACTGTCTATTCTGGTTGTACAGTCTCTAAGTCTTTACAATGTTCAAAGATGTAATCTAACCATTATGGGGGATACAATGGTGAATAACACTGCCTTGACTTTATTGAGCAGAGGTAGTATTTGGGAAAAGTGTAACACCTGGAACCTGAGTTCAATTCCTGATTCCTACACTTTCCATGTGACCTAAAAAAAAGTCAGTTTCTCTCAACCTCAGTTTGAATATTTGTTAAAAAAAAAAAAGAGAGAAAATATGTAAAATATTTGTAAAATAGAATTAATCATATCATTCTTATAAGATTGCTAATTGTGAAAATAAACAGAGATATATACACAATTCATGCATATACATATATACACATATATACACATATTTGCATATATATATGCATATCTCTGAATGCATGTGTGTAAGTATGCATGTTTTATATACATTTGCTCAATTTTTTGAAATTTTGTCCAATTCTTTATAATACCATTTGGAGTTTTTGTTGCTAAGATATGAGGATAACTTGCCATTTCCTTCTCCAGCTTATTTTCCTAATGTAGAAATAGACAAATTGGGTAAAATGATTTTCCCAGGATCACAGCGTTCATAAGTATCTGAAATTGAATTTGAGTCTTTTACTTCCAGGTCCAGTACTATATCCATCATTCTATATAGCTGTATGTATATGTATATGTATATGTATATGTATATGTATATGTATATGTGTATGTGTATGTGTATGTGTATGTGTATGTGTATGTGTATGTGTATGTGTATGTGTATATACATTAAAATGCATGTGTTCATGTGTATACATGTGTACACACATAGTTATATGCACATATACACATCAAACATATAAATTTATAAATATATGTATGTATATACATATACACAACAAAAATATATAAACACAGATTGTATGTAAATAAGATGTCTCAATCAATACTATTTATAAGCTGTAAACTATGTGTAAAAAGATCTATGAGTGATTGAATTATAGTCTTACTTAGTAAAGCAATAAGTTGTAACATGATATAGTAGATCCCATAAGGACAATTTATGATACTATAATTCAGGATTAATCAAGGAATTCCTTAATGAATTGTATAAATTTCTCAATTTATTTTATGAGATTATAGGTTATAAGTCTTGGGTTGGAGGATGGCCATATGGTGTTTACATATTTACTGGTTTCTTGATAAAGAAGCACAGGGAAAGCCTTATAATTGATTCAGCTCAGATTTGTTAAAAATCTATCCAAGATCTAAAAAACTGAGCTAAAAAACAAGAAGGAAGAAAGAAAAAAAGGAAGGAAGGAAAAAAGGAAGGAAAGAAAGAAGGAAGGAAGGAAGGAAGGAAGGAAGGAAGGAAGGAAGGAAGGAAGGAAGGAAGGAAGGAAGGAAGGAAGGAAGGAAGGAAAGAAGGAAGGAAGGAAGGAAGGAAAGAAGAGAGAGAGAGGGAGAGATGGAGGAAGGAGAGAGAGAGGGAGAGCAGGGAGGAAGGAAGGAGAGAGGGAAGGAGGAAGAAAGGATGGAGGGAATTTAAAAAAAAAATTTTAAATCTGTTATGCACAAACAAAAAAGAAACATTAATTAGACTGTAAGTTCCAAAAGAACCAGGTCTGTCATACATCTCTAGATGTCCCATAATGCCTAGGATGGGGGCTTATATATAGATAATACTTAGAAAATGTTTGATGAATGAATGAATAAATGAAGGGGTGTATAAAGGAATGACCAAAAAAGCAATCTGTAGCATACAAGGCCACATTTGTTTTCTCTACATATGATTAATAATTATTTCCTTACATTGTAGATGCATGCTGAACTTAACTGAAGTTAAGATATATAGACAGAAAGAAAGATAGATCTTTTAAAATGTGTGTATGTAGGGGGCAGCTAGGTGGCGCAGTGGATAGAGCACCAGTCCTGAATTCAGGAGGACCAGAGTTTAAATCTGTTCTCAGACACTTAACACTTCCTAGCTGTGTGCCCTGGGCAAGTCACTTAACCCTAGCCTCAGGGGGGGAAAAAATGTCTGTATCTAGATAATTGTGGAAATATATATAGAGGAATTGTACATGTTTAACATATGTTGGATTATTTGCTGTTTAGGGGAAGGGGTGAGGAGAAGGGAGAGAGAAAAAAATGGAATACAAGGTTTTGCAAGTGTGAATGTTAAAAATAAAACTATCTTTGCATAGATTTTGAAAATAAAAAAGCTATTATTTAAATTCTTAAAAGGAAAATATATATGCATATTAACATACATGTATTTAACCAAAATACAAGCTTACATGTTTGTTAATATGCATATATATATTCACACACACATACACTTTTTTACCCTTGCTCTCTCTGCCTTCTATTAGGAAACAGGGAATTCCTTTTATTCTCTGAATCTTTCCAAGGGTTTTTTTGTTATTGGGTTTTTTTTTTTTTTTACTTTTTTTGTAATTGGATAAGAAATTTTTTCTCCAAGTTGTATCTGGACCATTAGAACTCCTATTCTCTGATCATATTCAACCTTTAGAACTGACTAAAGAAAGAGCAAAGAGCAAAAAGTTCGATGCTTTGTGATTGGTCCATATTAGATGAATTTTGATATTGGGGTACACTAGTATGGTGATACTAGGCTTTGTGCTAACTTTCGTAGGTTCAATATTTATAAGCTGCCTTCAATTCTTTCCATCCTGGGCTGTTCCCTCCTAAGGCATAACCATGGAGAGTAGAGAGACAAAGGTAGAAGAAAAGAAGTTAAGGACATTACATTATTTATTTCTCTCTATCCTGTTGGTGATTCCTTTCCTTCTTTCTGTCCCCTCCTCCACTTCCTGATCCCACATTTATTCTGAAATTATATTTGATTGATGGGTGGTAATTGGCCACTCACCATTCTTTGGAAAAGGACCACAGACTACCCTTGATTTGATTCTGTTTGATATCCCATTGATGTCCTTAGGAGCCCACACATAGGTGGAGGAAATAGAATGGTTTCAGGAGAGCGACTACACAGAGGAGCATTGTCAGGGAGATCAAAAGAGATCAAGGGGAAGTCTAGGTACCAAGGAAGGAAAGAGAAGTGAATAAGACCAAAGGCTCTCAAACTCTGGCAAAAAAATCAGGAAGCAAATCCACCCATGATGTGAAATGTAGATGAAGAACTGAAAAAAAAAAAAAAGATAATAGAAGAGTATCTGGAAGTTGGATTTTGGTGAAGTTAGGAAAAATGATAGTTGAAAAGAAACTCTTAAGAGATCATTATGTATAAGTAGAATATTTATTCCCTGATTCAAAATGGAGATGCTCTAGAGAATATATAAGTTAAATTTATATGTATTTTGGCATATCCTCTAAGGTGGGACCTCTGGGACTTAGCCTAAGGTCACAAATTTAGAAGGCATCAGATTTAGAGAATTAAAAAAAAAAAATAAATAAAAGTCCTCCCTAGGCATTTCATTACTCTACTCTGATGTAACTGGATCTTGTTCTTTGTGATTCTATGCTCTACTCTTTCCTGATGCCTCCAGCTCAGAAGATTCTACTTATAGATTTGTTCTTTTGTACCTAGTATACACCTAGTATAAGCAGATAGAAATTTGACTCCTGTACTTACAAACTTTCATTGGCTTTTTATCATTAACATTTGACAAAAACAACAACAAATTTCTTAGCCTAAAAACTATCACTTCAATCTTATTTAATTCTTGCTTCTAGTCTTGTCCTCTATGTTCCAGCCAAAAATGGACTAATGTAGTAAAGGCTCCCCAATCTTAGATCTTGCCCAGTTTTCTTTCCATACATTTCTATACGTTATCCTCTATGAGCACCTTCCACATCTTGGACTGTTAAAATCTTGTTTTTTTTTTTCTTTTTAAGACTCAGTTCATTTGCCTTCTCATCCATGAAGCCTTTCCTATTTTTTTAAGAGAGGGGACACTATATTGGATAGAGCACTCCCTTAAATTCAGAAAGATCTGGATTCAATTACCCTAGACAAGTCATTTGACCTCTCTGAGCCCCAGTTTCTTATTCTACATAATGAGGAGGAGAGTGGCTGAGGTGATGGCTCTAAGTACATTTTATATCTATGATCCTTTGTTCCTCATATTCTCTCCAATTTCATTGTTCCTTTGGCTCATTTGCTCCCATAACACTATCTTACTGCATTGTTATACTTAGCCTATTCTCAATTGAGACAGGACTCCAGTAACAGAAACTACTGAACCTTCCAAGTGCCTAATAAGTAAGAAATTCAAAAATCATAGTCACTCATAAGTTATTCTTAAAACTTCAGAGTCAGTTTTCTTGACCAGTGATGATGGTTTAGCATATATAGTAAACAGAAACTATTCTTGGAGTAGTGAGTTTGGACTGAGTTTCATAAACAATTGTGTCAATATATCCCTTATCAAAAACAGAAATACAATTTTAATAAACTTCCCCAGCATATAAGATCTTTGTATCACATGACTTTTCATCTATTCATCAAACTTATGAAACTTTCTCAAATGTACTGTCCCAAAACTCTTAGTTAAGGCTTTTAACTACACTAAGATTTTTTGGATACCCTATAAATTATATCATGTCTTAGATAACAATGATGTTGGATAAAAGCTTTTTTTTCTTATTTATATACACACCAGAGCTACTTCAGTGTTCTTGGTTTTAGAACAGTTTTTATAACACAGTATGTGGATTTAGAAGAATGAATATGAGTGAATGAATATGGGTGAGACAATTCTGAAATATTTAATAAATAAATACCCTGTCCTTCTTCATTTTATGGTACAAAGCTGTGAACTTCATGAAACTTTGTAAAGGGAGAAGAAAGGCAAATATTGAGAGGAAAATAAAATTTAAATAGTTAAAAAAAACTTAAGAGGCAGCTAAGTAGTACAGTAGATAGAGTATTGGACCTGGAATCAGGAAGGCCTAAATTGAAATTTAGGTTCAAACACTTGCTAGCTTTGTGACTGATCAAGTCATTTAACCTTGGTCTGCCTGAGTTTCTTCAAGTGTTAAAGGGGGATAATCTACCTCCTAGCATTGCTGTGAGAATCAACACAAGACTTAAAATATAGTAAATGGGCACTGGTTAATAAATAAATGCTGGTTTCAATGCTTTCTTCCTTCCTTAACAAAAGTTATGTGAAGGAAAATGAATCAAGATAAAGAGAGCTGAATGTATATTGCAGTAAGTGAAGAATTTCTGGCATGCCCCATGGGGCTATACCTTGTGGGAGGAATTTAACTAGATCTAGGGTTTAATATTTGTTCTTCAGGGCCAAAAACCCAGACTTACAGGAAAATTATTGAAATGAAAATGGAAATTTAATAATTTTTTGAAAAGCAACATAGCAGCGAAAGGAACAGTATTTCCATTTCAGTTACTTCAATACATTCTCTTTCCAGGAATGAAATCTACTTGAGGTACTGAGTTGAGGTTAAAAGGTGACTTGGCAAATAGGGAATAGAGGAAAAGGAGTTGAATTACATTAAAAAAACATTTAATTAAGCTTTTGTTGTCTAAAAGGGAAAAAATGCATTTCCATTAAAGAGATATAGTATTAATAACCAGTCAGGGAATCCTTGCTACTAGAAAATAAACTGGAGAAATATTAATGCTTTTTCTTGCCCCTCCTTTATTTGTGGCTTTAAGAGGCCCAGAAATAACATAGAGGAAACTTGAATTATCTAAGACTATCAGGTCTGTAGAGTTTTTTCTAAAAAGCCAACGGAAATGAATTTGATTGAACTACATTGCCTGAGTCCCTACTATAAGCTAACATCAGAGCACAGGACATTATATTTATTATTCAGTGTTGCACTCATCATTCCTCCCTTATTCTTCCCCATATGTCTCTCAATCTCCATGTCCTGGCTTAGTAATTGTTTACCCTCATTATACAGTAATTAACATGCATCAGCATAATCCTTGCCCTGTCTCCAACAAAAGTTAGCTTCACACAGGTGCTGCTCATCCTTGCCTTCTTGTCTAGTTCTGGCTGTCCTTTATCTCTTAGCAATACCTATAATTTTTCTTCATTATCATCTTTTTCTCCTCCTCTCCTTTCCCAGATAAGCAGTCATCAATCCTTAGATTTTAGCCAAATCTCCTACAGAGCAAGGGTTAGGGACAGTTCAAATAACTTCCCTTAGGATACCAGGTGCCTTATCAGACTTTGTGTCCTTGGTCCTGAGCCAGTTCCTGGACAGTCCTTGACCACTGTAACTTCTATTTTAATCCTCTGATCACAATAAGCAATGAATAAAATAATGCTCTCAAAGGACCAGTGCCCTTCTAACTACATTTGCATAATAACTTAATAGCCACTGTATTTTTAAATGCATTACAACATGAAAAATACGATTTTTCCCATTGATAATTTCTTAATACATCTCTTTTCGAAAGTTATACAGGAAGGAATCTTTATCTCATCAATAAGCTCTCTCTGTATTACTTTGGACATTATCTCTTTTCTGGGAAAACACTAGACAGACAACTCATCACAGAATCAGAGATTATTGGATTTTAGGATTCTTCAAAGAGGTTTTATAGGCTAACTCCTGACTTCTCATATGTTATTTTTCTGGTCACCCCAAAAGAAAGTGAGATTCTTATAATCAATGAAGCTTATTTGTCTCATCTAAGAAAATACCCCCCCCCACCAAAAAAAAAAAAAAACTGAAAATTTAGAATGAGAAATTATGTATTCAAATCCTGGCTTTGATACTTGGTCTGTGTGTATCTCAAGGTAGCTCATTTATTCTTTTTGGATCTCTGCTGCCTTTAAAGTGAGGAAGTTGTATTATCTGACTTCAGTGAATACCTTTATTCTCTGAACTTATGATTCTGTGACCCTTTCCTGGGCTCTTCTTATTTATTGCCCTCTGTATCTCTTGCTTCTTCCTTATATATTGAATATAAACTTCTTAAGATCAAGGAACATTTGTCCCTTTTTGTCTTTGCATCCAGGCTATCTTGTATATAGTAGTAGGTGCTTCATAAAAGAGAATAGCATTGAATTAGATACCATGTATAGAGGTTTCTAATCCTGTTTCTTCATTTTAAAGATGAGGAAACTTTTTAAAATGATTTGCCTAAGACCACATAGGGAATAAATAGTAAAGTTGAGATTTGAACCCATTTTTTTGTATTCCTTTCAGTACCTAATATAGAAGTCAAGATGTTAGAGTAGAAAGAACTGTGATTAGCTTTCAGAAAAAAAAAATGGAATTAAAGTTATAATTCTTTCACCAACATTTTTGTTTTGTTTTGTTTTCACTTGGATATTGAATAAAAGTTTTTTTTTTTGTTTTTGTTTTTTTAAACTTCTCTTTGCTCTTCAGTAAAATGAGAATGTGGAATGATCACCAAGGTTATTTCTAGCTGTGAAATATTTTGATTGTAATGTGGTACTGGGTATATATGCAAAACTTAATAAATAGAGGCAGTCCCAAAAGTATTAGTGCAGTTTTAAAATTTCAAAGCTTTAAACTGCATTAAAATTATTGAAACTGTCTATATTTATTAAATTAATCTGGGGTAACGTTAAGATGATGAAGTAAAGAAAGTACTCAGCTGAATTCTCCCAACATTCCCCTCCAAACAACTTTAAAATAATACCTCTAATTACAGATTGGAGTGGAGAAGCCAACAATAGGTCAGAGTGAGACATTCTTCTAGTTCAAAACAACTTAGAAAGTTGGAAAGATAAATCTATGACATAGGAGAGGGAGCTGATCCAGAGTCCATGTGGATGAAACACAAAGATACTTGCTTAGTGAGTAAGAACTCAATATGTGGTTAAAATAGCTGGAAAAACTGGAAAGCTGTTTGGCAGAAACTAGGCACAAAAAACATTTCACTAAGCATACCAAGATAAGCTCAAAATGGATAGATGATTTAAACACAAAAGATGACCACATAAATAAATTAGGGGAATATAGAAAAATATACTTATTAAATCTATGGATAAGGGAAGATATTATGATTAAACAAGAGATAAAGGAGATTACAAGATGTAAAATAAATCATTTTGATTATATGAAATTAAAAAGCTTTTGCACAAAGCTAATGCAGCCAAAATTAGAACATTGGTTTTGTTTGTGCAAAAGATTTTTTATTTCATATAATCAAAATCTTCTATTTGACATTTTGTAATATTCCCTATCTTTTTTTTTTTTTATCATTAATTCTTGCCTTCTCCATGGATCTGGCAGGTAGACTATTTCATGATCTTCTAATTTGTTTATGTATATCACCTTTTATGTTTAAAACAAGTACACATTTTTATTTTATGTTGATATATGGTGAGAGATATTGTTCTGTGAGTTATTTATGCCCTATTACTTTCCAATTTCCTCAATAGTTTTTGTTATGTGTTGTGTTTTTATCTCAGGGATTGGGGTTTTTTGGTTTAGGAAATTCTAGATTACTGTAGTTATACACTATTGTGTCTTCTATATCTACTCTATTCCATCACTATACTACTTTATTTCTTAGCCAATACCAAAGTCTTTTGAGGACTACTGTTTTATAATATAGTGTTGAGATATGGTATTATTAGGCCATCTTCTTTTGTAATTTTTTTCCATTAATTCCCTTGATATTCTTGACTTTTTGTTCTTCCTAAATAATTTTGTTGTTATTTTTTTCTATTTTTATCAAACAGGTTTTTGGTAGTTTAATTGGTATGGCAATGAATAAATTAATTAATTTAGGTGGAATTGTCATGTTTATTATATTGGCTCAGCCTACCCATGATTTATTGATATTTTTCCAGTTTATACCTAATTATTTGCATGGAAAAGTATTTTGTAATTATTTTCTTAGACTTCCTGAATTTTTTTTAGCAAGTAGATTCCCCAAAATCTTATATTATTTACAGTTATTTTATATGGAATTTCTATTTCTTATTGTTAGGCTTTATTGGTCATATAAAGAAAAGCTGGGGACAGCTAGATGGAACAATGAATAGAGTGCTGGAACTGGAGTCAGGAAGACTTGAATTCAAATCCAGCCTCAGACACTTAATATTTCTTAACTGTGTGACCCTGGACAAGTCACTTAACCCTAATTGCCTCAGCAAAAAGAAAAAATAAAAAAGAAAAAGAAAAAAGAAAAGAAATGCTGATTTATGTGGGTTTATTTTATATCCTGCAACTTTGCTAAAGTTGTTAATTATTTCAAGTAGCTTTTCTAGTTGATTCTCTCGTACTCTCTAAATATGCCATCTGCAAATTATCTATGAAGAAAATTTTGTTTTTTCTATGTGTGCAGCCACATTGTAAGGATGTCCAACTCTGAAAGACTTAGTTACTTTAATCAAGACAATGATTCAACACAATCCTAAAGGTCCCATAATTACAAATGTTATCCACCTCTAGAGAATTAACTGTTGAACTCTGAATACAGATTGAAGTGTATTTATTTTATTTTATTTTTATTACTTATTTTGTTTGTATTTTCTTTTGCAAGTGACTAATATAGAAATATGTTTTATATGACTATATATGTGTAATTGATACCACATTTGTTTCCTTCTTAAAAAGAAGTAGGGATAAAAGGAAGGGAGATAGTTGGAGCTCAAATTTTTTTAAATGATTGCTAAAATGTTTTTATATTTATTTTGGAAATATTTCGTGAAATACATTTAAATAAGTCCCAGATGTGTGTGTGTGTGTGTGTGTGTGTGTGTGTGTGTGTGTGGAGTGTCTGTGTAAAGTCTTATAAATTTCAGTTACAGTGAATTCTTTTCAGTCATAGAACCAAATAATTTCAGAAATGAAAGGGATTTCTACAGCTACCTCTCTGACACATTTTGAAATAAAATCGCCAATACAAAACACATGATAAATTGTTCTCTATCCTTTTCTTGAAGATTTCCAAAGATAAGGAACTAATCTCATTATTATTTTGTGTTGCTTTAATTCAGGGCTTATTAATTTGAGGTCCATGACATTCCTGAATGGTTTTCTAGGTAGATTTTAAAGGACCAATGAATTTCTAAGGAAAAAATATCTTCATTTTCACTAACATCTAATTAAAATCAACCTTTGTTTCAATTGCATTATTCAGAATAATTGACATTGTTCAGAGAAGAGCACTATAGACTTTATTAAAGTGCCAAAAATGTCCCTGAATCATACTAAAGAACCAGAAAATATTTATTTTGCCCCATTTCCTACTACCTAACCTGGGTGTCTTATCCAATTTAACTATGTCTTCTTTCTTGTTTACTTATTTCAAGTATATTTTTACTTACATAGCATGTAATACTATGTAGCATGTCATGCTACAAGGAAATATCCTTCTATTTACATAATACATTTCTCAATTCCAAATTACTTGTCACCAGTGGTTCTCTCAGAGTCAGCCAACTAAATATCTATTATTTTTGCCTCTTAGATCGGCAAGATATTAGCAATCCCATTTTCCAGATGTAGGAACTGGGGTTCATATAGGCATGCTTACAACTCAGGATTAAAGTTTTTAAAACTTGGAGAAAAATGCCTATTTTGCTTTTCCTACTTAAAAGTATGTGATGAGATCATTTGGATTGAATATTGAGTGTCTTTTTTACAAAGCTTTGTGAGATTTTGCCCAACAAACTAGATCTACCTTATAGTTATTATCTCCCTTGGAAGTTAATAGAAGGTCAATTACCATAGCAGGATAATTGATGGGGGCTGACTCCCTGTTCAATTTTCATTTGCATGCTGAATTAAATTTTTCTTCTTTGTGTTGTTTTAAATGACGTTGAAGGGTGTTTTCTTATAATGTCTCCAATATACAAGGAGAGTGGATTTTTTTTCTGCACTAAATGGAAGACTTTCAGGTTAGTTAATTCTATTGTCTTCTAAGCATTTTTATTTCTTGTCTCTTATTTTCAATTCAAGTAGCTGTAATCTCTAGTTTAATAGTCTTCATTCTCTAAAGATAAAACCTAAACTCAGATTTTGTATCTACCTATATGCACACACACACACACACACACACACACACACACACACACCTCCCTTGACTCCTTAGAATAAAAAACAACAACAACAAAAAAAAACCCATAAAATGATTCTGAGGACAACCTAAGACTATTGAAGGCTAGTAGAGACAACACACACACACAAAAAACAAAACTTTAGGAATAATTCATTTTAATCTTTTCACTTTATATATGAAATTACTGTGGCTCAGAGAGGTGTGTCTTGATAAATATTCAAATACTGCCTTGCCTCTGTCACTATTTAGGTGACTTTGGGCCCCTTAATCTTTTGAGACTTTAATTTTCTTATCTGAAAAATGAGAGGGTTGGAATACAATGAGTAATCTCTGCAATCCCTTCTGCCTCTAAATCTGTTTTCCAAAGATCCTAGTATCACATTAGATGGTAAGGATTAGAAGCATGAGTCCAACCCAAGTCCTATGGCTACAAAATCAATGTTTTCAAATAAACCAGCATATTTTGTTCTTATCATCCTCTTTCCTCTGCTCTCCCTTCATTTCTGAAACTGACTCACTCTTGTCATTTCCTTTTTAAGTATACCCCACCCTAAATATTCTTCTAACCCCAAATCATTTCAGTGATACTGAAATACAATTAGTTTTATTCAGCTAGAAAAGTTGATACATTTTAGTTGACTGAATCTTTGTAAAAAAATTTTTTTTAGGTTCCTAGGCAGTTAAAAAGGAAATAAATAGAAGAAAGATCTTTTAGAAGCTACATAAGGCTAATGGAGAGTTCAGGGTGTCCTAAACAGTTCCTTCCATTAAATCTTTTCTATTTTTATTTTATCCAAATTAAATCATCTTCTCAAAGGGTAGAAAGTAGTTCTGCACACTTCAGGTTAAATGTACCTATCTTACTCTCTAGTTTATGATCATCCCCAGACCAGCCCATGAAAGCTACTTTGATAATTTAGGTTGACAACAGAATGAGTCCAGATGAAATTATTGGCACACACCGGGGGCTTATTTCTAGATCTACTCCTAATAATCTAAAATAGACTAGCTCCCATTCCCATTGCCTTGCTATGGTTCTGAGATTCTTGAGAAAAGTCTTAATCCTAGAATAATAGTATTTTGCTTGAAGATCAATTTTTATGCTTTAATGCTTTAAAAATACTGTAAATTATTTTTTTTTAATGTAGATATACCCTCTATCAATGAAGACTGCAACCATTTCTTTTTTGAATAAGTCATTAGACAAGCTGCTGTGGCTAAAATATAAATTTTACCTATTGACCAACCTCCCAGAAGTTAAAGTTCTCCAAACTTTTTTGGATCAGATCATCTATAACAAATCCATAGTAATTCATTAAAGTCTTTTCACCCTTAAACAGTCATTTTTTAAAGCATGACAGATTAGAACATTGAACCATGACAGATTAGAACATTGAACTGGAGCTAATAAAATTAAATTCAATGAGGATTAATGTAAAACTTTATACTCAGGTTCAAAAAGTCAGTTGTATTAGTAAGGCATGGGAGACACTTGAATAAACAACAGTTTATGTGGAATTTAAAAGAAAGTCTTAATATTTGTGGAGGCAGGGATAAGTGTGAGTATGAGGTGAGTCAAGCTCAATGCAACAATAATGTGCTATAGGTGTCAAAAGGTCTAATGAGCTTTGGGGTTTATTAGCATTCTACCTGTCATTTAAATAGAATTTTAAGGTTTGTGAAATGTTTTACAAATATTCCATTTTATTCTCATTATATCTTGAAGATAGTATTATTAATATCCCTATTTTTTCAGATAAAGAAACTGAGGCAGACAATAATTAAGTGATAAGATTATACAACTAAGAAGTGCTGAGCCTTTTAAGTATGATGTTCAAAGCTGAAGACCTTCCAGAGAAGCAACTGAGTCAATGAAATTTATGAATAAATTTAATTTATGAAAGAACTGGAGATGTTTCACCTAAAAAGAGAAGATAACAGTAAAGAAATAATCTGTCTTTAAATATTTGAAGATCATTGACACATTTGGATGAGAGATTAGACTTATCTGCTTTGTTCTAGCATGTAAAACTAGAAATGATCAATAAAAATTAGAGATACAAATTTAGACATGTGGTAAAGCCAAATTTTCTAATAGTTAGAATTCCATGTAAGGAATGGACTGCCCGAAGACATAGTTTTCTTTTCACTAGAATCCTTAAAAGTTTGGGATTTAAAATATATATATATATATATATATATATATATATATATATATATATATATATATATATATATATATATATATATATTTGTCAAAATTTGTTTTTATAAGATTTTTATTTCCTCCCCTCCCTTTCCTTCTCATTCTCCTTCCTTAAAGTGACAAGCCTTCTGATGTAGGTTGCACATGTGCAATCATATTAAGCATATTTCCATATTATTCATTTTGTGAAAGAATAATCAGAACCAAAAGAGAAAACCATGAGAAAGAAAGAACAAAGAAAAAATGAATATAGTATTCTTTGATCTACATTCAAACCTCAGAGACCTTTTTCTGAATGTCAATAGCATTTTCTATCATTAGTCTTTTGGAATTGTGCTAAATCATTGTATTTCCAAAAAGAGCTAAATCTATCAAGACTGATCATGGTACAATGTAGCTGTTACTGGGAACAAAGTTCTCCTGGTTCTGCTTACTTCATTCAGCATCAGTTCATCTAAATCTTTTCAGGCTTTTCTGAAAATTTTCTTCTCATCATAACTTATAGAAAAATAGTATTCCAATACCAACAAATTATACAAATGGTTCAGCCATTCTGCATTTGATGAGTATCCCTTCAGTTTCCAATTCTTTGCAATCACAAAGAGAACAGCTGCTGAGGACAGAGCCAAAGTGAAAGAGAAAAGCCAGGAAGGTGCCTAAACTCTCTCCACTTTTCCTCAGAAACAACATTAAATCAAATCTCTAAATAGATTTGAAAGTGACAGAACCTACAAAAACAATATAGCAGGCCAGCAATGGAGATTGACTAATTCTTGATGTCTAATACAATCATTAGCCTTGATTTAACCAATTCTAATTTTTAAGAAATTCTCAGTTAGTTTGTATACTTCCTTTTCTACTAATATTTCTGCTTTTTAAGGAATTTTCTTCAGTATTTTTGTCCTTCATTTTCCAAACTGTTGGCTCTCTCTTGTATATTTCTTATTTTTTAAAACAATTTTTCTTCTACCTCTCTTACTTGGCTTTAAAATCCTTGAGCTCTTCCAAGAAGGCTTTTTGGGCTTCAGACCAATTCATAACCCCCTTTGAAATTTTGAATGTAGGCATTTTGTCCTCTTCTAAGTTGGAGTTTTGATCTTTCCTTTCATCATGGTAACTTTCTGTCATCTTTTCTGTATCATTTAAAAAAAAAATTATTTGTCTATTTCATGACTTTTAAAATTGATTTCTGCTCCTGGTGCACAAGGAGCACTGTCCCAAACTTCTTGTGTATGGGGAGGGGCACAGGATGGGTCACTGGCTTTGATCATTGGGGCCTCAGGATCTGGTGGCTTATTCACTGTGTTGGAATAGCCTGATCTAGTCACACTTTTTGTTGTCTGGTTTTGTGAGCCTGCAATTTGTCTTCTGTACTGAGGCTGGAGGCTCTACTACAGGCAGACTGCATGGCTGTCCTATTGAGCCAAAAATAAGGGGTCTTAATTGTTGATCTGTGCTCTTAGCCTCCCACTGACTTGCCCATACTATGCCTGAATTGGGCTGTGTTCGCCTTTTATCCAAGTGGGTTAGATCTTTCTTGGTCTTTCTAAATTATCTTAAGCTAGAAAATTGTTTTAATCTGTCTTTTTTCATTAGCATCTGCCACTTTAGAATATGTTTAGAACCTTGACTTAATGTTGTTTTTAAAGGAAATTGAAAAGAGCTCAGGCAATTTCCTGGCTTCTCTACTCCATCTTGGCTCCACCATCTAAATCTAAAAAATAAAAAATAAAAAAAAAAGTTAGAATTCTTTTGGGGAAGATTTTCTTTTTTTATTTATTTAACGCATATTGCTTTATTAATCATGTTGGGAGAGAAAAATCAGAGCAAAAGGGGAAAATCATGGGAGAGGTAAAAAAAAGACAGAAAAAAGAAGTGAACATAGCATATGTTGAATTACATTCAGTCTCCTAGTTCTTTTCCTGGTTGCAGATGGCATTTTCTTTTCAAAGTCTATTAAGATTATTTTGAATCATTGAACCACTAAGAAGAATCAAGTCTTTCATAGTTGATCATTGAACATTCCTGCTGTTATTGTGTATAATGTATTCCTACTTTTGCTCGTTTTGCTCAGTATAAGTTTCCATAAATCTTTCCAAGTCTTTCTAAAATCAGCTTGTTCATCATTTTTAATAGAAAAATAATATTCCATTATCTTCATACACCCCAACTTGTTCAGCCATTCCCTAATTGATGGCCATTTACTCATTTTCCAGTTCTTTGCTATCACAAAAAGAACTGCTACGAACATGTTTGCACATATAGATCTTTGTCTTTTCTTGATAATTTCCTTGGAATATAGACCCAGTAGTGGCACTTCTGGTTCAAAAGGTATGCGCAATTTGATAGTTTCATATTGCTCTCCAGAATGGTTGGATCATTTCACAACTCCATCAACAATGCATTAGTGTTTCAATTTCCCCACATCCCTTCCAACATTTAGCATTATCATTTCCTGTAATTTTAGCCAATCTGAGAGAAGTGAGATAGTATCTCAGAATTGTTTTAATTTGCATTTAATCAATATTGACTTATAGAATTTTTTTATCTTACTATACATAGCTTTAATTTTGATATCTGAAAATTGTCTGATCATAACCTTTGACCATTTATCAATTAAGGGATTTGTAGTCATAAATAACTCCCCTCTTCAAAGATCTGATAGGTAAATTATTTCTTGTTTTCCTAATTTGTTTATAGTATCATTTCTTATGCTCAAATCATATATACATTTTGATCTTATTTTGGTATGGGATGTGACATGTAAATCTATGCTGAGTTTCTAACATATGATTTTCTAATTTTCCCAGCAATTTTTGTCAGATACTTAGATCTTATTCCAGAAGCTGGAGTTTGGGGTTTTATCAAATACTATATTGCTATAGGCCTTGATTATTGTGTCATGTGTTATTTAATCTATTCCACTGATCCACCACTCTATTTTTTAACCAGTACAAAATGGTTTTGATGAGTTCTGCTTAATAATATAATTTTAGGTTTGGTACTGCTAAGTCACCATTATTTGTATTTATTTTCATTGATTCCCTTGATGTTTTTGACCATTTGTTCTTTTAGATAAATTGTTATTTTTTTTCTAGTTCTATAAAATAATGTTTTGGCAGTTTGATTATACCAATCAAGTAGACCAATTTAGAAAAAAATGTCATTTTTATTATATTATTTATTATATTATTTGTCTGATTCTGAGAGGGGAAGGTTGAGTTCCCCCAGGAGAATAGTTTTGCTATCTATTTCTTCTTGTAACTGGCTTAAAATCTTCTCTATGCATTTCTATGTTCTAGCACTTGGTGCATACATATTTATTATCATTACTATTTCATTATTTATGGTATCCTTTATCAAGATCTTCCCTTCCTTATCTCTTTTAATAAGATCTATTTTTGGTTTTGTTTTATCTGCGATCAGAATTACTATCCCTGCTTTTTTATACTTCAGCTGAAACATAATGAATTCTGTTCCAGTCTTTTATCTTTACTCTGTATGTGTACTTCTGTGTCAAATGTGTTTCTCGTAAACACCATATCTTACTATATGTTGTTTTATAATCTAGCCTGCTATTTGCTTCCATTTTATGGGAGAGTTCATCCCATTCACATTCACAATTATAATTACCAGCTCTGTATTTCCATCCTACTTTCTACCCTGTGTGTACTTTGTTTTCTCTTAGTCTTTTGTCCTGTGTTTTTTTAAACCCATCTCACCCACTATCTTATCTCCTATCACCCCCTCCCCTTTCTCTTAGTAATGTATTTTTAACCCCACTCTACCATCTTATCTTCTTCCCCCTTCTCTTACCTCTTTCCCTAGTGTTTCTTCCCTCCCTTCTATCCTGTTCCTCCTTTTATTTTTTCTCTTTTTTCTCCTACTTCTTTATAGGATTATAAATTTCTAAAACAACTGAATGATTAAGTTTTTACCTCTTAAAGGCAAACTGATGAGAACAAGCTTTAGACAATGCTCATCCCTCTCCCTTCTTTTCTATTATTGTAATAGATCTTTTGCCCCTCCTCATGTGAACTAAGTGTCCCATTATAACTCCCTTCCCCTCTTTTTTCCAGTACAGACCTTTTTCCACCCCTTAATAATTTTTTTCTTTCATGTTATCACATCAGAGTCCATTTATAATCACACCTTCAGTGCAAGTGATGCTCCCCTCTATCTGCCCCAGTGACGGATACAGATCTGAAGAATTAGAGATATCATTTTTCCCTTGTAGGGTTGTAAAAAGTGTAGCCTTTAAATAATATGTATTTCCCCTATTTACCTTTCTATGCTTCTCTTCAGTCCTGTGGTTATAGATAAAAATTTCTATTTAGTTCTGGGTTTTTTTTTTTGTTTGTTTGTTTTTTTCAATAGATGTGACTGAACATTTCTTCATTGAAGCTCTATCACTTCCCCTGAAAGATGATGCTGAATCTTTCTGGGTAGTTACTGCCAGATTCTAGGTAATCCTGACTGTTGCTGCTTGATATTCGAATTGTTTTGTTGAAGTATTTTCTCCTTGAGATTGTAGTCTGAAGTTTTGTAACAATGTTCTTTGGGTTTTCCTTGTGGGATCTCTTTCTGAAGATTTTCAATGGATTCTTTCAATGAGTATTTTCCCCTCTGTTTCTGGAATATTGGAGTAGTTCCCCCTGATGATCTTTTATAGAAAGCTATCTAGGCTATGTTTTGGCCTTGGCCTATAGGTAAGGAAATGATAATTTTTAAAGCTTTTTATTTTTTCAAAACCTATGCATGGATAATTCTGCTACATTAACTCTTACAAAACTTTGTGTTACAATTTATCCTCCTTCTCCCATCCCCTCCCCTACATGGCAAGTAGTCCAATATGTGTTAAACATGGTAGAAATATATGTTAAATCCGGTATATGCATACATATTCATACAATTATTTTGCCACACAAGAAAAATCAAATCAGACCAGAAAAAAATGAGAAAAAATTAAGATGCAAGCAAATAACAAAAAGAGTGAAAATGCTATGTTGTGAACCATATTCAATGCCTTCAATCCTCTATCTGCATGCAAATGGCTGTCTTCATGACTAGATCATTGGAATTGGTCTGAATTATTTAATTGTTGAAGAGAGTCAAGTCTATTAGAATTTATCATTGTGTAATCTTGGTGTTAGGCAAATAATTTTTAAATTGTCTTTTCTAGATCTATTTTCAGGATTGGCTGTTTTTCAGTTGAAATATATCAATTTTTTCTTATATTTTTTCATTCGTTTTAATTTGTTTAACTGGTATTTTCTGTCTCACAAAGTCATTAGCTTCCATTTTCCCTGTTCTACTTTTTAATGTCTGATTTTGTTCAGTTATCTTTTGTATATCTTTGTCCACTTGATTAATTCTACTGTTTAAGAAGTTGTTTTCTACAAACAATTTTTTCTTTCCTTTTCTAAGAAGTTGACCCTTTCATGCATACCTCTCATTTTATTTTTCATTTTTCCTTCTACTTCTCTTATTTGCTTTTTAAAGTCTATTATGAACACTTCCAAGAAGCATCTTTGGGCTTGAGACCAATTCATATCACTTTTTGAGATTTCCTCTGTGGACATTCTTCTGTCCTCATCTGAGTTGGTGTTTTGGTCTTCCTGTCAACATAGTAGCTTTCTATGGTAAAGGCTCTTTTCTGTTTGATTTTTGTTCCTTTTCTTTTGGTATTTCCTCTTTTTTTTCTTTTATAGTTGAGCTCTCCTCCTGGGGTAAAGGGAATGCTGTCCCAAGCTTCTTGTGCTGTTCTGAGCCTTAGCTTTGAGCACAGGGTCCCCTTGTGTTTGCAGGGTGGAGCTTTGACTGCTCTTTTCAGAAAACAGCCTACTTTCCCAGAATTTGCCCTCTGAGTTTAGACTGGAAACTGCCTCACTGATTTGCTATTCTACTGAGGTAGGACTGAGTGTCTTAGTTGTTGATTTGGTTTTATTAAGACCCTTTCACCAGCGTTCCCAGAATCTGTCTGAGCTGGGTGGAACACCCTTTTCACCCCAATGAGACTGACCTTTCTTGAAGTTTTTTTTCAGTATTTCTTTAGCTGGAGAATAATTTCGTTCCATCAGATTCTGTTCAGAGGCTTTGTTTTATATGGTTTTTTAAGGAAACCAAGACAGCTCGACCAGCTTCCTGCCTTTACTCTGCCATCTTGGCTCTAACCCTGGAAGTTCCAGAGGAGGAGAATTTTCATTCAAGAAGAGATTATGCTATTTGATCTCTAAAGGGTTTTCCACTTGCATTATTCACCTTGGTGAATCACCTCTCTGAGCTTGTATGTATAACAAGGATTTATTAATCTCCTGTTAGGTGCCAGTTACCAAGGATACAAAGATGAAAATTAACCATGCCTATTCTCAGGGAGCTTACATTTTATCAGCAGAAACAATGTATATACACGTAGAAGACATTAAAATAAGTACAAAGTAATTATGGAAAAGCATTAAAGTTGAGTATGAAGAAAAATGTCAGGTAAATAAAGGAGATATTTCTGAGTTTTGAAGGAAACCAATTAGAAGTGAGGAAAGAGGGCATTTCAGGAAAAAAGATGCAGAAAGCCTGAAAAACATAAGCTATGGAGTGTTTTGTGCAAGTAATTGCAAGAAGGGCAGTCTGTTTAAACCACAAAAAGTGAGAAGTGAAGTATTATGCAGCAATGCTTGAAATGTAGGTTGGGGTTAGTTTGAAAAGATTTTAAAAAGCCAAAAAGAGTTTTTTTTTTTCTTTTATTTGAATGGTAATAGGGACCCATTGGAGTTAATAGAATAAAATGCTTTTGGCAGGAGTCATTTCAGCAGTTGTAGAAGGATGAATTTTAATGAAGAGAGATTAAAGACAGAGAGATCAACTTAGAGACTAATGCAATAGGGTGTTTTTGAGACTTTGAGAAACCAAGCAAAAGAGAGAGGCACTTCAGTGAAAGCATTCCATCATATATTCATTATGTAGGACAGAAGACTAACCTCGGTCAAGTTAATTCCCCTTTTTGCCACCCATTTTTGTTGATTTGTTCATTCTTAGTTGAATCGTCTTTCCCCTATACTGTGCTGGCTTTTGGTTTTGTTTTGTTTTGTTTTTGAGAGCACAGGATGTTAAAGGATCTTGGTTAGGTAAAAGTTAGTCAGTATGCAAGTACTACAGTGCCTAGTTTACAGAATAGGAAAAAAAAATTATGTTGATTCTACCTGTTCCCTGGGGATTGATTCATTGACCACTCTATTATGACCAAAGGAAATTCATTTTACATCATTGATCTTTTATTTTCTCGGGTATAAAATGGAAATAATACCTATATTTTTTTCTTACAATGCTGTTATAAGGATCAATTGAAAAGATCTATGCAAAGTGATTCATAACAATAAAAATTACTGTATACATTTATCAATACAAATAATAATAGTAATGACAACAACAATTTTTCAGTATTTATAAAGTCCATTGGGCTACTCCTTCCATTGTCAAAGATCATATCTTTCATGTATTAAAGATCATCAATTAGGTCCTCACTGCAGCAAGGAAATTTTTGTCTACCACTCATATTCCCAGGGCTCCACACTATCATACCTTCTCTACTAAGAACTTTGCCTCATACTTTTATTTCATTGAAAAAATGAGAGTAATTTTTACAAGATCTCCCTTTTCTTCCCTATTCCTCATGTCACATCACTTGGATGCATTCTTCCAGCATCCCTTCCTTTATTGGCCATTTGAAGAGATAACTCTTATTCTTGTCTAGGAAAAATTCTCTATATATACGTTATTTCCTTCTATTTTGTTTTCTCTTGTTTGCTCCATCCATTATTTTCACTCTAGCTTATTTTTGATCTCCTCTAATCTATTTACTTCTTTCCCAAATTCCAAATTTGGGAATAGGATCATGATTCTCCATACTCAAAAACAACTTCATTTAACCATTCCTGTCAGCAATTTTCATATTTATTTTCCTTTTTGTGGCTGAACTCTTTAAGAAGGTCATCTATAATAAATGTCTTCCCTCCCTTTCCTCTCACCTTTTTTCTTAATTCTCTATAGTCTGGCTTCTAACCCCAAAATTCAATTGAAACTACTCTTTTGACTAGAAGTTCTTCTCCCAAACTCAGTGCCAGGATATGCTGCTGCAACTACATCACTGAGACAAAATGGTAAAAATTATAGTCAATAAATTTGACTGTATTGAGCACCTAATGACTAAGAATGCATTCAATTAATATGGAACAGAGATTATGGTCATAAATGACCCCTTTAATTTAATTAATGATCTCAACTACTTGATTTATATGTTGCAAAATTATTCCAACCATGTCAGGTTCAAGAGAATTGTCAAGGATGAAACTAAAAAGATGGTGATCAGTGGAAAAGCCATTACCAACTCTCAGGAGAAGGATATCAATGACACTAACTGGGGAGATGCTGAGGTCTAATATATTGTAGAGTTCGTTGTTGTCTTTCGCACCATGAAAAAGGCTAAATTTTACTTGAAGGGTGGAGCCTCGATGATTATTATCTCTACCTCTTTGGCTGATGTTCCTGTGTTAGTTATGAGAATGAAACATAAGAAAATAGTTCCATTAATAGTGTCTATATTGCCTCCTACATTATCAACTGCTTGCCCTGCCTTAGCCACAGGTCATTTATGACAACTTTGGCATTGTGAAAGTAATCGATACCATCACTGTTACTCGTACAATAGTAGATGCTCTCCCTAGCAAACTGTAGCATGATGATCTTGGAGCTGCCTGCTTCCCTTGATGCTGCTAAGTCTATAGGCAAGGTAAATTATAGGGAAATTATATGGGAAATTATAGGCATGATCTTTTGTGTTTCTACTCCCAAAGTATATGTTGTCATCTGACCTGCATCCTGGAGAAACCTACCAAATATGATACTATAAAGAAAGTGGTAATGGAAGCATCAGAGGGACCCTTGAAAGGAATTTTGGGCTCTATAGAGGGTCAGGTTGTACCTTTAATTTTAATACATGTACCTACTCTTCCAACTTTGATGCTAGTGCTTCTCTCTCCCCCCTTTTTTTTAATTAAACTCATATCTTGATATAACAATGATTGTGATTGTAGTAACTGTTAAACTTTATACTTTCCCTACCATATATTTCAATATCCAATGCCACTATATTCCTTAATATCCAACACAGAAAACATTCCATCTTCTGGTTCTAGGCATTTTCACTGAATGGCTCTTATGGCTGGAATGTTCTCCCTCTCCATCTCTTGTCTTCCTTTATTTTCAAGTCTCATTTAAAACCTCCACCTTCTATAGGAAGTTTTTCCTATTTCTTTCTTTTCCCCTGAGGCTGGGGTTAAGTGACTTGCCCAGGGTCACACAGCTAGGAAGTGTTAAGTGTCTAAGAGCAGATTTGAACTCGGGTCCTTCTGAATTCAAGGCTAGTGCTCTGTCCACTGCGCCACCTAGCTGCCCCAAGTTTTTCCTATTTCTTCTTAATGTTAGTGACTTTCCTCTATTGATTATTTTAAATTTATCCCATACATATCATATTTTTTCAAAACTTATTACCAGGTCATTGTATTGCAGTTGAGATTTAGATTTTTATGATCATTTTCTAAAATCCTTGACACTGATAAATTTTTGATTTTTATGACCAATCAATAAATTTTATATGCCTATTACTAAGCCAGAGGCACACCACACTGAATAAACTATACTGTTACCTGTGATTTCTCATTTCAAGGGAAAATTTAAATTTAAGAATGTCCTTGGAAAGAGTAACCCTCTATCTAGACATTTAGATATTTATGTTACAAATGTGGTAGCAGCTATAGATACAGACATATTTGGGCATTTACCCAACAATCTTGATTTCTTCCAGTAATTCATCCAAGTAGGTGCCTCAACTGATAAATGAGTCTTGAGTCCTGCATTAGTCACCTGGAAGAACATATGGTGAATTCCTGCTACTACTGATAAGGTGACATTTATGTTTCTTCATGTATCTATAAACTTCAACCATTGTTTTACCCTTCTTGGTTCAGATTACGTAGACTTCTAATGGTAATTTATTTACTTTGATATTTCCCAATGAATTTGACTCATAAAAGTAGAAATATCAAAAGTTAATTCATGCCTAGATGTTGAATAGCTCATTGTGTCAAGAAGCTCAATACAGGAACAATATCAAAATAGTAAAATATTTAATCAGGATAATCAAATAGTAGGGCATTTTGAATAATATTAGGACATAATCTGAAATAGTTGTTTCATTTCATTTTTACCCAGAGTAGTTTTGGAAATAGGCTCCTCCAACCTACTAATTATTGCAATAGGAAGACTTGAGCTCAGCCTCTTTTTAAAGCTGGATCATGATTTCAGTTGGTTTTCCCCCTTGAAAGGGACACATCTTTATTTGGCATCTCCTGCTTTGTCTAACTTGGCTGTAATTGGTTTAAATCTTTTCAAAATTAGAATGGTTTATTTTATTGCTTTGCTCCATATATTCACACAATCAGCAAGGTTGGCCAGTGTTGCACCTTCTTTGGTCAAGAACCAAAATAATAATAATAATAATAAAAATAATAATAATAATAGTAACCTCCAGGGACCATGAGTGTCTATATGATGGGGGGAAGAGCAAAATGTTTTATAGAGATAGGTCCATGACTTCCTCAGCAATTATGGGGGGAAAGAATTTTTTTTTCATCTTCTCCTGTCCTTTATGGTCTATCAGAGACCAGTCCCTTATTCCAAGAAGATGCAATCTGCAAACTTGCTTATATTTAAATAAATGTCTTCTGTTAATTTGCAAACTGTATATCAGCATCCTTTTCCTTTTTTTTTTTTTTTGATCTAGCTGACCAGTCAAATATCCTTTATCTTGTGAATGTTATTAGCAATTATTCAAAGATTTATTTTATATTCAAATGTCATTCTAAAGATGTGGACTTGCCCACTTCAGTGAAATTGTAGGCTTATAATTTGTTGGTCATTTGTCCCTTCTATGTATAGGTAACACAAAACTTCCATTAAACTCTTTTCCTGGGGGGCGGAGCCAAGATGGCGGAGAAGAAACACACTACTCAGTGAACGTCCTCACTCCCTCACAACCAATTAGATAAATTAAGTCTCAAAATTAGCTCAGGACTGATAGATACCACAAGGACTGGAAGCAAGACTTACCAGCTGAAGAGAATCTGGAGTTTCAACAGGAAAGGTCAGTTCTCAGGGGAGGAATAAGAAAGACCAGCACAGACGGTGGGGTAGGGGCACACTGCGCCCATTGCGCTGGGAGGGGCTCTGGGATCAGAGAAGCCACTGAGGTAAAGGAATCTGGCACAGGCTGTTAGCTCTTCTCTGCTAATTATTTAGCAGTTCAGAAGAGAAAGCCAAAATATTTTAAAACTCAGATTAGATTTCCCCCCCCACCACCCTGGGGGTGACTCGGCAGACTCGGCACCAGGGGGTGTGGCCTCAGCTACCTCCTGAGAATAGTTAAGAGACTGACAAGTGGGTGGATACGGCCCAAGGCAACACACTCGGCCTAGCTTAGCTGGAGGGAGTGGAACTCAGCTCCAGGAAGTCCCAGAGAAGCGGAACCTTTGAACTAGGGACCGCGGTTTCTGGCAGACACTTCCAGTTTGAGCGCAGGGGCTTCTCACGTCACCTGCTGCAGACATCCACTCCCCACCCGGACACATAGGCTGAGCTTCTTGCTGTCTTCACTATTCTACGCCCTCAAAGCACAGCAGTGCTAATCACCTCTGAGGCACTTCCAGGGAGGGGGTGGGGAACTCTCTCCCAGAGCTCTCTCTTAGCGCGGGCGCAGGGGCCGCTGCATCCATCCGGTCTGGGAGGAAGCTGGTAAAGAAGTAAATAATTTCCTACCCCAGGGACAGACCCCAAAACATTTTTTAAGTATGAGCAAAAAAGCTAGAAAAACTATAGATTCCTTCTATACAGAGAAAGAGCGGGTACCCAACCCCGAGGAAGTTAACAGCAAAGATTCAGAAGATAACAACCTAAAGGGGAACGATTCCTGCCCCCCATCACACAACTCTCTCCTAGAAGAAGCTCTTAAGAAATTGAGGGAGATCGAAGAAAAATGGGGCAAGGAAAGGGAAGTTATGATAGAGAATAACAACGTCCTGAAATTGGAGTTGGAAAAAATAAAGAATTCACAGGAGATGCAGGGAAACAAAATTAGTGAATTAGAAAAGGTTAAAAAAACACAGGAAAGTAGGATTTCTGAATTGGAAAAGATAAAAAAGTCTCAAGAAAATAGAATTTCTGAATTGGAAAAAGAAAATAATTCTCAAAAAAAAAAAATTAGGGAAATGGAAAAAAATTCAATAGAGCAAAATAATTCATTTAAAAACGAAATTGGGCATTTACAAAAAGAACTAAAAACTGTGAAAGAAGAAAATAACTCCTTAAAAGTCAGGATGGAACAAATAGAAATGAATGATTCACAGAGAACCCAAGAATCAGTCAAACAAAACAAAAAAAATGAGAAGCTGGAGAACAATGTCAAATACTTACTGGGAAAATCTATAGACCTGGAAAATAGATCTAGGAGAGATAATCTGCGGATTATTGGACTTCCAGAAAACTATGACCAAAAAAAGAGCCTAGATTCTATTTTACAGGAAATTATCAAAGAGAACTGTCCAGAGATAATAGAAACAGAAGGGAAAGTAGATGTGGAAAGAATTCATCGAACTCCTTCTGAAATAGACCCTAAAAAAAGAACACCACAGAATATTGTGGCTAAGCTGCAGAATTACCACACAAAGGAGAAAATCCTGCAAGCAGCTAGAAAAAAACAATTTAAATACCAAGGTGCCACAATAAGGGTCACCCAAGATCTGGCTGCCTCCACATTAAAAGATAGAAGGGCCTGGAACCTGATATTCCGTAAGGCAAAAGATCAAGGACTGCAACCAAGAATGAACTACCCAGCTAAGTTTAGCATCTTTTTCCACGGAAGAAGATGGTCATTCAATGAAACAGAGGAATTCTATATGTTTCTAAGAAAAAAACCAGACTTAAACAAAAAATTTGATCTACATCCACAAGACTGAAGAGAAACAGAAAAAGGTACACAGAACCCTTGAGAACTGTAACTCTGTTGTGGGTATATAAAAAATACTCAAGGATAATTTGATTTTACTGATATAAAAGAAAAAAAGGGGGGGTGTAGTAAAGGGAAGGAGGTCGGTTCAGAAAAAGGGGAAGGAGTGATAAAAAGAGGGAAACTACATCCCAGGAAGAGACATAGAAAATACACCATATCTGAGGGAACTTAGTGAGGGGGAGAATCATTGTGTGAATCTTACTCTCATCAGAAGAGGCTCAAAGAGTAAATAATTAACATATTTGTTTTTCAGAGAATATTCTCTCACCTCATTAAAAGGGGGGAGAGGAAAAGGGAAAAGGAAAAGGGGAATAAGTGAAGGGACTTGGAGGGAGGGGGGAGGGATCCTAAAAAAAAAAAAAAAAAAAAAAAAAAGAGGGAGGGTTGCGCGTCACAAGGGGGGTCTGTAAATTAAATATCGGGGAGGGGGATCAGGGGGGTCAAGGGAAAAAAGCATAATCTGGGGATAATACGATGGCAGGAAATACAGAATTAGTAATTTTAACTGTAAATGTAAATGGGATGAACGATCCCATCAAACGGAGACGGATAGTAGATTGGATCAAAAAGCAGAACCCTACAATATGTTGCCTACAGGAAACACACTTAAAGCAGGGAGATACATACAGAGTAAAGGTAAAAGGTTGGAACAGAGCCTATTATGCTTCAGGTAAAGCCAAAAAAGCAGGGGTAGCTATCCTTATCTCAGATCAAGCAAAAGCAGAAGTAGATCTCGTTAAAAAAGATAAGGAAGGAAACTATATCCTGCTGAAAGGTAGCATAAATAATGAAGCCATATCAATACTAAACATATATGCACCAAGTGGTATAGCATCTAACTTTCTAAAGGAAAAGTTAAGAGAACTGCAAGAAGAAATAGACAGTAAAACTATAATAGTGGGAGATCTCAACCTTGCACTCTCAGATTTAGACAAATCAAACCACAAAACAAACAAGAAAGAAATTAAAAAAGTAAATAGAACATTAGAAAAACTAGGTATGATAGACCTTTGGAGAAAACTGAATGGCAATAGGAAGGAATATACTTTCTTCTCAGCAGTTCATGGATCCTATACAAAAATTGACCATATACTAGGACATAAAGATCTCAAAATTAAATGTAGGAAGGCAGAAATAATAAATGCCTTCTTCTCAGATCACAATGCAATAAAAGCTACATTCAGTAAAAAGTTAGGGGTAAATAGACCAAAAAGTAATTGGAAACTGAATAATCTCATCTTAAAGAATGACTGGGTGAAAGAGCAAATTATAGAAACAATTAACAATTTCACCCAAGATAATGATAATGATGAGACATCATATCAAAATCTTTGGGATGCAGCTAAAGCGGTAATAAGGGGAAATTTTATATCTTTAGAGGCTAATTTGAAGAAAATTGAGAAAGAGAAGATTAACGAATTGGGCTTACAACTTAAAAGGCTAGAAAAAGACCAAATTATAAACCCCCAACCAAAAATTAAACTCGAAATACAAAAATTAAAAGGAGAAATCAATAAAATTGAAAGTAAAAAAACTATTGAATTAATAAATAAAACCAAGAGTTGGTTTTATGAAAAAGCCAATAAAATAGATAAACCTTTGGTAAATTTGATCAAAAAAAAGAAAGAGGAAAATCAAATTGATAGTCTTACAAATGAAAAGGGGGATCTTTCCACCAATGAAGAGGAAATTAGAGAAATAATAAGGAGTTACTTTGCCCAACTTTATGCCAATAAATTTGATAACTTAAGTGAAATGGATGACTTCCTCCAAAAATATAGGCTCCCTAGATTAACAGAGGAGGAGATAAATTGCTTAAATAGTCCCATTTCAGAAAAAGAAATAGAACAAGCTATTAATCAACTCCCCAGGAAAAAATCCCCAGGGCCAGATGGATTCACATGTGAATTCTACCAAACATTTAAAGAACAATTAGCCCCAATGTTATATAAATTATTTGAAAAAATAGGGGATGAAGGAGTCCTACCAAATTCCTTTTATGACACAGACATGGTACTGATACCTAAACCTGGTAGATCGAAAACTGAGAAAGAAAATTATAGACCAATCTCCTTAATGAATATTGATGCTAAAATCTTAAATAAGATATTAGCAAAAAGACTTCAGAAAATCATCTCCAAGATAATACACTATGATCAAGTAGGATTTATTCCAGGAATGCAGGGCTGGTTTAATATTAGGAAAACTATTAATATAATTGACCATATTAATAATCAAATTAATAAGAACCATATGATCATCTCAATAGATGCAGAAAAAGCATTTGACAAAATCCAACATCCATTCCTACTAAAAACTCTTGAGAGTATAGGAATAAATGGATTATTCCTTAGAATAATCAGGAGTATATATTTAAGACCGTCAGTAAGCATAATATGCAATAGAAATAAACTGCAACCTTTCCCAGTAAGATCAGGAGTGAAACAAGGTTGCCCACTATCACCATTACTATTCAATATAGTACTAGAAACGCTAGCCTCGGCAATAAGAGCCGAGAAAGAGATTCAAGGAATTAGAGTAGGAAATGAGGAAATCAAACTATCACTTTTTGCAGATGACATGATGGTATACTTAGAGAACCCCAAAGACTCTGCTAAAAAGCTACTAGAAATAATTCAAAATTTCAGCAAAGTGGCAGGATACAAAATAAATCCACATAAATCCTCGGCATTTTTATATATCACTAACAAAATGCAACAGCAAGAGATACAAAGAGAAATTCCATTCCAAACAAATGTTGATAGTATAAAATATTTGGGAATCCATCTACCAAAGAAAAGTCAGGAATTATATGAGAAAAATTACAAAACACTTGCCACAAAAATAAAATCAGATTTAAATAATTGGAAAGACATTCAGTGCTCTTGGATAGGCCGAGCGAATATAATAAAGATGACAATACTCCCCAAACTAATCTATTTATTTAGTGCTATACCAATCAGACTCCCAAGAAACTATTTTAATGACCTAGAAAAAATAACAACAAAATTCATATGGAAGAATAAAAGGTCAAGAATTGCAAGGGAACTAATGAAAAAAAACTCAGAGGAAGGTGGTCTAAGTGTACCTGATCTAAAGCTATATTATATAGCAGCAGTCACCAAAACCATTTGGTATTGGCTACGAAATAGACCGGTAGATCAGTGGAACAGATTAGATACAAAGGACAAAAAAGGGTACATCTATAGCAATCTAATCTTTGACAAACCCAAAGATTCCAACATTAGGGATAAAAATTCATTATTCGGAAAAAACTGTTGGGAAAACTGGAAATTAGTATGGCAGAAATTAGATATGGATCCACACTTAACACCATATACCAAGATAAGATCAAAATGGGTCCATGATTTAGGCATAAAGAGGGAGATAATAAATAGATTAGAGGAACAGAGGATAATCTACCTCTCAGACTTGTGGAGGAGGAAGGAATTTATGACCAGAGGAGAACTAGAGATCATTATTGATCACAAAATAGAAGATTTTGATTACATCAAACTAAAAAGTTTCTGTACAAATAATACTAATGCAAACAAGATTAGAAGGGAAGTAACAAATTGGGAAAATATTTTTAAAAACAAAGGTTCTGACAAAGGTCTCATTTCCAAAATATATAGAGAACTGACCCTAATTTATAAGAAACCAAACCATTCTCCAATTGATAAATGGTCAAAGGATATGAACAGACAATTCTCAGAGGAAGAAATTGAAACTATATCCACTCACATGAAAGAGTGTTCCAAATCACTACTGATCAGAGAAATGCAAATTAAGACCACTCTGAGATACCACTACACACCTGTCAGATTGGCTAAGATGACAGGAACAAATAATGACAAATGTTGGAGGGGATGTGGGGAAATTGGGACACTAATACATTGCTGGTGGAGTTGTGAAAGAATCCAGCCATTCTGGAGAGCAATCTGGAATTATGCCCAAAAAGTTATCAAACTGTGCATACCCTTTGACCCAGCAGCGCTACTACTGGGATTATATCCCAAAGAAATACTAAAGTGCGGAAAGAGACATATATGTGCCAAAATGTTTGTGGCAGCTCTTTTTGTTGTAGCTAGAAACTGGAAGATGAATGGATGTCCATCAGTTGGAGAATGGTTGGGTAAATTGTGGTATATGAAAGTTATGGAATATTATTGCTCAGTAAGAAATGACCAGCAGGAGGAATACAGAGAGGGTTGGAGAGACTTAAATCAACTGATGCTGAGTGAAATGAGCAGAACCAGAAGATCACTGTATACTTCAACAACGATACTGTATGAGGATGTATTCTGATGGAAGTGGAAATCTTCAACATAAAGAAGATCCAACTCACTTCCAGTTGATCAATGATGGACAGAGGTAGATACACCCAGAGAAGAAACACTGGGAGGGGAATGTAAATTGTTAGCACTAATATCTGTCTGCCCAGGTTGCATGTACCTTCGGATTCTAATGTTTATTGTGCAACAAGAAAATGATATTCACACACATGTATTGTACTTAGACTATATTGTAACACATGTAAAATGTATGGTATTGCCTGTCGTCGGGGGGAGGGAATAAGGGAGGGGGGGTAATTTGGAAAAATGAATACAAGGGATAATATTATAAAATATATATATATATATATAATAAAAAAAATTAAAAAAAAAAAAGATTTTAGCATCAATATTCATTAAGGAGATTGGTCTATAATTTTCTTTCTTAGTTTTCGATCTACCTGGTTTAGGTATCAGTACCATGTCTGTGTCATAAAAGGAGTTTGGTAGGACTCCTTCATCCCCTATTTTTTCAAATAATTTATATAACATTGGGGCTAATTGTTCTTTAAATGTTTGGTAGAATTCACATGTGAATCCATCTGGCCCTTCACCCAGTCATTCTTTAAGATTAGATTATTCAGTTTCCAATTACTTTTTGGTCTATTTACTCCTAACTTCTCATTGAATGTAGCTTTTATTGCATTGTGATCTGAGAAGAAGGCATTTATTATTTCTGCCTTCCTACATTTATTTTGAGATCTTTATGTCCTAATATATGGTCAATTTTTGTATAGGTTCCATGAATTGCTTAGAAGAAAGTATATTCCTTTTTATCACCATTCAGTTTTCTCCAAAGGAATATTAGACCTAGTTTTCTTATGTTCTATTTACTTTTAAAATTTCTTTCTTATTTGTTTTGTGGTTTGATTTGTCTAAATCTGAGAGTGCAAGGTTGAGATCTCCCACTATTATAGTTTTACTGTCTATTTCTTCTTGCAATTCTCTTAACTTTTCCTTTAGAAAGTTCTTCTTGCAATTCTCTTAACTTTTCCTTTAGAAAGTTAGATGCTATACCACTTGTTACATATATGTTTAGTATTGATATGGCTTCATTGTTTATACTATCTTTTAGCAGGATATAGTTTCCTTCCTTATCTCTTTTAACTAGATCAACTTCTGCTTTTGCTTGATCTGAGATAAGCATAGCTACCCCTGCTTTTTTGGCTTTACCTGAAGCATAATAGATTCTGCTCCAACCTTTTACCTTTACTCTGTATGTATCTCCATGCTTTAAGCGTGTTTGCTGTAAACAACATATTGTAGGGTTCTGATTTTTGATCCAGTCTGTTATCCATCTCCTTTGATGGAAGTGTTCATCCCATTCACATTTACACTTAAAATTACTAATTCTGTATTTCCTGCCATCATATTATCCCCAGATTATGCTTTTTCCCTTGGCCCCCCCTGAACCCCCTCCCCAATATTTAATGTATAGATCCCACTTGTGTTGCGCAGTCCTCCCTTTTTTTATTATCCCTCACCCCTCCCTCCAAGTCCCTTCCCTTATTCCCCTTTTCCTTTTCCTTTTCCTCTCCCCCCTTTTAATGAGGTGAGAGAATTCTCTGAAAAACAAATACGTCAATTATTTACTCTTTGAGCCTCTTCTGATGAGAGTAAGATTCACACAATGTTTCTCCCCCTCTCTAAATTCCCTCAGATATGGTATATTTTCTATGCCTCTTCCTGGGATGTAGTTTCCCTCTTTTTATCACTCCTTCCCCTTTTTCTGATACTACTTCCTTCCCTTTACTACACCCTCCTTTTTATATCAGTAAAATCAAATTATCCATGTGGACTTTCTATATATCCACAACAGAGATACAGTTCTCAAGGGTTCTGTGTACCTTTTTCTGTTTCTCTTCAGTCTTGTGGGTGTAGATCAAATTTTTTGTTTAAGTCTGGCTTTTTTCTTAGCAACATATGGAATTCCTCTATTTCATTGAATGACCATCTTCTTCCATGGAAAAAAAATGCTAAACTTAGCTGGGTAGTTTGTTCTTGGTTGCAATCCTTGATCTTTTGCCTTTCGGAATATCAGTTTCCAGGTCCTTCTATCTTTTAATGTGGAGGCAGCCAGATCTTGAGTGACCCTTATTGTGGCACCTTGATATTTAAATTGTTTTTTTCTAGCTGCTTGCAAGATTTTCTCCTTTGTGTGGTAATTCTGCAGCTTAGCTACAATATTCCGTGTTGTTCTTTTTTTAGGGTCTTTTTTAGAAGGAGTTCAATGAATTCTTTCGACGCCTATTTTCCCTTCTGTTTCTATTATCTCTGGACAGTTCTCTTTGATGATTTCCTGTAAATTAGAATCTAGGCTCTTTTTTTGGTCATAGTTTTCGGGAAGTCCAATGGTCTATAGATTTTCCCAGTAAGTATTTGACATTATTCTACAGCTTTTCTTTCTTTCTTTTTTTTTTTTTTTTTTTTTTTTGTTTTGTTTGACTGATTCTTGGGTTCTCAATGAATCATTCATTTCTATTTGTTCCATCCTAAATTTTAAGGAGTTATTTTCTTCATTCACAGTTTTTAGTTCTTTTTGTGTATGCCCAATTGAGTTTTCAAATGAATTATTTTGCTCTATTGAATTTTTTTCCATTTCCCTAATTTTTTTTAGAGAATTATTTTCTTTTTCCAATTCAGAAATCCTACTTTCTTGAGAGTTTTTTATCTTTTCCAGTTCAGAAATCCTACTTTCTTGGGAATTTTTTATCTTTTGCAATTCAGAAATCCTACTTTCCTGTGATTTTTTAACCTTTTCTAATTCACAAATTTTGTTTCCCTGAATCTCCTGTGAATTCTTTATTTTTCCAACTCCAATTTCAGAACGTTGTTGTTCTCTATCATAGCTTCTCTTTCCTTTCCCCATTTTTCTTCAAACTCTCTTAATGTTTTAATAGTCTCTTCTAGGAGAGATTTATGTGATGGGGGGCAGGTATTGTTCCCCTTTAGGCTGTTATCTGCTGACTCTCTGCTATTAACTTCCTCAGGGTTGGATACCCACTCTTTCTCTGTGTAGAAGGAATCAATGGTTCTTCTTGGCTTTTTACTCATATTTAAAAAATCTTTTGGGGTCTGTCCTTGCGGTAAGAAGTTTATTTATTTATTTATTTACCACTTCCTCCCAGACTGGATGGATGCAGTGGCTCCTGCACCTGAGCTAAGAGAGAGCTCTGAGAGAGAGTTCCCTTCCCCCTCCCTGGAAGTGCCTCAGAGGTGATTAGCAGGGCTGTGCTTTGAGGGTGCTGTGTGTCCTAGCGACTTCCCTGAGGTTTAAGACTGAACAGTAAAGGCAACACAAAGCCCAGCCAATGCGTCCCATGGGGCGTGGATGTCAGCAGTTGAAGTGAAAAGCCCCTGTGCTCAAACTGGAAGTGTTTGCCCAGAAACCACAGTCCCTATTTCAAAGGTTCTGCTTCTCTGGGACTTCCCTGGCTGAGTTCCACAGCCTCCAGCAGAGCAAGGCACTATGTGTTGCCTTGGGCCATGTCTCCTGGCTTTTCAATCTCTTAACTACCCCCAGGTAAAGCCCCAGACAGCCTAAGTCAGCCACACCCACAGTGCCAAGATGTGTTAGGTCACTTCCAGATTGGGGTGGTTCTAGTATCTGGCTTTGCATTTTAAAGTGGCTTGATTTTTCTTTTGAACTGCTGTTTTATAAGCAGAGAAGAGCTAACAGCCTGCGCCAGATTCTTCTATCTCAGTGGCTTCTCTGAGCCCAGAGCCCTCTCCAGCCTGATTGGCACAGTGGGCTAGCACCCAACTGTCTGTGCTGGCCTTTTTTCTTCCTCCCCTGGGAACTGACCTTTTCTGTTGAAACTCCAGTTTCTCTTCAGCTGGTAAGTCGTGCTTCCAGTCCTTGTGGTTTCTATCAGTCCAGTGTTATTTTTGAGGCTGATTTAACTAATTGGTATTGAGGGAAGAAGGGAGCTCACAAAATCGTGTGTATCTTCTCTACCATCTTGGCTCTGCCCCTAGGTCTGTTGTTTTTCCAATGAGATATTATACATTTTCTTCTATTTTTTTTTTATTTGACTGATTCTTGAAGTCTCGTTAAGTCATTCACTTCCATTTCTACAATTCTAAGTTTTAGAGAATTATTTTCTTCAGTTAGCTTTTTTTATCTCCTTTTGCATTTGGCCAATTGAACTTTTAAGTTAGGTGTTTTGTTCATTGCTTTATTTCCATTTCACAAATTCTGATTTTCAATGAATTGATTTCTTTTTTTGTATCTATTTTATATGGAGTTATATGCCTTTTCCATTTGTTAAATCTATTCTGGAAAGGGTAATATACTTTTTCTATTTCATCAACTCTATTTTTAAGGAGTTTTCTTCAGATGATTTCTGTTTTTCCTTTTTCAAACTTTCTTGCCAAGTTCTATGTAAGGTTCTCTTCTCTAAAATATACTGGTTCGCCGGGAGCAGGTTTCTTGGGGGACTTTTGGAGCTAGCCTTCCTTTCAGTTCAGTTCAATAATCCCAAATACAACCAGGAGTTAAAGTCCTTTATTTTCTCCTTCAAAGTCTTATCTCTTTTCCTGGGGCCCAGTTAGCTTTCTTAGAGGCCTATCTCTCTCCTTGGTTCCAAGAGCTTCCTCCAAATGTCTCCAAATCCAAGGGTTTTTCCTTCAGCCTCCAGCCAGCTTCAGCCTCTCATCGTCCCAATGTTTCCATCCACCACAAAGGTGGAAGTTGGAATGAATCTTGACTCCTCCAAAAGAGTGGGCATGTGGGTTTCTGACTTGTGAATCTCCCGGAAGTCCAAGAATAGGTTTGTCCTTTAATGGGCTTGTGGGAGCTCCTCCAATAGTATGTGTACTCAGGTCCCACATTTTTCACTATTTGCCTTTTATATTTACTCTGTGTATTTCAGCTAATCTGATTTACTGGCTTATAACCAGGACAAAGTAGCCTAAGAGCCTCCCAATAAATTCGCTAGTGTTGAATTCCACAAAGCCCTGGCTCCGTGCCCCAGGCTCCTTGTGCTGTGTCTGCTCTTGGTAGCCTTTCCCCCTGCCCAATTAAAATAGACCTTTTTTGAAGTTTTTCCAAAGTATCTTCTCCTGGAAATTTTTTACACTACAAATATTTGGGGATTCTATCACTACAAAACTAGTTGAGAGGCTTGATCTGGTGTTGATCTGAGGAGCAGTAGAAGGAGCTCAGATAAAGATTTGTCTACTCTTCACCAACTTGCCTCTGCTGAGTCTAATATGTATGTATGTATATATATACACACACACACACATCAAAATTTTTTGTTACATGTCATATCCAGATTCTTTGTCAGTTTTTAATTATTTCAATTACTTTATTTGTATCTCTAGAAATTTCTAAGTAAATATCATTATCATATTACTGAGAAAGTTATAATTTCATCACTTCTTTGACTATATTTATTACCTCAATTAATGATTCTTGTTCTCTTTCACCAACTAGCATTTCTAGAACTTTACAAAATAATAATGTATATTAGGAAGGCATCTAGTGTTTTTTTGTTAGGTCTTAGTTTGAGAAAAATACTATTTATCATAATAAAGAAAGATTTAAATATTCTAAAAAATCATTATTGAGCCTTGTCAAAAATCTTCATGTTGATTGATGAAATGATAGGATTTCTTTAATATAATCTATAATGTATATAGTTTCGGTGAAAAATCTTGCAAGATTAATAATTGACTTGGAAAATAAATCAAGAATAGTTAGTATCAGTATTAGACCTCAGACACTTAAAACTTCCTAGCTGTGTAACTTCTGTCACATCTTGATCTTTTTTGTCTTATTATGTTCTCTTCAAGTAATGTAACTTCATTCCAAGCAAGACCAAAAAAGCCCTAAGAAGCATTGTTTACAATTTAATTGCATCCTTTTTGTGACAGTTCTTGTCTAATACTGATTACCAACCAATCTTCATGAATTTTACCAGGGGGCAGAGCCAAGATGGCGGAGAAGATACATGTGAATTTGTAAGCTCCCTTCTTCCCTCATTACCAATTAGTTAAATCAGCCTCAAAAATAATGCTGGACTGTTAGAAACCACAAGGATTGGAAACACAACTTACCAGCTAAAGAGAATCTGGAATTTCAACGGAAAAGGTCAGTTCCAAGGGGAAGAAGAAAAAAGGCCAGCACAGACAAAGCTAGGTGCTAGCACACTGTTCCAATTGGGCTGGGGAGAACTCTGGGATCAAAGAAGCCACTGAGATAGAGGAATCTGACATAGGCTGTTAACTCTTCTCTGCTTATAAAACAGCAGTTCAGAAGAGAAATCAAGCCACGTTAAAATATAAAGCCAGATCCTAGAACCATCCCAATCTGGAAGGGACTTAACTGATCTCGGCATAGCTGTGAAGCCGTCTTCTGCTGCCCCGGGCTTCACCTTAGGGTAGTTAAGAGCCTGAGCAGCTGGGACACAGCCTGAGGCAAGACCTAATCCATATAGTGCAGGGCTTAGCCTGAAGCAGTGGAAGTCTAGTAGCCCAGGAATTCCCAGAGAAGCAGAACCTTTGAAATAGGGACTGCAGTTTCCAGGTAGAAACTTCCAGTTTTAGTGCAGGGGCTTTTCATGTCAGCTGCTGATATCCATGCCCCACGGGAGGCATTGGCTGGGCTTTGTGTCACTTTTCTTTTTTAGTCTTAAACCTCAGGGCAGTCTCTAAGCCACACAGTGTGGTCCTTCACTGGGCAACCCTCACAGCACAGCCATACTATTCACCTCTGAGGCATTTCTGGGGAGAGGGAAGGGAACTCTCTCCCAGAGCTCTCTCTTAGCTCAGCCACAGGAGCCGCTGCATCCATCTGGTCTGGGAGGAAGCTGGCAAATAAATAAATAAATAAACTTCTTAACCCAAGGGCAGACCTCAAAAGATTTTTTAACAATGAGTAAAAAGCTGAAGAGAACTATTGATACTTTCTACACAGAGAAAGAGTGGGTATCCAACCCTGAGGAAGTTAACAGATAAGAGTCAGCAGATAACATCCTAAAGGGGAACGATACCTGCCCCCATCACATAAATCTCTCCTAGAAGAGACTATTAAAAAGTTAAGAGATTTTGAAGAAAATGGGGAAAGGATAGAGAATACAACGTCATGAAATTTGAGTTGGAAAAAATAAAGAATTCACAGGAGATGCAGGGAAACAAAATTTGTATTAGAAAAGGTTAAAAAATCACCGGAAAGTAGGATTTCTCAATTGGAAAAGATAAAAAATTCTCAAGAAAGTAGGATTTCTGAATTGGAAAAGATAAAAAAGTCTCAAGAAAGTAGGATTTCTGAATTGGAAAAAGAAAATAGCTCTCTAAAAAAATTAGGAAAATGGAAAAAAAAATTCAATAGAGCAAAATAATTCATTTAAAAACTCAATTGGGCATATACAAAAAGAACTAAAAAATGTGAATGAAGAAAATAACTCATTAAAAATCAGGACAGAACAAATGGAAATGAATGATTCATTGAAAATGCAAGAATCAATCAAACAAAACAAAAAAAAAATGAAAAGCTGGAGAATAACATCAAATACTTACTGGGAAAATCTATAGACCTGGAAAATAGATCTATGAGAGATAATCTGAGGATCACTGGACTTCCCGAAAACTATGATCAAAAAAAGAGCCTAGATTCTATTTTAGAGGAAATTATCAAAGAGAACTGTCCAGAGATAATAGAAACAGAATAGAAAATAGGCATTGAAAGAATTCATTGAACACCTTCTTAAAAAGACCCTAAAAAAAGAACTCCACAGAACATTGTGGCTAAGCTGCAGAACTAGGAACAAGGAAACAAAGGAAAAAATATTGCAAGCAGCTAGAAAAAAAACAATTCAAATATCATGGTGCCACAATAAGGGTCACTCAAGATCTGGCTGCATCCACATTAAAAGATCAAAGGGCCTGGAAACTGATATTCTGAAAAGCAAAAGATCAAGGATTGCAAACAAGAATAAACTACCCAGCTAAGTTTATCATTTTCTTCCATGGAAGAAGATGGTCATTTAAGGAAATAGAGGAATTCCATTTGTTTCTAAGAAAAAAACCAGACTTAAACAAAAAATTTGATCTACACCCACAAAACTGAAGAGAAACAGAAAAAGGTAAAAAACAACTCTTGAGAACTGTATCTCTGTTGTGGATATATAGAAAGTCCACATGGATAATTTGATTTTACTGATATAACATAAAAAAGGGAAGTAGTAAAGGGAAGGGCGTAGTATCAGAAAAAGGGAAAGGAGAGATAAAAAGAGGAAACTTACATCCCAGGAAGAGGCATAGAAAATCTCCCACATCTGAGGGAATTTAAAGAGGGGGAGAAACATTGTGTGAATCTTACTCTCATCAGAAGAAGCTCAAAGAGTAAATAACTGACATATTTGTTTTTCAGAGAATTCTCTCTCACCTAATTAAAAGGGGGGAGAGGAAAAGGGAAAAGGACAAGGACAATAAGGGAAGGGTACAAGAAAAAGGAAGGGACTTGGAAGGAGCGGGGAGGGATAATAAAAAGGGAAGGTTGAGTGTCACAAGTGGGGTTTATAAATTCAATATTGGGGAAGGGGTTCAGGGGGGCCAAGGGAAAAAAGCATAATCTGGGGATACTATGATGGCAGGAAATACAGAATTAGTAATTTTAAGTGTAAATGTGAATAGTATGAACTCTCCCATAAAATGGAGACAGATAGCACACTGGATCAAAAGTCAGAACCCTACAATATGTTGTTTACAGGAAACACACTTAAAGCATGGAGATACATACAGAGTAAAGGTAAAAGGTTGGAGCAGAATCTATTATGCTTCAGGTAAAGCCAAAAAAGCAGGGGTAGCCATCCTTATCTCAGATCAAGCAAAAGCAGAAGTTGATCTAATTAAAAGATAAAGAAGGAAACTATATCCTGCTAAAAGGTAGCATAAACAATGAAGCTATATCAATACTAAACATATATGCACCAAATGGTATAGCATATAACTTTTGAAAGGAAAAATTAAGAGAGTTGCAAGAAGAAATAGACAGTAAAACTATAATAGTGGGAGATCTCAACCTTGCACTCTCAGATTTAGACAAATCAAACCACAAAATAAATAAGAAAGAAATTAAAAAAGTTAATAGAACATTAGAAAAACTAGGTATGATAGACCTTTGGAGAAAACTGAATGGTGATAAAAAGGAATATATTTTCTTCTAAGCAGTTCATGGAACCTATACAAAAATTGACCATATATTAGGACATAAAGATCTCAAAATTAAATGCAGGAAGTCAGAAATAATAAATGCCTTCTTCTCAGATTACAATGCAATAAAAACTACATTAATAAGAAGTTAGGGGTAAATAGACCAAAAAGTAATTGGAAACTGAATAATATCATCTTAAAGAATGACTGGGTGAAACAGCAAATTATACAAACAATTAATAATTTCACCCAAGATAATGACAATGATGAGACATCATACCAAAATCTGTGGGATGCAGCTAAAGCGGTAATAAGGCAAAATATTATATCTTTAAAGGCTTATTTGAAGAAAATAGAGAAAGAGAAGATTAATGAATTGGGCCTGCAATTTAAACAGCTAGAAAAAGACCAAATTAAAAACCCCCAACCAAAAATTAAACTTGAAATACTAAAATTAAAAGGAGAAATCAATAATATTGAAAGTAAAAAAAAAAAAAAAAAACTTTTGAATTAATAAATAAGACCAAGAGTTGTTTTTATGAAAAGGCCAATAAAATAGATAAACCTTTGGTAAATCTGATCAGAAAAAGGAAAGAGGAAAATCAAATTGTTAGTCTTACAAATGAAAAGGGGGATCTTTCCACCAATGAAGAGGAAATTAAAGAAATAATAAGGAGTTACTTTGCCCAACTTTATGCCAATAAATTTGATAACTTAAGTGAAATGGATGACTTTCTCCAAAAATATAGGCTTCCTAGATTAACAGAGGAGACAAATTGCTTAAATAGTCCCATTTCAGAAAAAGAAATAGAACAAGCTATTAATCAACTCCCCAAGAAAAAATCCCCAGGACCAGATGGATTTACATGTGAATTCTACCAAACATTTAAAGAGCAACTAGCCCCAATGTTATATAAACTATTTGAAAAAATATGGGATGAAGGAGTCCTACCAAACTCCTTTTATGACACAGACATGGTACCGATACCTAAACCAGATAGATTGAAAACTGAGAAAGAAAATTATAGACCAATTTCCTTAATGAATATTGATGCTAAAATCTTAAATATGATATTAGCAAAAAGACTTCAGAAAATCATCCCCAGCATAATACGCTGTGATCAAGTAGGATTTATACCTGGAATGCAGAGCTGGCTTAATATTAAGAAAACTATTAGTATAATTGACCATATTAATAATCAAATTAATAAAAACCATATGATCATCTCAATAGATGCAAAAAAAGTATTTGATAAATCCAATGTCCATTCCTACTAAAAACGCTTGAGAGTATAGGAATAAATGGACTATTCCTTAGAATAATCAGGAACATATATTTATGACTGTCAGTAAACATAATATGCAATGGAGATAAACTGCAACCTTTCCCAGTAAGATCAGGAGTGAAACAAAGTTGCCCACTATCACCATTAGTATTCAATATAGTACTAGAAATGCTAGCCTCTGTAATAAGAGCTGAGAAAGAGATTCCAGGAATTAGAGTGGGAAATGAGGAAATCAAACTATCACTCTTTGCAGATGACATGATGGTATACCTAGAGAACCCCAAAGACTCTGCTAAAAAGCTATTAGAAATAATTCAGAATTTTAGCAAAGTCACAGGATACAAAATAAATCCACATAAATCCTCAGCGTTTTTATATATCACCTACAAAATGCAAAAGCAAGAGATACAAAGAGAAATTCCATTCCAAACAAATGTTGAGAGTATAAAATATTTGGGAATCCAATCTACCCAAGAAAAGTCAGGAATTATATGAGCAAAATTATGAAACACTTGCCACAAAAATAAAGTCAGATTTAAATAATTGGAAAGACATTCAGTGCTCTTGGATAGGCTGAGTGAATATAATAAAGATGACAATACTCCCCAAACTAATCTATTTATTTAGTGCTATACCAATCAGACTCCCAAGAAACTTTTTTTAATGACCAAGAAAAAATAACAACAAAATTCATATGGAAGAATAAAAGGTCAAGAATTTCAAGGGAACTAATGAAATAAAAGTCAGATGAAGGTGGTCTTGCTGTACCTGATCTAAAACTATATTATATAGCAGCAGTCACCAAAACCATTTGGTATTGGCTAAGAAATAGACCATTCGATCAGTGGAACAGATTAGATACAAAGGACAAAAAAGGGTACATCTATAGCAATCTAGTGTTTGACAAACCCAAAGATACCATCATTTTGGATAAAAATTCATTATTTGAAAAAAACTGTTGGGGAAACTGGAAATTAGTATGGCAGAAATTACATAAGGATCCACATTTAACATCATATACCAAGATAAGTTCAAAATGGGTCCATGATTTAGGCATAAAGAATGAGATAATAAATAGATTAGAGAAACAGAGAATAGTCTACCTCTCAGACCTGTGGAGGAGGAAGGAATTTATGACCAGAGGAGAATTAGAGATCATTATTGATCACAAAATAGAAGATTTTGATTACATCAAACTGAAAAGTTTCTTTATAAACAATACTAATGCAAACAAGATTAGAAGGGAAGTAACAAATTGGGAAAATATTTTTACAGTTAAAGGTTCCGATAAAGGCCTCATCTCCAAAATATACAGAAAATTGACTCTAATTTATAAGAAATCAAACCATTCTCCAATTGAGAAATGGTCAAAGGATATGAACAGACAATTCTCAGATGATGAAATTGAAATTATATCCACTCATATGAAAGAGTGTTCCAAATCAATCGGAGAATGGTTGGGTAAATTATGGTATGTGAAGGTTATGGAATATTATTGCTCTGTAAGAAATGACCACCAGGATGAATTCAGAAAGGTTTGCAGAGACTTACATGAACTGATGCTGAATGAAATGAACAGAACCAGAAGATTGCTGTACACTTCAACAACAATGCTGTATGAAGATGTATTCTGATGGAAGTGGATATCTTCAACATAAAGAAGATCCAACTTCAACATAAAGAAGAAGATCCAACTCATTTCCAGTTGATCAATGATGGACAGAAACAACAGAGAAGGAACACTGGGAAGCGATTGTAAATTGTTTGCACTGCTGTCTATCTACCCAGGTTACTTATACCTTTGGAATCTAATACTTAATGTGCAACAAGAAAATTTCATTTACACACATATATTGCATCTAGGTTATACTGTAACACATGTAAAATGTATGGGATTGCTTGTCATCTAGGGGAGGGAGAGAGGGAGGGAGGAGAAAATTTGGAAAAATGAATACGAGGGATGTTATAAAAAAAATTACTCATGCATATATACTGTCCAAAATTTTTTTATAATTATAAAATTAAAAAAAATAACCAAAAAAATTAATGTTACTAGTTAAGCACTATTTTTAAGGCTGAATTTGGTAGTTATTAGTGAAAGTATGAGAGGAGTCTAGAATGTTGCGTGTGTCTTCTCCACCATCTTGGCTCCGCTTCCCAACAATTGTGTTTCTTAAGGAGTCCTGTTCTGATTAATTTTTGTACCACTTTTTCCTTTTGATCAGTTGTGTTTTTTAAGAAGGTTTTTTTCTTCAGTGAAATTTTGTATCTTTTCCCATTAGACCTATTCTGCTTTTAAGATGTCATTTTCTTCAATGTAATTTTGCGGCTCTTTTACCAAGATATTAATTCTCTTTTAATAAATTAATTCTTTTCCCAAATTTTCTCTGTTACTCTTAGCTCTTTCTTTAATTCTTCTAATAATGCTCCTTGGGTTTGGGTCTAAGTAGCCTTTTTTTTTTAGTGCTTATATTAAGTAGTCGTTATCACATTGTTGACTTCTTGTGAGTTTGTTTTTCTCTTCCCCCTCAGACTCTTTACCTGTGATTGGAGAGTTTCTGTCCCAAGGTTCACACTTTTTCATGCTTCTGTTTTCAGAGCTAGGTTGGGACTCTAAGTTTTTGGTGTTTTGAAGGTAATGTGAGCTAGGAAGAGGTATGATCACTGCTCTCTTGGTCTGCTGTTTGGCCTTTTCCCAGGAAGGATGCCCTTGTACCCACAACTGCTAGTTCTCCTTTTACCTCTGCAACTGTGACTAATTCTTCTGTTTTCTTGTGATCAGTGAGAAGCAATCCAGAATAGCTTATGGGAAACAGTTTTTAATCAGTACTGATCCTATACCTAGTGTCAGTAAAGAGTTCACTGATATCTTTCTGACTAGTTGTCCAATTCTTACTATCTTTACTCTGAGAGCTCCGGAAGCTATTTTTTCTGTTGCTTCTATTGTAAATGCTTCTAAAACCTACCATTGGTGCTGCCAAACTATGCTCTAGCTGGCTCCTATCCTCTTATCATAGACCTCTCCTGCTGACTTCCTAAATTATCTTCGACTGGAAAAATATCTCATGCTGACCTTCTATTGACTCCACTGCTTTAACACTTGATTTGATGAGTAATTTTAAAGTTGTTTTAAGGGTAATGTTGGAGAGTTAAGCTAAATTGCCATCTTATATTCCATTATCTTAGCACCACCTTGGGTTCCTTTTTAAGAAATTTTCTCCTAGGAAACCTAAATGACCATAGCTAATGTGTGTCATGTTGTAAATATGATATCTAGATGTCACTTTGCTCTCATCTTGACTAGTTTATTTTTAGCTTCCTTGACCTCTTGTTTTGTCGATTCTGCTTAGCATAGTAACTAAGGCAACCAAAAGGAGTGATGGTAATTAAAGGAGCAGGTGTGGGTGCCTTGAAAATGAATGGGCCACTTCTCACATGCACAATTGGCATTCAGCTCATATACATGAAAAAGAGTTAGGGCAGAGAATTATTATTGCAGTCATATAATCAACAAATCAAAACATCTCTTGTGGAAGAAAGCATGTCTGTGATATTCTCGGTGAATTTAGTTGAATTTCTTACAATGTGTGGTGTATTTCCTCTTCTAGTGTGTGTAGTATTAAAGGCTAAGGTAAGACTATGTTAGTGTTTTCCACTCCCTCAGATATTTCATATACTATATACTATGAACTGTATCTATTATAGAGACAAATGTCCATTCACACTAGGAAAATGAATCCATGATCATATTTTAATTCAAAACAGTTAAAAGTAACATATAACATTTTTTTCCTGAACAACAGAGTAGGCTTTACTTGGTGTTAAGGGTAATATATTAAAAAATAGAAGAAACATATGCATGTACAGGACAACACAATTTCAATTACACTTTGTTTTATTCCCTTAAATTTTTTTTTCATTCATTATTTAAATATACATTGTTTTATTAATCATGTGGGGAGAGAAAAATCAGAACAAAAGGAAAAAACCATGGGAGAAGGAAAAAAATAGCAGAAAAAGAAGTGACTATGGAAGGTGTTGATTTACATTCAATTTCCATAGTTCTTTTTCTGGATACAGATGGCGTTTTCTATCCAAAGTATATAGGGAATGCCTTAGATCACTGAACCATGGAGAAGAACCAAACATTTAATAGTTTATCACACATTCTAGATTTTACTGTATACAATGTATTCCTGGTTCTGCTTATTTCATTCAGCAGCAGTTCATGTAAATCTTTCTAGGCCTTTGTTCATCATTTTATAGAACAATGAGATTCCATTACCACCATATACCACAACTTATTGAACCATTCATTCCTCAATTGATGGGCAACTACTCACTTTCAAATTCTTTGCTACCACAAAAAAGTTGCTTCAAACATTTGTGCACATGTGGATCTTCTTCTTTTCCTAATGATTTCCTTGGGATATAGACCCAATAGTGATACTGCTGGATCAAAGAGTATGCACAGTTTGATAGCTGTTTGGACATAATTTCAGACCGCTTTCCAGAATGATTGGATCATTTCACAGCTCCAACAACAAAGCATTAGTGTCCCAGTTTTCACACATCCCCTCCAACATTTATCATTATCTTTTTGTGTCATCTTAGAGAGGTGTGAGGTTAAACCTCAGACTTTTTTTTTTTAATTTGCATTTCTCTAACCAAAAGAATGTTAGAGCATTTTTTCCCATATGATTATAGATGGCTTTAATTTCTTCATCTGAAAATTGTCTATTCATATCATTTGGCCATTTATCAATTGGGAAATGACTTGTATACTTACAAATTTGATACAGTTCTTTATATATTTTAGAAATGAGATCTTTATAAAAAATACCAGCTAATTTCCCCCCCCAGCTTTGTACTTCCCTTTAATTTTATTTTGGTTGGCTTTGTCTAATTTTTTTTTTAATTTAATGTCATCAAAGTTGTCCATTTTGTCTTTCATAATGTTCTCTCCTTTAGTCATAAATTCCTCTCTTCTCCAATAATCTGATAATAAATTATCCCTTGTTCTCCTAATTTGTTTATGTTATCATCATTTATGCCCAAACCATGTATCAGTTTTGACCTTATTTTGGTATTGGGTGTGTGATATAGGTCTATGCCAAGTTTCTGACATATTATTTTCTAGTTTTCCCAACAAATTTTGTGAAATAGTGAGTTTTTATCCCAGAAGCGGAGTTTTGAGGATGAGTAAATATTAGATTTCTATATGCATCAATTACTGTGTCATGTATATTTAACCTATTCCACTGATCCACCACTCTATTTCTTAGCCAGTTCCAAATGTTTTTTCATGACTGCTGCTTTATAGTATAGTTTTACATCTGGTATCACTAAGCCATAATTTTTTTCCCATTAATTCTCTTGCTATCTTTAATCTTTTGTTCTTCCAGATAAATTTTATTATTTTTTTTTCTAATTCTATAAAATAATTTTGGGCAATTTAATTGGTATGGTACTGAACAAGTAGGCCAATTTAGATAGAATTGTCATTTTTATTATATTAGCTTGGCCTACTCATGAGCAATTGATATTTTTCCAATTGTTTAGATCTGATTTCTTTGTGTAGAAAGTGTTTTAATTGGGCTTATATGGTTCCTGGGTTTGTCACGTCAGATAAACCCCCAAGTATTTTATTTTGATTATAGTTACTTTAAATGGAATTTATTTTTCCATCTCTTGCTGCCGGGCTTTGTCAGTAATATATAGAAATGTTGATGATTTGTGTGGGTTTATTTTATATCCTGCAACTTTGCTAAAGCTCTTAATTGTTTCCAGTAGAATTTTGGATGATTTTCTAGGATTTTCTAAGTATATCATCATATCATCTACAAAGAGTGATAGTTTTATGTCCTCATTGTCCATTCTGATTCCTTTAATTTCTTTTTCTTTTCCTATTTCTAAAGCCAACATTTCTAGGATAATATTGAATAATAGTGGTGATAATGGGCATCCTTGTTTCAACCCTGATCTCATTGGGAATGCATTAAGCTTTTCTTAATTATAAGTAATGCTTGCTGTTGGTTATAGATGGATACTGCTTAGTATTTTAAGGAAAACTCCTTTCATTCCTATGTTCTGTAGTGTTTTTAATAAGAAATAGGTGCTGTATTTTTTTTTCAAAATCTTTTTCTGTATAGAGGAATTGCACCTGTTTAACATATATTGGATTACTTGCCATTTTTAAGGGAGGTAGTGGGAGGAAGGGGGAGAATTTGAAGCACAAGGTTTTGTGTTGTGATGTGGGAGCCACCTGCCAGTGGCTGCTGAAGATCTAACTCAGACCTGTAGAATGGATTTCTTCATGTGAGAGGATGATGATGATACAAGGAGACTGAGAGGCCGTTGCTGTTCTCTGCCTTGTCCTCTGAAAAGCAATTGCATTGTCTGACCTCTTTCCTTTTTCAGCTTGCCTCCAATGTGTTTCATTCCCAATCTACAAAGAACATCTGTGTTAATAAAGGCTGCTTTGTAACTTCTTCAAGTGTTATGATTCACAGCTGTGGAGGCTCTCAGAAAACTGACCTGCCCCTTCACTTAAGCATACTCCTTAAGAATCCTCCATTTTTTGTTTTATGGAAACATTATTATTTTCTCTCATAGCATAGTCAGTAAGTTTATGCATTGGCTGTTATCTAAGTCCACATGGCAAGGTAGCTGAGTCCACATGATAAGGTAGCTGAGTCCACATGGTAGAGCACTATAGCAGGTGTTGAATCTTATGAGATGTCATGGAGGCAAACTTTCAAATGGAGAAGAGGATTGTAGTCAGAATAGGCATTAATTAAAATTCTCTAGGGAAAGTCAGATTAAAATAAGTGGAAATTTTTCCTTGCGTGTTATTTTTATAAGGAAAATAATTTACTCTTCTCTGTTTTGTGTTGCAGGAATTTGCATAAATATTTCTTCTGATAATTTTTGCTGTTGTTGAAAAGTAGTTTTAGGTTAGCAGTCAGGGTACATTGTTTTAGGTTTTACCTTGAGTATTTTTAATTCTTGAAACTCAATATTCCATCCTATCCTGTAATTACAAATAAATCTGAAATAACCCTATGTTACTCAAATTGCCTTTCTTTCATGACTTCCTCCTGGTTTCTTGCAACATGTATTGTTTGTGTAAGGCAGGGAGTAAGGCATTTTCTTCTTTCTACCAAGTGATTCCTTCTCAGTCATTTAGCTGAAACATTCTTTCCTTTTCATTACTGGTGCTTAAATTTCTCACTGGAATTAATGTTTTCTTTGTTTTTAAGGACTCATAGGAAATAATCAATTTTTCTCATTGATGTTTTGACTATCACCACTTCAGCTAATCAAAGATTTGTTTTTACATTTAGTCTAAAGCACATATGTGATTAAGTCAATAGAAAAGTGTTATTATCTAGCTAAGGTGTCAAGTCTTAGCCTCTTGATACTTACTTGATTTGTGGTCAGGCGATTTGGTTAAACTCAGTTTCCACCAGTACTCAAACAGCATGAATTCTTTGGAATTATTGCAGATTATTGATCAGAGTTATTAAATTCACTATTGATTTCAGAATTGATAATCATTACAATAAGCTGCTATTGTGTATGTTTTTTTCTGAAGTTTCTGCTAACTTTGAGTACTTCAAATATCTTTCTAGGTTCTTCTGAAACTACCTGCTTCATCATTTCTTACATCACAAGAGAATTCCATCAAAATTATATATTATAACTTGTTCAGCTATTTCCCAGCAAAGTACCCAGCATCCCATAAGTTTCTAGTTCTTTGCCACCACAAAAAGGGTGCTATAAATATTTTTGTACATATGGGCCAAAACTTCCTTTTCTTTAGTGAGATTTTCTATTAGATGTTTAGGTTTTTATATTCCACAAATTGTATTTATCATTTTGCATTGAAGCTCTTTCTGAGCTGATTTCATTCCTAATTTCTTCTTTTAAGCTTTATTTATCTTTTGAGCTGCTATGTACTTTCCTGTTTTGGTTTGTTTGTTTTATCAACACTCTGAAGGTTGCAGAATTTTCTGTTTATCTAGGAAAAGTTTAATTTTCCTTCATATCATAGTGTTAGGTTAGTGTACTAGTTCATTCCTTCTTTCTCTTTTATAAACTTTTCTGTTAATTTATCTGCTTATGAGTAAGGCTTCAATTCAGGGTTTCTCTCTTGAGCTTGTGATTTTCAATTCTTCTTTTGAATTTCCTGTCATACACTTCTGTATTTCCTCCTTATTTGCCTACTTCCATTCCCATTGATTAATAGGCCCTGAAAGCTGGGGTGTGGGTGTTGTTTTTCACTGATATTCAGTGGGGAATATAGATGTAGACAGTTATAGGTCCCTGCTTTGAGTGTTTTCCTTTAGAAGATAACTTATACTAATTAGATTTCCAACCCCCTTTCTAGATGAGAATAATTAGTATTTATATAGCATTTTTGAATTTACAAAATGCTAAACAAATATTATTTGATTTATCCTCACAACAGCACTAGAAGGCAAGAACTATTTTCATCTAAATTATAGAGATGAGAAAAATGAAACACAGATATTATGTGACTTGTCCAAAATCACATATCTAATAAATTTCTGAGGCTGGATTTAAACTCAGATTTATTGCCATATGCACTGTGTCACCTAAACTGACTGGAATAAATTTGCTCCCCAAAATGGAATTCTAAAGATAAAATAAAAAAGAATTTCAATAAAACAAAAATTGGTATTAATACATTAAAAGCTCACCCAATTAAAATTTTAACCTAATTAGCTAGCTAGCTATCTGTAGATGATGAAAGAGCAAAGTTGGGTATTAGAAGACAAATGTGAGTGTATTTTCTAAACTGACATCCAGAAGGGCAAAAGATTAAATTGAGCTGAAGCTGGGGAGAAAAGTAAAGGACAATAGATCCCTTTTTGATTCCTCTGGTAAAAATGAATTTCATAAAAGAAGGAAAAGGACCACTTCCTAGTGAGAATAATAAATGACAATACCTATATAATAAAGTTGTTCAATCCATATTCTGCTTCTGTTTTCTATTCCAAAAAGGATATTCTTTGACCTGAAAGTGATAGAACAAAAATAGTTCCAATAGCTCCATGACCTGGAGGGTGCTAATTTTCTATATCACTATGGAGCCTAGACACTTAATATTATCACCACAGATGAAATTCACCCTGAAACCAGCAAAACGCCCTTAGATTTCACCAAAATCTGGGACCTTTGTGGACATGATACAAAACTAGAAGAAATGAACAGTTCACATAAAAGAGAATAAAAAGGAAGCTAGCACTGATCTATGATTACTGAACAATTAATGATGCAGGAGTAAAAGATATGGCAGGCTGCAAAGGAAAGATCACTAACTCTTGCATCAAAGGACCTGGGTTTAAGTCTCAGTTCTATGATTTCTTCCCTAAATGTCTTTGGGAAAGTAACAAACTCTCTGGGCCTCAGTTTTGCCATTTGTATAATGATAAGGCAGAACCAAATGCCCTTTTCTAATTTTAAATTTGTGATTTTGCTAAAGATCAAATATGGGCTTCAGCTTATATTGCCTAACATGTAAAATAGGACTGATTTCTTCCTTCAAACAATAATTTATTAAGATTCTATGTTTGTAAAGATGAAAAGAAAACAGCTTGGAAAAGACAGTATGTGCATGTATGGGTAAGTATATTAAGAATTGTAGTTGTCCAGTTGAGTCTTTTTGATTTCAGTCACTATATTTACTGTGCCATCTAGCTACTCCCATATAAAAATAAAAACAAGGTTATTTTGGAAAATAGATGCCTCTGGTTCCAGCATGCACACAGACACTGGTACATATAAATAAACAGCAACATTACTTCCAAATATCCAGTAAGTTATATTTCTTCATACACTAGTTCTCTTCTGAATAGGGCATCTCTGAGACTATTAGAATTTTAATTAACATTTCAGTTTTACTGTACTCTGGTTAAAAAAAATCAGAGGAGGATTTAATAAGAGTTGAATAAAGCACCTAAAATATTGTACTCAAACAAAGAAGAAAAGTTTTCAAAAGTAGTTTCTTTTTTTTTTTTTTTTTTAATAAAATAAAAGTAACACAGATCCAGAAACTAGAACATTTCACAGCTTGGAATAGAACAGAGATATGCAATGTGCAGTCTTTTGACCATACAATGATATATAACAGGAGGGTTAGGGAAATACAAAGTACTGTCTAATAGCAAATATTTCACAGGAATGCAACATAATAATCTGGAAAAAGCCTCGCTAAGGTTTTCTTCCTAATCTGAGTCTGTGATCAAACTAAATGATAACTAAATAATTCATTAAGAGAATAAAGAACACTAAAAAAGAAATCAGAAAGAAGCTGAGTTCATCTTCTCGAAGATTCTAGACATAGCAGACTATCGCTAAGGGGAACATCTATTAAATACAGAAGTAATTTTTCTTTCAGCAAAGAAATCATTTATAGTTGTGTTATTATCTCTGTTAGAGTGAAGCTTCACAATAGGGAAAATATACCTGCATTTTAAAAATTTTCTTCTTTGTGAAATAACAACTTAAAAAAAAAAAAACAAAACAAAAAAAGCCTGGAAAAAAGTCCAGCTCCATACTACACTCTGAGTGAGGTTAATGGTAAATGTGCATAGGGGGCTTATTTTTAGCTGAATTCAAGAAAGGAAAGATTTTATTCAGTGAAATGCTTTGAGTAACTGAGGAGGTAAAAAGTACTACCTGGCTGATACAAACCTTTGATGAAAGCTGAGTGCATATTAGTGTAGAATGTGGAAAGAATGTCACACCAGGAGGCCTAAACAGTAGAATCATAGGCTCATGGAACTGAGAGTTGGCAGGAACTTTTAGAAATCTGTTAGTCCAACCTCCACCTCCTAATTTCACAGAAGAGAAATCTGGATCCCAAAAAAATTCTGTGATTTGCATCAGGTCACAAAGATAGTAAGTAGCAGACTTCAAACCAGAAATTTCTGACTCCAGATTTATTATTTTCTCCAACTTATCCATGATGAAAAGATACTTTTAGGTACTTGGCATAGAATTCAAAATTGAAGAAAATTCTCTGACCTCAAGAAACTTAGAAAGTAGTGTTGTTGTCCTCATATTGATTCTTTGTGACTCCCTGGGATTCTTGGCAAAGATATAAAGTTGGTTTGCCATTTCCTTCCTCAGCTCATTTTACAGATAAGGAAACTGAGGTAAACAGAGTTAAATGACTAGCTCAGGATCACACAGCTAGTGTCTGAGAATATTCAAAATGATGTTTTCCTGACTCCAGGTTCAACACTCTATTCACTGTACTACCTAGATACCCTAATTAGGAAGAGGAAACATTCATTTTCAGGACAATAATGCTAATAATAATAGAGAAAAAGAAATTGTTTTAATGATGATTTTTGTTTTTATATCATAATTATTTATGGAAATACCCCTTCCATCTTGTAATTGAACATTCTCTTGTAAATAGTTTAAAAAGGAAAAAAACACTAAATATCATGAAAATCTAGTGATGTATGTGACATTGTTCCTTAGAAGGAGCCCATCTCTTCCAGGACAAGATGGCAGCAAGGAGGCACACAGCTACTTGAGCTCCGCATTTTCTCTCAGAATTTACTTCACAACAAGCCTTGGAATTAATGTTTGGCCAGAAAAAAGCCCACAATTAATTACTAACAGAAGACATCCTTGAAATTCCCCAGAAAAGGTCTGTCTTTGCTCAGGGGAGGGGACGAACAGACTGGGCACAGGCTGAGGACAGGAGCAATAGCAAGGCAGACAGCTCACACTGCTCAGACCCAAGGGAGGAGGGGTGGAATCTCTTCCTTTTCTGCAAAATGACCTTTAACCCAATGTGGATATTTTGTCTTTGCAGCAAGCCAGGAGCAGCAGAGGTGTAAACACTGGAAGTAAAGAATAAAACCCTGGAAAGCTAGTGTCTCTTTGGACCTGGCTACCCCCACCCTCACCTGGAGTGACTCAGGGCGTTCTTAGAGCTTTAGAGCACAGACCCAGCACAGCCATCACTGTCCTGTTAGTGCCTCGCTGCTGTCTCCTGCAGTCTGTGGAGTAAGCCCAGTAACACCATCCAGCCCCATCCCCTGCCTAGAAACAGACCAATTGTTTCTCTTGTCAATTTGTTTCTTCAATTCCTGCTCTGACAAAATGAAAAAAAATAATAAAAGGACTCTAACCATTGACAGTTTCTGTATGGATAGAGAGCAGACTTCAAACTTTGGTGAGACTAAAAGCAGGAAGTCTCCAGAGGAATCCCCTAAGGGGGATATGATCTGCTCCTCAATACACAAAACTCTCATAGAGGAAATCAAAAAGGCTCTCACAAGAGAGATAGAAGAGAAATGGGAAAAGGAAAGGGAAGCTTGGTAAGAGAGTCTGGAGAAATCATCCAGAGTGGATAAAGAGATCAAATCATTGAGAAATAAAATTAGTGAGTTGGAAAAAGAAAAAAAAATAAAATTGATGAAATGGAAAAAAAAAAAATTCCATAGAAGATGAAAACTAAATTGGACAATTACAAAAAGATATAAAAAAGTGAGTGAAGAAAATACATCATTGAAAATTAGACTTGAACAAGTATAAATGAATGACTCAAGGAGAAACCAAGAAGTAATCAAGCAAAACCAGAAAAAATGAAACAATTGAAAAGAATGTAAAGTACCTTATTGGAAAGACAACAGATCTGGAAAACAGATCCAGGAGAGACAATTTGAGAATAATCGAACTTCCTGAAAAATGTGAGGAAAAAAAAGTGCCTGGACACTATTTTCCAGGAAATTATCAAAGAGAATTGCCCAGATGTTTTGGAAACAGAGGGTAAAATAGACATTGAAAAAATTCATCAATCACCTACTGAAAGGGACCCTAAAATCAAAATCCCCATCCCAGTCTCCCTGTGCCGTTATCTGGGCTCAGCAGACTGTTCCCCCTGCCAGTTTGAAACAGACCTGAAGTTCTTTCAAAGTAACTTCTTCCGAGAATGTGTTGTATTTCAAATATTTGTAGACTCCAACTTGAGCGTAGAGGCTTAATCTGCTGCTGATTTGAGAGAACGTCAAAGAAAGTCATGTGTGCTCTTCTCCATCTTGGCTCCACTCCCATTTTAATGACTTTTTGTCATTTTTTCTCTTGGTGTCTCTATTTGTCTCTGGCTGTCTCTGTTTCTCTCAAACACATCATCACCATCATCATCAATTTATCTAGATAAATTCTCTTTGTTTCTTCAAATTTCAGTTTTCTGTGGACAGCTATATCTTTATTATAAGTAAAGTAAATATCATTTTCTTGTATATATTACTAGTACATATTTATCGAGTTTTAAGTTGTGCATTTTTCATGTACTCATGTTATTTTCTACTAGTCTTGCATCTGATTCTCATGCTTTAATCAGTGGAGGCAAACACCCATTCCCACAGAGGTATGGTTGATTTTCCTTCAAGTTTTATCCACAAGTAGTACCACCTGCAGAGTAATACATTTCCACTTGAAATTCTAGATAATGTTCCTAGAGTAGTGTTGTTATTCCCATATTATAGAGCAGTAGCATCAAACTCAAAGAGAAATAGGGCCCACTATAAAATTCTATACTAAAAGGATCCCTGGAAGTCACATAATGATTTGGTTTTAATATGTGTATATATATATAGATATATAGATATATAGATATAGATATAGATATAGAGATATAGATATATAGATATAGATATAGATATATCGATATATCTATATCTATATCTATATCTATATATCTATATCTCTATATCTATATCTATATCTATATATCTATATATCTATATATATATATATGTCATGAAAGCCTTTGTTTAATTTTATTTTTTCCAATTATACACAAAGATAGTTTTTAACATTTATTTATACAATTTTGAATTCCAATTTTTTTCTTCCTCTCTTACTTCCTCCCCAAGACAGCAAGCAATAAGATCAAGCAAACAGTAACAATTAAGAGAGTTCAGGAATAGAGTGATAAAAGCCTAAAACAAAGGAGGAGAGAAGGATGTATATGCAAGAGATGGTACAAAGATAAAATCAAAGAAGTTGAAAATGGATTGGATATGGAAAGCAGTGAAAGATAGTGAGAAATTGAGGATGATGCCTATATTTTATGGTTGGAAGGATCATATTATCTTGGAAAGAAATAGGAAATTCTAGAAAGGGATACAATTTGGGTTAATTAATCCAGTTTGGGACATAACAGTTTAAGATATTCATTTTGATATGTCCAATTGATAGTTGAGGATTAAATTCTGGAGATCAATAGAGAAGTTAAGATTAAATGGAAGGAAGGAAAATTACAGGTATTTATTATGCACCTCCTATGTGTCAGGCACAGTTCTAAGTGTTTTTTTACATTTGTCTTATTTGATCTTCACCACAAAACTGGGAGATAGATACCATTGTTATCCCCATTTTATAGATGAAGAAATCAACACAGATAGGTGAAATAACTTGCCCATGGTCACATACCTAGTAAGTATCTGAATCTTCATTTTAACACATTTTTCTGATTCCAGTGCTCCATGCATTCTATCATCTAGCCTCAAAAGTGGATTTTAAAATTATTTGTGTGGAGAAGATAATTGAATCTTTGGGAGCTAATTAAATCACCAAGTGAAGTCATATTAAGGAGGGAGAGGAAAGGTCCCCAGATTGAGAAAGCCCTGTGGCATGCCTATAAATATTTCTTCTGGGCTTTGGGATCTTTGTTTATTCCTCAACTCAGACCCATCTGAATCTAGAAGAAACTGTACTCAAATTTTATAAAAGGATAACAGGGTGTTAACAGGTCTTTACACTTCATTAACATAGTAATACCTCATTAGCTCTTTTATTTTCCCATTATTGTCTGTGATTATGTCTAGGAAGGGATCAATTGGTAGAAAATCCTTACAACAATATTCTTCCTTTCCCCAGGTATTATTTCTTTTCTGGATTTAGGACTCTTGACTGTATTGGCTTCCAGAGTGAATGAGCCTAGTCTTTGAAGGGCTATCAGAAGCATGATGAGTCTTCATCAAGCAGATAGTATTTTACTTTCCAATTCAATCAAGGAAAATACCTTCATATTTCCTAAAGGGATGATAGGATTTAGAAACCTCAGTTGCTCCTGTAATTCCACTAAGGAGAAACTTATTCACATTTTATAAAGGGATAACAGGGTATTTGCACTTCTTTAACATATCAATAAATCAGCTTATTAGCTCCATTATCTTATTCCTTCTTTCTGGACTACTTCCACTGAGGTGTTGGGGGTTGTGGTTGGTAATCAGTCATAGATCACTTCCTCCCCCCACTCCATTAGTTACACATAGAAATACAAAGAAAACAATTAGAACCCACTTCTAACCAGCAAATCAAGCTGCTAGTTTGTACCAGTATGTGAGGAAAATAGGATCAAAGGAATTATCTAATTTTACAGATGAGAAAACAGGGAAAGTGATTTGCTCAAACTCACACAGTAAATTAACCAGGATTCAAACCTTCTCTGACTACATCAAGTGTTCTTTGTGCTATACATCCTACTTGAATAAAACAAAGAAACAAAAATCTCTTCCTACTGAGTGAACCAGGAAACTGAGGACTTCTCAGATTAATAACTTTGGGTAATTCAAGACTCAGCAAGAAGGTTCTGTTTAATCATTAAGCTCTGGGAAGAAGAGCAAAGATTTACTTTTCCAGCAGAAAATATCTGAGATAACCCCTTGACCTTTACTCAACTTTTTAGAGAAGTACCTGACTAATTATTTAATGGCCTGGAGATATGAGAAGTCTCCAAAATGGCTCTCTCTATTTGTTGATTACTTATCTGAAATAAAATAGACCAATCTCCTTAGTTACTAGCTCACCCCTCTGGTTTAATCGATTACTTACCTCTAAATAAATTTCCTTAGAAAATGATTATTAACCTTTGAAGCAGAATAGACCCCTTTTTCTTAATAAAATTTTGAAATATTTATTGCTTAACCAAGACCCTAGTACCACAAGAGCTCATCTGTATTCCAAAGGCAAATGAAGGAATAAAGGTCGAGTTTGCCAATGATTTTAGGAGGATTAACAAGAGATGGGTGGGTGAATAGTTTATGTATTTTGTTTTTTCTTGACTATTTAAACTGTCTATTAACCTTTGTAAAATTGGCCTTCATTAAGCATCAGAGAACTGACCACCTGCTTCTCATGAGATTCTAATAAAACTTCTAATCTTCACTTTGAGAGATCTCTGAGTAGTCATTCTTGGTCAGGGCTCACATTGTCCCACACACTACTTTCCCATATTAAAATCATTACTCACTTCTGTATAGAGGCAAACATAAATTACTGAAAGCTATCTTAAGAGAGTAATCTCTGGACTAGCCAAATTAAATGTACAGAAAAATTATTAAATTAAATTAAACAAATTAAATGCTCATCATCCAAAATTTTTCAGCAAGGACTGGACAAGATTCATTCCATCTTCTGTCAGGCTTTTGGTGGCTCTCCTGGGGGATGGAGAGGCTTGGAGGTAGAGCCAGAGATGATAAGCAGACTGGAGGTGGGAGCTCAAGCTCTTGGAGCCAAGGAGAAAATCATTCCATCTACATCAGCCTTGTGGTGGCTGGTTTAATCTCCTGCATTTCTCCACTCTGGAAGGACTCTAAGAAAGCTAGTCTAAGCCCCAGGCAAGGAAACTAGATTGTGAAGGAGAAAATAAAGACTTTGGACTTTAACACCTGGCCATTCTTGTGGTGATTACTTAGCTGAAAAGAAGGCTGTTCCAAGACCTCCAGAAAACAAAACAAGAACATTACACCCTCCTACTTCTCCTCCTCTTCTCTTTCTCTTTCTCTTCCTCCTCCTCCTCCTTCTCCTCCTCAACTTTTTCCTCCTCCTTCTATTTTTTTTCTTCTCCTTCTTCTCTTCCCTTTTCTCTTCTTCCCTTTTCTCCTCTTCTTTCTCCTTCTGTTCTTCCTCCTTTTCTTTCTTCTCTCTTATGTCTCCTTCTGCTCCTTTTGCTTCTCCTTCCCCATCCCCTCTTTCTTCATTATAACCACAACCCCCCCTCTGTCTCTCCCCCTCCCCACATATATACATATATATATATATACATAACTTTGAAAAGCAACTTCTAAAGAGATTGTCATTGTATTTATGGGACGAAAATACAAACCAATGAAAGAGGTGTTAAGAGAAATATTTAAGCCTGGTCTAAAGAACTAGACTTGGACTCAAAGATTCAATGTGGACTATTTACTAACAAAAGACCATGAGTAAGTATTTGATGCCTCTGAAATTTTGTGTCAATATTTATTTATATTTATATAATATTAATAAATAAAATTAATTTATATTCATAAATTTATTTATTTATTTATAAAATATTTGTGATATTTTAAATATATTTATTTATTATTTATAAAATAAAAGGAATAGTAGTTTATTCTCTAACTTTAGGGATATTGTCAGAATATCACCATGTCATAAAATTGTTAGTTATTGTAATTTTGATGTTAAAGATGCTACATGATAATATTTCCTCTTTTTTAAGGAAAAAAAAAAAGCAAAATACACTTTTATCTTTGGCAAGGGTTTCCTAATTATTTTAATCCTTGCTAAAATATATCGATTTTGATTTTTTTTTATTGCATCGGTGTGAAAGAATCAGATTGTGTGAATCAAAGAAATAACAGAAAGCTAATATATATTTAAAGAAATGTAAGAAATGATAATACATGAAATTGATTGGCCTATAAGTTATTTCTATCTCTGTATCTCTTATCTATGATCTTAACAGATTATATCTAAGTAAGTGATTAATAAGTATTGCTTACAAGAATATACGAATGAATGAAAACACATTGATGGATATCCAAATGCTGACTTCAAATATTTAAAGGGATATTGGTGGGGGGAGAGCAGACATACTCTTCTTGGCCCCAGTGAGGAAGAGAGGCAACAATAGGATAAGAAAGGGATACAAGGACAGATTTTTGGCTCACCAAAAATGAAATGAGTTGCTTAATGATTTTCCCCTCCATAGTGGTTTTCAAGCAGAGGCCAGGGACCACCTGTCAAGGGTACTATAGAGGGTATTCAAGCATTTAGCAGTTAGTTAATATTCTCCAACTGGAACAAGTCTCAGAAATTATCCCATCTAAATGGGATTTAGGATTTTTCCCAGCCAATAGACTGTTTTCAAAGGAACAGAATAAATTGAGTTAGCCACAACAAGCTGATTATCACATTCTGTTTGTAGGGTGAGTAGTGGTACTGGTGGAAACATCATTCATATTTAAATCCTTTTGTCATTATTTCCAGAAAAAGATCAGCAGCTCAGAAGTAGGTACTTGCATCTCTCTGAAGCAAAGGATAAAATGAAAACAGGAAGAAGGTAGGATTGTAAACAGTCTCCCTAGTTGCTAGTTGAAATACAGTTATTTGTGCAAGGGAGAATCTGCAGCCTTTAGCTGTCATTAGAGGCTCTGTTGAATTTTCATGGATGTCATTATTCATCAGTTAATTAGAGACAACAGTGTCATGCTCTTTAAGATACATTTGCCTTGATGGAAAGGAGAATGACAATATAACAAAAATACATGACAAACTATATTATGTAATAATGAGCATATCATTCTCCTATAGAAGACATGAACTTGAACTAAATAATGGGTGATCACTATTGGGACAAAAACAATATGCCTTCTCTCCTTAAAGCTTTAGTTCAACTGCCAAAATTGTTAATTTGCACAGCGATCATCTTTTAAAATATTCAAATAGGCATAGGTCCAAAAGATTTTGGTAATAGCCCCATGCTTTGTGCTAATGATTCATTTCCCTCCTGGCTGTGTTCTGACTCAATGGATTTTGTTACCATGAAACCTCATACTTGGAATATCCCTCAATTTTCATAGCCTTCTCTGCAGTATCCTTTTGCCATCATAAGGGTCCCCTTCTTCTATTGGTAAGTTTTTTTCAGGACCTGCATTTGGGAGATAACAAATACAGGTCATTTCAGACTCATTCTCTCCTGGGTGTGCTTCTAAGTCTATGTAAGTTGCCCCACTCTCACTTCCAAACCCTTTACCCTACTCTTTTGAGTCCATTCTTATGTGTTTTTCTCCCAGTCAAAAAGTAATCCCCTTGGGGTTGGTGATTGTATTTGCTTGTTATTTGAATCCCAGTGATTAGCAGACTGTCTGGCTTTCAGTGCATGCTTAATAAATTAATATTGCTTTACCTTGCCTCAGGAATAGAGGAAAGGCACTTGAGGGGGATTAATTACTCAAGTCAAATGGATTTAGGCAAATAACCAGTTGTTTTTTCTTAAATCCTAGGCTTAAACCAATTGTGAAAATGGAATCTAGTCACTAGTGTTTTCAGCAAATATTGCAGGAGGAGACCAAGACAAATAGTTTATTTTCCATCTGGTAACAATTTCTAAAGGTGATTGGGGTCAGTTGAAGACCTAGAATCTTCCCATGCTGATCAAACTCTCCCTCATCTTCCACATTAATTTTATTGAATAGCCAGCAGTTGTGTAGCAAACTCAAGCAAAGGAATTCCACCAGAAGCCAAGACATCATTCTATGTTACAAATGAAACAAATCAATGTCTATCATCCACCACCAAGAATGAGTTGCATATGGGTTTGCCTTATTTTTATTTTTCCCACCAGTTATTTCCCACCAGTTACAGTAGATTGTAAATGATTACCATCCTCCTCTCTGTAGCTGATTCAAATGAAAAATATATATATATATATGTATATATAATTTATCAGTATGTGAACTGCCTGGAACTTTCTGGAAAAAAAATATTGAATAGTATTAATAACAAAGTAAATGTGACCCTGCATTAGGGAGAAGATAATCACTCTTACTTTTCCCTTCACATCCTTTCAACCCTCAGGAGACATCATGATAAAAGAAAGAAGACAGCAAATTGGAAGGGAATTCTTTCCTCAGGAATTGCCCTCCTTCCACATCTTTTCATATTTCATTGAGATTTATCTTGGATTATACTTCTGGAGATTTGTACCAATGTAGATAGTAATTTGTTTATGAAATTTAGTGAGGAAGAAAATAAAAGGTTCAGAAGCCTATATAAAGTCTATTAAATATGACCAAAGGGGGAGGGAACAAAAAACAAGCTCTATACTATAAGCAATACCACAAGATTCTCACCATGTGACATTTCAGGCTATTTTCTTTTCCATGATGAATCAAAAGGATAGCGATTTGAGATGGATGTATTTTTTTCTTATGTTTTCTAGTTATATATCCATCCATAATCTTATCTGAAAAATAGCCTGTATATAAACTACAGATAAAATAATGTTTTGTCTTCTAAGCATCCCAATGCATACCCTGTCTTTCAGCCTGGAAGCATTCTCATGTTCATAGCAAATAACTTCACCTTCCTTGTTCATTCAGAATATTGAATCTTCACATCTCAAAACTTGTTTATATTTACATTCATTATCTCCCCCCCTCCATCTCTAAGAGTGAGATGTTTCTATTCTTTTCCAAGACTGAATCTCATTATAATAGCAATAATACCTAACATTCATAAAGAGCTTTGAGTTTTACAAAGGGATTGGCATAAATTACTTTTTTTGATAGTCCTACTTTTGCCAGTGTTAATCCTTATAAGATGTCTTCTTCCTTTCTTTGTATCCTTAGCACTTATCTTAAGTCAATAAGTATGGTAGTGATGTGTTGGCCTAAATGTAAATTTGCTAGTGGATTTACTCTATGAAAAATATGTGTAAAATACCCTAGCATATTTGAGAAGTTGTGAGTATGGATTAGAGACTTGTTTGGTATTTTGTTTGTAAGTGAGTTTAGTTCAATAGCCATTCAGTATCCATTTGCAAATTTTTATTGCTTAATAACCAACATTCATATAGCAGTTTAAGATTTATAAAATGGTTAAACATAAATTCTCTCATTCTAGCCCTAATAGTGATCTCTTCCGATGAAGTAATTTTTTCTTATTTCAAAGTTCATCTTCCTTGACCTCTGTGTAATTTTTTGACACTATTGTTTATTATCCTTCTGTTCCCAAATATCTTCCCACTAACTTCAAAACAACACATTCTCCGGGTTATCTTCTTATCTCTATTGACTACTGTTTGTCTCTCATTAATTCCTCATCTTTCTGTGTATTTGATGTATGTTTTCTCCAAGTGTTTGCCCTTGACCCTCTTGCTATGAGTACTTACTTGACAATGTCATTCAGTCTGATGTCTTTAGTCATTGTCTCTATGAAAATGACCCAAGGAAGTAGACCCACCAGGAGGTAGAAACTAAATAGAAATAAATGAAGTTACCAAAATGAAAGCATGGAGAACAAAAGGAGAAAACTTTAGACTTATCTACATTTAAGCAGTGGTGACAAGAAGGAACAATAGCTCAAGCAGTAGAAGAGAATGGAGAGTCAAGGAAGTACAGAAAGTCAAGGATGAAAGAGATGGATTTGGCCAATATGTGAGAAAAGTCAAGGAGACAAGAAATTAACAGAGGTAATTAGAGTTCCAATACAATAAAGTAGTGGGAATAAAAGCCAGATTTCAGAAAGTGAAAAATGAATGGATAGATGGTAAAGAAGGGAAATTAAAATATAAAAGTTTCTCTTTTCTTATAAATGATCCTGTTTACTGAATTCAAATGAATTTTATTTCTCTGCTCAAAACCATTCAATAGCTCAATATTAACTAAAAAATAAACTTAAAATTCCTTGTCATAACATTTAAGTTCTCCACAATCTGGCACCCTTCCACCACGCACACAGATACAGACATACACACCCAGACAAACACCCACCCACACTCACACTCCCCCACACCTTCTCCCACACATTTCCAACTCTAACTCCCATTTCTCTTCTACATGTTATACTACAGACAATTGGACTGACTAATCACAGTTCCCTGTTTATTCCCTAGTTTGCTTCATGTTAATATCTTTGCTAATGTCATGCCTTTATGTCCCAGGTAAAATCATATCTTTTACAAGAAACTTTCCCTTACTCACCTTAGTTCTTGTGCTTTTCCTCTGTGAAATCCCTTATTCATCTTTTAAATAAATTGCTTTGTATATATTTGTTTGCATACTGTCTCTCACCCATTAAATTGCAAGTTCCATGAGGACAGAGGCTGTCTTTTTAAAAAATAAATTATTTTATTTTTAACTTTTGGTATAGAATGAGCACTTCCATAACATAATACAAAAAAAGATGATTTTACATAAAACTGCAAACCTATTACATGAAACTTGCTATTCCTTTTAAATGTATAAGAAATGATGTAAATTTCTTCTCCCCCTTTCCTGTCCTCCCACCCTAAAGATGGCTACCATTAGATAGAAATATTTACATATATATACATATATATGTATACATACATATATATATACATGTATAATCAATCTATATATATCAATTTTTTCTCTTTCTCTGGGTGCAAATAGTATCTTCCTTCATCCTTTTTAGTTAATTTGGAAATTTATAATAGTCCAAATATCTCATTCACTCACAATTGTTCTTACAACAGTAATGACTATCATTTGCCTTTTTTATATTTCTAGCACTTATAGTGCTTGGCATATGGTAGGTATTTAATAAATGTTTATTCTCTGATTGAACAAAAGACATATTTTAAAAATTGTTCAACATGAATATTTCATAGTGGACTTTTGGCAAATTATTATCCTGCACACTTATATAGATGATAAAAGAGAGTGTCCTACAGTGTTTCATGTTGTCTTTGGACACAGGGTAAAAATAACTCTCCAACTCCTTTATAAGGATATTATTGCCCCCATTTTTCAGATGAGGAAATGGACATAAAAGAAGATTAAACTCAGAGAAGTAGTCAATGAATGATAAAACCGGATCAGGAGCTCATGCAATCCTAATTCCTAGCACAATTTTCATCTCCCAACAATACTTCCCCCTTCTATTACAGTGATAAGTATCTTAGATGTCTCTGAACAGAGTAAAAAATTGAAGATTTATCATTTTGGAAATGTATCATGCATAACAAGAAAGAAGTATATGAAAGAAATAGAGCATGCATTCTCAGCCAGAACAGTCATTAAATATATCAAGCCGGGGAATGGATAAGAAGGCAAGAAAAGATCTTTTCAATGCTGAAAAAAATCAGATTACATTCAGTTGATTGATGTAAAATATTGATAGAAGCAAAATAATGGTCATTATTTCCATCTGGACTTAGGATGATTTCATACTGAATGGATTTTGGTGGGAGATAGAAGTTTTTGTGTTTTTTTCACCTTGTTTCACCAAAATTGGCAGTTATGCACTAACCTTGTTAACCCTGTCTAAACTAAGCCCTCTAAGGCTTATTCTGTGGTTTTCTGGCAATAAGCTACTTCTTAGTCCTGGATTGCCCCACCTGGTCATACTCACCACTGGTTAATGTATTACTATCATCACTAATTAATTTGTATCTTAGGCCTATTTCACTTTATGGCTTCAGTGGCTATGAACTTGAATGTATTATAGGCCATTAGATCTCAATAAAATGGCATGGCCAAGTTGATTGTGGGTGCTCAGTAAATATTAAAACAGCCACAGAACAGCAAGAATAATTGCTCAAGGAGACCAGTCCCCAAAGGACTATGTCCATACTAGTGAAAATATATGCTTTACCACTCTGGAAGCAAATTTATACCCTTCCTTAAGCTTCTACGAACTAATGAGAAGAGAAAGCTTGAGCTCCTAGCTGTAGGGGGTTGGAGATTAACAAGTAGATTTCATCGTTTGGCAAAATGATGAGAGTAAATGTTATAAAATTATCATTCAGGAAACAAACAGACAACAAATATTTATTAAGTGATGGGGAAATAAAGAAATGATAAAAGAAACCTACCCTTATAAAGCTTATATCCTAATGGGGAGAAATAACATATAAAAAGGAGCTTTAAAAAGGAGTGGGTGATTGGGGAGGATACTGGTAAAGGCTAGTGAGTTAAAAATCATAGCCAATTGTGAATTGAAGCATGGATATTTTGGATCCATCCCCAAAATGAAAGAAAGGCCTTTAATAGTTGATGATACAAGTTGAGCTTTGAATGAAGCTAAAGATTACAAGATATGGAGAGAAAGGTGATAAGATGTACTAAGAAAGCTTTCCAAACATAGGACACAAAGGCAAAAGTGATAATGATGAGAAATCCTGAGGAATGAATTTTATGTTAAAAAAAAAAAAAGAAGCTAGGTGAACTTCACTACCATCTTCAAATATTTGAAGATATGTATTTGAAGATAAATGGTTGAAAAAAAAAAAAATTCGGACTTCCGGCCAATTTGGTGGCTTGGAGGCAGAAAGCTGCTTGAGCTCTGCATTTTCTCTCAGAACTTACTTCATGACAAGCATCGAAATTAATGCTTGACCGGGAAAAGAAACCCACAAATAATCACCAACAGAAAACATCCCTGAAATTCGCCAGAGAAGGTCTGTCTTTGCTTGGGGGAGGGGATGAACAAACTAGGCACAGACTGAGGCCAAGCAGCCAGAGAGAGGCAGGCAGCTCACACAGCTCAGACCAGAGTGGGGAGGGGTGCGATCTCTTTCATTTCTTCAAAAAGACTTTTACCCCAGTGTGGATATTTGGTGTAAACACTGGAGGCAAAGAATAAAACCCCAGAAAGCTAGCTTCTCTCAGGACCCAACCACCCCCACCCCCACCTGGAGTGACTTAGAGGATTCTTAGAGCCTTAGAGTACAGATGCAGCAACGCCATCACTTTCCTGTTAGTGCCTCTCTGCTGTCTCCTGCAGTCTGTAGAGAAAGCCTGGTAATGCCATCCAGCCCCATCCCCTTTCAGACCAATTGTTTTTCTTATGAATTTGTTTTCTTCAATTACCGCTCTGACAAAATGAACAAAAAATTTAAAAGGGCTCTAACCACTGACAGCTTCTGTATGGAGAAAGAGCAGACTTCAAACACTGAGGAGACTAAAAGCAGATTGTCTCCAGAGGAATCCCCTAAGGGGGATATGATCTGCTCCTCAATACATAAGACTCTCATAGAGGAAATCAAAAAGGTTCTCACAAGAGAGATAGAAGGGAAATGGGAAAAGGAAAGGGAAGCTTGGCAAGAGAGTCTGGAGAAGTCATCCCATGCATTTAAAGACAGAGTGGATAAAAAAATCAAATCATTGAAAAACAAAATTAGTGAATTAGAAAAGGTAAACAACTCCAAGGAAAACAGGATTAGTGAAAATTACAAAAAGATATAAAAAAAGTGAGTGAAGAAAATACATCATTGAAAATTAGAAAGCAGAAATGAATGACTCAAGGAGAAACCAAAAAGTAGTCAAGCAAAACCAGAAAAACGAAACAATTGAAAAGAATGTAAAGTATCTTACTAGAAAGACAACAGACCTGGAAAACAGATCCAGGAGAGACAATTTGAGAATAATCAAACTCCCTGAAAAATATGAGGAAAAAAAGAGCCTGGACACTATTTTCCAGGAAATTATCAAAGAGAACTGCCCAGACGTTCTGGAAACAGAGGGTAAAATAGAAATTGAAAAAAAATCATCAATCACCTACTGAAAGAGACCCTAAAATCAAAACACCAAGAAATATAGTGGCCAAGTTCAAGAACCATCAGACAATGGAAAAAATATTGGAAGTTGCTAGAAAAAAAGCAATTCAGATATAAAGGAGCCACAATAAGGATAATCCAGGATCTAGCAGTGTCCACATTAAAATAACGAAGGGCCTGGAATATGATTTTCTGAAAGGCTAAGGAACTTGGTATGAAGCCAAGAATAACTTATCCAGCAAAAATGAGCATCGTTTTCCAGGGAAGAAGATGGACATTTAATGAAATAAATGAATTCCATCTATTCTTGATGAAAAAAACAGATCTACACAAAATGTTTGATCTTCAAATACAGAACTCAAGAGATTTCTAAAAAGGTAAAAAGAAATCTTGAGAACCATATTTCTGCCATAAAGATATATAAGGAACCCATGTATAATCTGCCCTAGAAACTAGAGATGGAAAGGAAATTATATCATAAAAAAGGGTAAAGTGGTGGTACTACATCTCATGAAGAGGCAAAGGTAACCTATTATATCTGAGAGAAAGAAAGGAGGGGGATGAACTGTGTATCAATAGACATATTCAATTTATGGTGAAACTTCTTCCACTTCATTGAAAAGTGAGAGGGAAGCAGTAAGCTAAGGGGAAGGGAATACAGAAATTGTGAGAAAAAGGGGTAAAATAGGGGGAGGAACTTTAAGGTACGGGAGGGATACTAAAAAGGGAGGGCTGTGAAAAGCAAGTGGTGTTCACAAGTTTAATACTGGGGAGGGGGGTAAGAGGGAAGGAAAGGAGAAAAGCATAAGCAGGGGTTAACAAGATGGCAACCAATATAGAATTAGTCCTTCTAACCATAAATGTGAATGGGTTAAACTCCCCCATAAAGAGGAAGCAGTTAGCAGACTGGATTAAAAGCCAGAATCCTACTTTATGTTGTTTACAGGAAACACGCCTGAAACAGGGTGATACATTCAGAATAAAAATAAAAGGATGGAACAGAATCTACTATGTTTCAGGTGAAGCCAAAATAGCAGGGGTAGCCATCCTCATCTCAGATCAAGCAAAACCAAAAATTGATCTAATTAAAAGAGATAAGAAAGGGTATTATATCCTGCTAAAGGGTAGCATAGATAACAAAACAGTATCAATATTAAACACATATGCACCAAGTGGTGCAGGATCCAAATTCTTAAAAGAGAAATTAAGAGAGCTGTAAAAAGAAATAGACAGCAAAACTATAATAGTGGGAGATCTCAACCTTGCACTCTCAGAATTAGATAAATCAAACCACAAAATGAATAAGAAAGAAGTCAAAGAGGTAATTAGAATACTAGAAAAGTTTGATATGATAGATCTTTGGCAAAAGCTAAATGGAGACAGGAAGGAATACACTTTCTTCTCAGCATTTCATGGAACCTATACAAAAATTGATCATATACTAGAACATAAAAACCTCAAAATTAAATGCAGTAAGGCAGAAATAGTAAATGCATCATTTTCATACCACAATGCAAAGAAAATTACATTCAATAAAAAGCCAGGGGAAAATAGACCAAAAAATAATTGGAAACTAAATAATCTTATACTAAAGAATGATTGGGTAAAAGAGCAAATCATAGACAAAATTAATAACTTCACCCAAGAAAATGACAATGAGACACCATGTGGGACACAGCCAAAGCAGTAATAAGGGGAAGTTTTATATCTCTAGAGGCCTACTTGCATAAAATAGAGAAAGAGAAGGTCAACGAATTGGGATTACAACTAAAAATGCTAGAAAAGGAACAAATTAAAAACCCCCACACAAACACGAAACTTGAAATTCTAAAAATAAAAGGTGAGATTATTAAAATTGAAAGTAAAAAAACCTACTGAATTAATTAATAAAACTAGGAGTTGGTTCTATGAAAAAAACAACAACATAGACAAACCCTTAGCAAATCTGATTTAAAAAAGGAAAGAGGAAAAGCAAATTGTTAGTCTTAAAAATGAAAAGGGAGAATTCACCACTAATGAAGAGGAAATTAGAACAATAGTTAGTAGCTATTTTGCTCAACTTTATGCCAATAAATTCGATAACTTAAATGAAATGGAAGAATACCTTCAAAAATATAGCTTGCCCCGATTAACAGAAAAAGAAGTAAATAGTCTAAATAGTCCCATTTCAGAAAAAGAAATAGAACAAGCTATTAACCAACTCCCTCAGAAAAAACCCCAGGACCAGATGGATTTACATGTGAATTCTACCAAACATTTAAAGAACAACTAACTCCAATGCTATATAAACTATTTGAAAAAATAGGGATTGAAGGAGTCCTACCAAATTCCTTTTATGACACAGACATGGTACTGATACCTAAACCAGGTAGGCTGAAAACTGAGAAAGAAAATTATAGACCAATCTCTTTGATAAATATTGATGCTAAAATCTTAAATAAAATATTAGCAAAAAGACTATAGAAAATCATCCCCAGGATAATACACTATGACCAAGTGGGATTTATACCAGGAATGCAGGAGTGGTTCAATATTAGGAAAACTATTAGCATAATCAACTATATCAATAACCAAATTAACAAAAACCATATGATCATCTCAATAGATGGAGAAAAAAACATTTGATAAAATCCAACATCCATTCCTACTAAAAACACTTGAGAGTATAGGAATAAATGGACTATTCCTTAAAATAATAAGGAGCCTATATTTAAAATGGTCAGTAAACATCATATGTAATGGCGATAAACTAGAACCTTTCCATATAAGATCAGGAGTGAAACAAGGTTGCCCACTATCACCATTACTATTCAATATTGTACTAGAAACGCTAGCCTCAGCAATAAGAGCTGAGAAAGAGATTCAAGGAATTAGAGTTGGTAATGAGGAAATCAAACCAGCACTCTTTGCAGATGACATGATGGTATACTTAAAGAACCCCAAAAACTCTGCTAAAAAGCTATTAGAAATAATTCAGAACTTTAGCAAAGTGGCAGGATACAAAATAAATCCACATAAATCCTCAGCATTTTAATACATTACCAATACAATCCAACAGCAAGAGATACAAAGAGAAATTCCATTCAAAATAATGGTCGATAGTATAAAATATTTGGGAATATGTCTACCAAAGGAAAGTCAGGAATTATATGAGCAAAATTACAAAATACTTGCCACAAAAATAAAGTCAGATTTAAATAATTGGAAAGACATTAAGTGCTCTTGAATAGGCCGAGCAAATATAATCAAGATGACAATACTCCCTAAACTATTTATTTAGTTTAGCCAGACTCCCAAGAAACTATTTTAATGACCTAGAAAAAATAACAACAAAATTCATATGGAAGAACAAAAGGTTGAGAATTTCAAGGGAAGTAGTGAAAAAAATAATCAAATGAAGGTGGCCTAGCTGTACCTGATCTAGAACTATATTATAAAGCAGCAGTCACTAAAACCATTTGGTATTGGCTAAGAAATAGACTAGTTGATCAGTGAAATAGGTTAGGTTCACAAGGCAAGATAATGAATATGAATAGCAATCAAGTGTTTGACAAACCCAAAGATCCCAATTTTTGGGATAAGAATTCATTATTTGACAAAACTGCTAGGAAAACTGGAAATTAATATAGCAGAAACTAGGCATGGACCCATAGTTAACACCACATACTAAGATAAGATCAAAATGGGTCCATGATTTAGGCATAAGGAATGAGATCATAAATAAATTAGAGGAACATAGGATAGTTTACCTCTCAGACTTGTGGAGGAGGAAGGAATTTGTGACCAAAGGAGAACTAGAGATCATTATTAATCATAAAATATAAAATTTTGATTACATCAAATTAAAAAGCTTTTGTACAAACAAAACTAATGCAAACAAGATTAGAAGAGATGTAACAAATTGGGAAAACATTTTTACAGTTAAAGGTTCTGATAAAGGCCTCATCTCAAAAATATACAGAGAATTGACTCTAATTTATAAGACATCAAGCCATTCTCCAATTGATAAATGGTCAAAGGATATTAATAGACAATTTTCGGATGATGAAATTGAAACTATTTCCACTCATATGAAAGAGTGTTCCAAATCACTATTGATCAGAGAAATGCAAATTAAGACAACTCTGAGATATCATTACACACCTGTCAGATTTTCTAAGATGACAGGAACAAATAATGATGAATGTTGGAGGGGATGTGGGAAAACTAAGACACTGATGCATTTTTGGTGGAGTTGTGAAAGAATCCAACCATTCTGGAGAGCAATCTGGAATTATGCCCAAAAAGTTATCAAACTGTGCATACCCTTTGATCCAGCAGTGCTACTACTGGGCTCATATCCCAAGGAAATACTAAAGAAGGGAAAGGGACCTGTATGTGCCAAAATGTTTGTGGCAGCCCTTTTTGTAGTGGCTAGAAACTGGAAAACGAACAGTTGCCCATCAATTGGAGAATGGTTGGGTAAATTATGGTATATGAATGTTATGTAATATTATTGTTCTGTAAGAAATGATCAACAGGATAGATACAGAGATACTTGGAGAGAGTTACATCAACTGATGCTCAGTGAAATGAGCAGAACTAGGAGATCATTATACACTTCAACAACGATACTGTATGAGGATGTATTCTGATGGAAGTGGATATCTTCAACATAGAGAAGAGCTAATCCAATTCCAATTGATCAATGATGGACAGAATCAGCTACATCCAGAAAAGGAACACTGGAAAATGAGTGTAAACTGTAGCATTTTTTGTTTTTCTCCCCAGATTATTTTTACCTTCTGAATCCAATTCTTCCTTTGCAACAACAACAACAACAAAATTTGGTTCTGCACATATATATTGTACCTAGGATACACTCTAACACATTTAATATGTATGGGAATGCCTGCCATCTAGGGGAAAGTGTGGAGGGAAGGAGGGGAAAAATTCAGAACAAAAGGGAGTGCCAGGGATAATGTTGTAAAAAATTACCTATGCATATGAACTGTCAAAAAATGTTATAATTATAAAATTAATCAAAACTAATTAATTAACTAATTAGTTAATTTAAAAATAATAATTTTGCTAGTGTATTTAGGTCCAGAAGACAGGAAAACCAAAGACTAGAAATAACAAGAAAACATACTAGCTTCTGAGTGACTTAATAGCCAGATATGTGTCTCATTCATCTCTAACCCTTAACGATTATGGATATTGATGATAATGAATAGTCAGTAAACATTAGTTGAATTGAACTTTTTAGTTCCTTGTAACTTTTTCAAGATAGATTGTACAAATTTCTAGGACTTTGGAACATACTTGAAATCTTTCAAAACCTATGCAACATCTGTAAAGTGGAGCAGCTGCGCTGTGATGATTAGATAACCAAAGAATATTTTGTCGTAAATGTAGTATAACTGAATTCCTCTTTCACCTTTTAAAATCTAGATTCCCATGCAACTCATGCTAAGAGAGTACCTATTTCCCTAAGAATCACAAAATTATAAATTAGCTGTGAGTGAGAAAATGTAAAGATACCAAATAGGCTATCAGATCATGGGTTCAGAACTAGAAAGAACCTTAAAAGTCAACTAGGTCATTGTCCTCATTTTATAAATACATGAAATTGAGGCCCTAAAAGACTCAATAACTTGTTCAAAATCACCCAGCTAACTAATAATAGAGTTAGAATGAAAATTAAGATGCTCTGTCTCCAAATCCAAGGTATTACATATTAATTTCCCACCTAATTGTGGAATGACCTTTACAAATTTTTTGAGAAATACTCTTCTAGCCTTTGTTTAAATACTCCCAGAAATGAGTTTATTACATCAAAATATAGACTTTACTTCTGTTGAATTGCTCAAATTTTTACAATAACTCATATTTTTTACTGCTTTAAGTATTATAATTTTTTCCATGAAACTTCATTCTAATTAATTTATTATAATTTTAAAATTAGCAAATATTTATTTTTCTCCCTATAACTTTCCCCACCACTCCCTGTAGCTGACAAGAATAAAAGAATAAAAGCAAATTTTAGCAAATCCAAATAATTAAACAAAACAAATTTCATCATATCGAGGACATCTCTGCTCTTTAGGATGTAGGTAACAAACATTTTCCATCATCAGTTTTCTAAAATTGTATTGGGTAATTGTACTGGTTGGTGTTTTTAAATTTTGCAAGTTGGTTATCTTTAAAATATTGTAATTTAAATTGTTCTCCCATACATACATACTCTCTCTGTCTCTGTCTCTGTCTCTGTCTCTCTCTCTCTCTCTATGTATATGTGTGTGTGTGTGTGTGTGTGTGTGTGCATGTGTGTATTTATATACATATAATAGTTTGTCAATATTTATTTTTAAGAAATATTTAATTGTGCAACTCAAACTGGACTGAAGATCCAACATAGATTTTTCAGATATGATCTGACTAAGCAGAAAATGAGAAGATAACCATTTTTCTGGATAATATATAGGATTTATATTAATACAGTCTGAGGGTGTATGCTATGAATTGACAACCTTAGCTGAAAATCAATCTAACACAATTCAATGTTGTAGTGCTAGAGGTTTTGTTAAAATGTCAGTGCTATAGTCTTAGTTCTAGTATTTAATTCTGCAAATGTACATAAAAATCTACATGATAGCTGTCAAGTGATTGAAGCAGTTCATCAATAGACTATTCTTATCTACTTCTGTAAACCTGGCATATTATACTGATTAGGAAAGCTTTTGCTATTTTCAGATATTCATGTTCATTATCAGAAAAAGACTAAGGAAATGAATCGATTAATTATGTTTCCTTAAGATCTTTTTAAATGTCCGGGGATGATTACATTGAGGAAACTTAGTCTCTTCTTAGGATGCCAATATATTATGAAAATCAATGTCAACTCATCACCACCTAAGAATCATTGAATTTTGAGTACTTCAATGTGAATGAATGCATGAAAATAATTATCAACTCTGAGGTACCAATCACTGGGTTAATACTGAAAATACTAATTTTTAAAAATTGCAAAATATACACATACAAAAACAAACAAACAAACAAACAAAAAACAAAAACAAAACCAAAAAAAAAAAACAAAAAAACCCAGTACCTGGCCTCAAGGATTGTATATTCTAATAAGGACAGAGTTACTATTAGGGAGTGGTGGCCTGAAAGGATATTTTGTTTTGGAAAGTTATTGACATGGTGATTAGGACTGAAATGGAATAGAATGATCCATCCTTTCTTTTATCTATAGCAGTATAAATTTCATTATGCCAGGTCTGGAAAAAGAAGTAGCAGAATGTACCAACTGGAACAGATGTGTGGTGGAGGGTATACTAGTGAAAAAGACCAACTAAGTTTGTCACATCATACAAGGTAGAGATGATTTGTACTCTACAGAGTCCAGAATTCAAAATTTAAGATTATAAAACTTGAAACTACTTTATACCTGTCCTTATTACGTATCTTTGATATCTTATCCATTCCTACAACTTCTGGGATTTTCATTCTTGTCTGATATGACACATTATGACAAGCAAAGATGGAAAATAAGAATGAGTCAGTCTCTTTGCTTCATCAGTCAAAGATATGTTCCCTTTTACTTGCCTTTGAATTTAGTATTGAAATCCGTTGCTCTAAAAAAGTCTTTAGTCTACCAGCCCCTTACATTTTTATCATTAAGATGGTAGAGAGTAGACAGGTCTTTGTCTGAGCTTTTCCTGGATTCCCTCAGATCAAAACTAGATGAAGTCTCTGAACTAGTTTTGGAGTGATAGAACCCACAAATATTTAGAATGTAACAAATTTCAAGTAGAAAATATTTTGGAAGAACTTTAGAAAAGGTTTGTTTTACTCAGGCATGGGGGGAGGCAGCCAACTACAGGTGCAGCTCAGGGACTCAGAGTGAACTGGCCTCCATGTGTTGGCAGAATCTACTGAGGCTCTCAACCAAAATGCAGTAGTCCTGATTCAGAAGCCAGTGGATCAGCATTCTAGCTATGAGACATCCATGCAAATACAGAAAACAATTAGTGAGCCCCTGAACCCCAGAATAATATGGACTTGGCCATATCCACCCAGCATAGAGAGGAAGCCAGGACAGCATAAAGCTACCTATAGAAGAAGCTTGGGACAATCTCCCCTTTGTTCTAAGAGCAGACCTCAATCTTTTAAAATGAGCAGAGAAGCAAAAAGAACTGTGACCATAAAGAGAAGAATAAACCTAAACCCCTGAGGAGACTAAAGACAAAGCAACTCCAGATGAAGCCCCAAAGGCTGATAGTTGTAATCCATCTCACATGGCTATTTCAGAAGAAAAAAGGAATTTTAAAAGAGAATTAGAAGAAAAATGGAGAAAGTAAATGAGAAATCTGCAGGAGAGTATGGAAAAAGAAAGAGAAATTATCAGAAGAAAACTTAAAATAGATTTGATGAAATGGAAAAAATATAGCTCCTTAAAAATATATTTAGTGAAATGGAAAAAGAACACAACTCTTGAAAAACAGAATTTGTGAAATGGAAAAAAAATCCTATGAACAAGATATCTCCTTTAAATTTAAATGGTCAAATGCAAAAGGAAATTTTTAAAAAGCTAACTGAAGAAAATAATTCACTAAAAATTAGAATTGAACAAATGGAAATGAATGACTCAATGAAACACCAAGAATCAATCTAACAAACAAAAAAAGAAAGAAAAATAGAAAAAAGTGAAATAGCTTATTAGAAAAACAACTGATCTGGAAAATAGATCCAGGAGAGACAATCTAAGAATTATTACTCTACCTGAAAATTATTTCAAATAGCAGATGGGATTAAAATCAGAATCTTACAATATGTTGTTTACAAGAAACACATTTAAAGAAGAATGATACACACAGAGTAAAGATAAAGATGCTAGAACAGCATCTATTATGCTTCAGCTGAAATTAAAAAAAAAAAAAAAAACCAACATGGATATTGATCCTGATCTCAGATCAAGCAAAAGCAAAAATCTAATTTAAAAAATAAGATAATTAATTACATCTTGCTAAAGTGTACCATAGATAACAAAGCAATATTATTACTAAACATATATGAACCAAATGGTTTAGTATCCAAATTACTGAAAAATGAATGTCAAGAAGATTTATGCTAGTGGGGGATTTCAATTGTGCTCTATTAGAACTAGATAAATTGAGCCACAAAATAAATAAGAAAAAAGTAAAGAAGGTAAATACAATTGTAGAAAAATTAGTCCTTTGGAGAAAATTTAATGGAGACAAAAAGGATTATTTTTTTTTCCTTAGTGGCACATGGAATCTACACAAAAATTAACTATGTATTAGAACAATAAAATCTTAAAACCAAATGAAGAAAGGCAGAAATAATAAAATCAATGCTTTCTGATAATGATACAATAAAAATTATGTGTAATAAAGGGCAGGGAAAAATCAACCAAAAATTAATTGGGAACTGAATAAGATTCTAAAGCAAGAATGGGTGAAACAACAAATCACAGACACAAATGATACTTTTATCCAAGAGAATGACGATAATGAGACAAATTACCAAAATTTATGGGATGCAGTCAAAGCTGTTCTTATTGCAAGTTTTATATATCTGGATGCTTACTTGCATAAAATAAAGAGAAGATTAATGAACTGGGCATGCAACTACAAAAGCTAGAAAAGGAACAAGTTAAAAACTCCCAATTAAATCATGAATTTGAAATTCTGAAAATAAAAGGGGAGATTGATAAAATTGAAAGTAAGAAAATTATTGAATTAATAAAAAAACTAAGAATTCATTTTATGAAAAAACCAACAAAGTAGATAAATCTTTATTTAATTGGATTAGAAAAAGGAAAGAAGAAAATCAAATTACTAGCATCAAAAATGAAAAGGATAAACTTTCTACCAATGAAAAGGAAATTAGAACAATAATTAGGAATTATTTTGCCTAACTGTATGCCAATAAATCTGATAACCTAGGTAAAATGGATGAATATCTCAAAAATAGATTGTCCTGATTGACATAAATTATTTAAATAGTCACATTTAAGAAAAGAAATTGAACTAGCTATTAATAAAATCCCTGAGGAAAAAAATCTCCAAAGCCAGATTAATTTACATATAAATTCTATGAAACATTTAAGGAATAATTAATTCTGGACTTCTGGTCAAGATGGTAGAGAGGACAAATATATCAATCTAAGCTCTTTCTTGCCTTCAGAATACTTTTTTTTCATGACAAGGCCTCAGGATTAGTGCTTGACTGAAAAAAATCCACAAATATATTACCAACAGAAGATATTCTCAAAATTCACCAGAAAAGGTCTGTGTTTGCTGGTGGGCAGGAATGGTTATATCAGGTGCAGACTGCAGGAAGGCAGTGAGAGCACAGAGAGAGAGAGAGATCAGCAGAGAAGGTATAAAGACAGGGGATAAAGGCTAAAATCTTAAAATTCTAGGGTCTCTCAGGATCTGGTCACACAAACCCCAAACCCATGTGGGGTGACTCAGCAGGCTCATAGTGTCTCAGAGCATGGATTCAGCACAGCCATTGGTGTACTGCTGCTGCCTCACTGCTGCCCCCTGCAGTTTGTAGAGGAAGCCTGGCAATACCATCTAGCCTGGAAAAGCAGATTGCATTTGCTTTTTTGTTTTGTTTTGTTTTGTTTTGTTTGTTTGTTTTGGTTTGTTGGTTTGTTTTTTCTGATTCTTCTTTGACAAAATGAGCAAAAAATTAAAGTGGGCTCTAACAATAGATAGCTTCTATACAGATAGAGAGCAAACTTCAAACCCCGAGGAGACTAAACACAGAGTGTCCCCAGATGAATCCCCAAAGGGGGATATGGTCTGGTCCCCAAAACACAAGATTCTCATAGAAAAAAAATTTAAAAGGCTCTCATAAGAGAGCTAGAAGAAAAATGGGGAAAGGAAAGGGAAGCTTGGCAAGAGGGTCTAGATAAGTCATCCCACTCATTTAAAGATAGAGTGGATAAAAAATAAAATTCCTGAAAAACAGAATTAGTGAATTGGAAAAGATAAACAATTTCAAGGAAAACAATTCAAGGAAATTTCAAGGAAAAAAAATAATTCTTAAAAAAATACAATTGGTGAAATGGAAAAAAAAAATCCATAGAACAAAACAAATCACTTAAAAAACTAAATTGGACAATTACAAAAAGAAATAAAAAAGTAAATGAAGAAAATAATTCATTAAAAATCAGAATTGAACAAATGTAAGTGAATGACTCAAGGAGACACCAAGAATCAGTCAAGCAAAACCAAAAAAAAAAAAAAAAAAAAAAAAAAAAAAAAAAAAAAAATGGAAAAAAAAAACATCAAATACCTACTTAGGAAAACAACAGACATGGAAAATAGATCTAGGAGAGATAATCTGAGAATTATTGAACTTCCTGAAAATTATGATAAAAAAAAGCCTAGACATTATTCTCTACGAAATTATGAAAGAGAACTGCCCAGATGTTATAGAAACAGATGATAAAATAGATATTGAAAGCATTCATCACCTACTGAATTCCAAGAAATATTGTGGCTAAATTTTAGAACTATTAGACCAAAGAAAAAATGCTACAAGCAACTAGAAAAAAACAATTCAAATATAGAGGAGCCACAATAAGGATTACTCAGGATTTAGTGGCTTCCACATTAAAGGATGAAAGGGCCTGGAATCTGATATTCCAAAAGGCTAAATAATTTAGTATGCAGCCAAGAATAACTTACCCAGCTAAAATGAGCATTTTTTCCCAGGGAAGAAGATGGACATTCAAAGAAATAGGTAACTTTCATCTATTTCTGGTGAAAAAAATCAGAACTAAACAAAAAGTTTGATCTCCAAATACAGGACAAGAGAAACCTAAAAAGGTAAAAAGAAATCTTGGGAACTATATTTCTGTTATAAATATACATAAAGACCACATGTATAATTTAGTTTTACACTTATAAAAAAGAAACTAGAGGTGGAAAGGAAGTTATACCAGAAAAAGGGTAAAATGGGAGTATTACACCTAATTAAGAAGCAAAGGAACCTATTATATCTGAGGGAAAGAAGGGAGGGGGATAAATATAGTGTGTATCTTACTCTCATCAGAATTGGCTTAAAGAGAAAAATATTATACATATTCCCTCTATAGAGAAGCTTCTCCCATCTCATTGAAAAGTGAGAGGGGAAAAGTTAAAAGAGAAGGAGTAAGCTAAATGGAAGGGAATACAGAAATTGTGAGGAAAGGGGGTAAGAAAAGGGGAGGAACTCTAAAGTGGGGAGAGGAATCCTAAAAAGAAAGGACTGTGAGAGGCAAGTGGTGCTCACAAATTTAATACTGGAGGGGGGGTAAGGGAGAAGGAAAGGAGAAAAGCAGAAGCAAAGGTTAAGAAGATGGCAAGTAATACAGAATTAGTCATTTTAGTCATGAATGTGAATGGGGTAAACGTCTCCAAAAATCTGAAGTGTATAGCAGACTGGACTAAAAGCCAGAATATCAGAATATGTTCTTTACAAGCAAGGTGACACATACAGAGTAAAGGAAAAAGGCTGGAGCAGAATCTACCATGCTGCAGGTGAAGTCAAAACAGCAGGGGTTAGCCATCCTGATCTCAGATCAAGCAAAAACAAAAATTGATTTAATTAAAAGAGATAAGGAAGGAAACTATATCTTGCTAAAGGGTAGTAAAAATGAAGCAATATCAATATTAAACATATATGCACCAAGTGGTATAGCATCCAAATTCTTAAAAGAGAAATTAAGGGAGCTGCAAAAAGAAATAGACAGCAAAACTATAATAGTGGAAGATCTCAACCTTGCACTCTCAGAATTAGATACAACATCAAACCACAAAATAAATAAGAAAGCAGTCAAAGAGGTAAATAGAATACTAGAAAAGTTAAGTATGATAGATCTCTGGAGAAAGCTAAATGGAGACAGAAAGGAGTATACTTTTTTTCAGCTGTTCATGGAAGCTATACAACAATTGACCATATATTAGGAAATAAAAACCTCAAAATCAAATGCAGTAAGGCAGAAATAGTAAATGCATCCTTTTCAGACCACAATGCAATGAAAATTACATTCAATAAAAAGCCAGGGGAAAAAAGACCAAAAAATAATTGGAAACTAAATAATCTCATCTTAAATAATGAATGGGTGAAACAGCAAATCATAGACATAATTAATAACTTGACTCAAGAAAATGACAATGATGAGACGTCATGTCAAAATGTGTGGGATGCAGCCAAAGCAGTAACAAGGGGAAATTTTACATCTCTAGAGGTCTGTTTGCATAAAATAGAGAAAGAGAAGGTCAATGATTTAGGCTTGCAACTAAAAAAGCTAGAAAAGGAACACATTAAAACCCCCCAGTCAAACACTAAACTTGAAATTCTAAAAATAAAAGGAGAAATTAATAAAATTGAAAGTAAAAAAAAATTGAATTAATAAATAAAACTAAGAGTTGGTTTTATGAAATAAATCCTTAATAAATCTGATTAAAAAGAGAAAAGAGGAAAATCACATTGTTAGTCTTTAAAATGAGAAGGGAGAACTTGCCACTAATGAAGAGGAAATTTGAGCAATAATTAGGTGTTATTTTGCCCAACTTTATGCCAATAAACTCAATAACTTAAATGAAATGGAAGAATGCCTTCAAAAATATAGCTTATCCAGATTAACAGAGGAAGAAGTAAATTAGGTAAACAGTCCCATTTTAGAAAGAGAAATAGAAAAAGCTATTAATCAACTCTCTAAGAAAAAATTCCCAGGGTTAGATGGATTTATATGCAAATTCTAACACACATTTAAAAAACAATTAATTCCAATATTACATAAATTATCTGAAAAAAAATAGGGATTGAAGGAGTCCTACCAAATTCCTTTTATGACACAGACATAGTACTGATATGTAAACCAGGTATATTGAAAACAAAGAAAGAAAATTATAGACTAATCTCTTTGATAAATATTGATGCAAAAATCTTAAATTAAATATTAGCAAAAAGATTACAGAAAATCATCTCCAGGATAATACACTATGACTAAGTAAGATTTATACCAGGAATGCAGGGTGGTTCAATATTAGGAAAACAATTAGCATAATTGATTATATCAATAACCAAATTAACAAAAAACATATGCTCATCTCAATAGATGCAGAAAAAGCATTTGATAAAATCCAACATCATTCCTAATAAAGACATGTGAGAGTATAGGAATAAATGGACTTTTTTCTTAAAATAGTCAGGAACATCTATTTAAAACCATCAGTAAGCATCATATGTAATGGTAATGAACTGGATCCATTCCCAGTAAGATCAGGAGTGAAACAAGGTTGCCTGCTATCACCATGACTATTCAATATTGTATTAGAAATGCTAGCCCTTGGAGAGACTTAAATCAACTGATGCTGAGTGAAATGAGCAGAACCAGAAGATCACTGTACACTTCAACAACAATACTGTATGAGGATGTATTCTGATGGAGGTGGAAATCTTCAACATAAAGAAGATCCAACTCACTTCCAGTTGATCAATGATGGACAGAGGTAGCTACACCCAGAGAAGAAACACTGGGAAGTGAATATAAATTGCTAGCACTAATATCTGTCTGCCCAGGTTGCATGTACCTTCGGATTCTAATGTTTATTGTGCAACAAGAAAATGATATTCACACACATGTATTGTACCTAGACTATATTGTAACACATGTAAAATGTATGGGATTGCCTGTCATCGGGGGGAGGGAATAGAGAGAGGGGGGGATAATTTGGAAAAATGAATACAAGGGATAATATTATAAAATATATATATATATATATAATAATCCTGCGCTGGGGATCCCTCCGCCGCCCCCAGAACAAGCCCGACATGCTCCCCCTTCCTCCCTTCCCCCTCAGGATTTATGCACGTGACCGTAGCCTTTACTGCAGCAGAAGGAGCCTTTTCAGGAGAACTTCAGGTTTACAAACGTTCCTCACTTTGAACTTAAATGAAATTAAAGCCCTGCTTGAGGGCCCTCCTCTGGCCATTGGGGGGAGAGGCCGTAGCCCTCCCTGCTTCCTCCCCGTTCCACTTTATTCCTTATTTTTATTCTTTTTTGTCTCATTTCCAAAATACATAGAGAGAATTGATCCTAATTTATAAGAAATTAAACCATTCTCCAATTGATAAATGGTCAAAGGATATGAACAGACAATTTTCAGATGATGAAATTGAATCTATTTCCACTCATATGAGAGAGTGTTCCAAATCACTACTGATCAGAGAAATGCAAATTAAGACAACTCTGAGATATCATTACACACCTGTCAGATTGGCTAAGATGACAGGAACAAATAACGATGAATGTTGGAGGGGATGTGGGAAAACCGGGACACTGATGCATTGTTGGTGGAGTTGGGAAAGAATCCAGCCATTCTGGAGAGCAATCTGGAATTATGCCCAAAAAGGTATCAAACTGTGCATACCCTTTGACACAGCATTGCTGTTATTGGGCTTATATCCCAAAGAAATACTGAGGAGGGGAAAGGGACCTGTATGTGCCAAAATGTTTGTGGCAGCTCTTCTTTGTAGTGGCCAGAAACTGGAAACTGAACTGATGTCCATCCATTGGAGAATGGTTGGGTAAATTGTGGTATATGAAGGTTATGGAATATTATTGTTCTGTAAGAAATGACCTGCAGGATGAATACAGAGAGGCCTGGAGAGACTTACATCAACTGATGCTGAGTGAAATGAGCAGAACCAGAAGGTCACTGTACACTTCAACAATGATACTGTATGAGGACGTATTCTGATGGAGGTGGATATCTTCAACATAGAGAAGAGCTAATCCAATTCCAATTGATCAATGACAGACAGAATCAGCTACACCCAGAGAAGGAACACTGGGAAGTGAATGTAAATTGTTAGCACTACTGTGTATCTACCCAGGTTACTTAGACCTTCGGAAGCTAATACTTAATGTGCAACAAGAAAATGGGATTTACACACATATATTGTATCTAGGTTATACTGTAACACATGTAAAATGTATGGGATTGCCTGCCATGGGGGGGAGGGAGTAGAGGGAGGGAGGGGAAAATCTGGAAAAATGAATACAAGGGATAATGTTATAAAAAAAATTACTCATGCATGTACACTGTCAAAAAATTATAATTATAAAATTAATTTAAAAAAAGAGATTAAAAAAATTATTCCTTTTCAAAAAAAAAAAAAAAAAAAAAAAGAAATGCTAGCCTTGACAATAAGAGTTGAGAAAGAGATTAAAGGAATTAGAGTAGGTAATGAGGAAACCAAATTATCACTCTTTGCAGATGATATGATGGTATACTTAAAGAACTCCAGAGATTGTACTAAAAAGCTACTAGAAATAATTCAGAACTTTAGCAAAGTTGCAGGATACAAAATAAATCTACATAAAGCCTCAGAATTTTTATATGTCACTAACAAAACCCAACAGCAAGAGATACAAAGAGAAATTCCATTCTAAATAACTGTTGCTAGAATATAATATTTGGAAATCTATCTACCAAAGGAAAGTCAGGAATTATATGAGCAAAATTACAAAATGCTTTCCACATAAATAAAATCAGATTTAAACAATAGGAAAAAATATTAAGTGCTTTTGGATAGGCTGAGTGAATATAATGAAGATGACGATACTCCCTAAACTATTTATTTAGTGCTATACAAATCAGATTCCCAAGAAACTATTTTAATGGCCTAGAAAACTTAGCAACAAAATTCATGTGGAAGAACTAAAGGTCAAGTATTTCAAGGGAACTAATGAAAAAAAAATCAAATGAAGGTGGCCTAGCTATACCTGATCTAGAACTATATTATAAAGCAGCAGTCACCAAAATCATTTGGTATTGGTTAAGAAATAGACTAATTGATCAGTGGAATAGGTTAGGGTCACAGGACAAAACATTCAATAGCTATAACAATCTAGTGTTTGACAAACCCAGAGATCCCAACTTTTGGGATAAGAATTCACTATTTGACAAAAACTGCTGGGAAAACTGGAAATTAACATGGCAGAAACTAGACATGGATCCACACTTAACACCATACACCACGATAAGATCAAAATACGTTCATGATGTAGATATAAAGAATGAGATTATAAATAGATTAGAGGAACATAGGATAGTTTACCTCTCAGACTTGTGGAGAGGAAGGAATTTTTGACCAAAGAACTAGAGATCATTATTTATCAAAAATAGAAAATTTTGATTATATCAAATTAAAAAGCTTTTGTACAAACAAAACTAATGCAAATAAGATTAGAAGAGAAGCAATAAACTGGGAAAATATTTTATAGTTAAAGGTTCTGATAAAGGCCTCATCTCAAAAATATATAGAGAATTAACTCTAATTTATAAGAAATAAAGCCATTCTTCAATTGATAAATGGTCAAAGGATATGAACAGAAAATTTTCAGATGATGCAATTGAAACTATTTCTACTCATATGAAAGGGTGTTCCAAATCACTATTGATCATAGAAATTTAAATTAAGACAACTCTGAGATATCACTCACTACACACCTGTCAGATTGTATAAGATGACAGGAAAAGATAATGCTGAATTTTGGAGGGGATGTGGGAAAACTGGGACACTGTTGCATTTTTGGTGGAGATGTGAATGGATCCAACCATTCTGGAGAGTAATTTGGAATTATGCTCAAAACGTTATCAAACTATGCAAAGGGTACTTTGATTCAGCAGTGTTACAACTGGACTTATATCCCAAAAATATATTAAAGAAAAGAAAGGGACCTGTATGTGCCAAAATGTTTGTGGCAGCCCTTTTTGTGGTGTCTAGAGACTGGAAATTGAATGAATGCCCATCAATTGGAGAATGCTTGGGTAAATTGTGGTATATGAATGTTATGGAATTTTATTGTACTGTAAGAAATGACCAACAACAGGAAGAATACAGAGAGACTTGGAGAGACTTACATAAACTGATACTAAGTGAAATGAGCAGAACCAGGGCACCATTGTACACTTCAACAACAATATTGTATGAGGATGAATTCTGACGGAAGTGGATATCTTTGAAAAACAGAAGATACAAATCAGTTCCAATTGATCAATGATGGACAGAATCAGCTACACCCAGAGAAGGAACATTGGGAAATGAATGTGGAATACTTGCATTTTTGTTTTTTTTCTCCTGGTTATTTTTACCTTCAGAATCCAATTTTTCATGTGCAATAAGAGAACTGTACAGATTGGCACATATATTTTACATATATTTTGTATCTTAGATATACTTTAATATGTTATACATATATATATATATATATACATACATATATATATATAAAGTTTTATATATAACAACTAAATTTTAACGAAGTTTTTGCTAAATATCTCATATCATCCTCATGGAGAATATGACAAAAAAAAAAAGACTCAATGATGATATAATTGCATGAATTTCAAACAAGTTAAATGGCCAGATTATAAAATTTCCAACTGAGAATTTCAGGGATATGTGCTCGGCACTCTTCCAGTTAAATTTTATGACAATGACTAGATTTAAGGTACATGACATGGTCATCAAATTTGCAAAAGATACAAAGCTGGCAAGGGTTTGTAAAAGTTGCAAGAATCAGGTTCAAAACAGATATGGTTACACTAGAGCATTCCAGCTAAATCTAGGAGGTAAAATCAAAGAAGGATCAATATGTTGTCTTGATCTTAGATATATAATTTAGAAAGCAAGAAAGAAATAAAGGCTTTATTAGGCCTTCATATTAAGCACAAAACCAAATACTTTACACATATTATCTCATTTGATCCTTCTAATAACACTGGAAGGTAGGTATTTTTATTCCCATTTTACAGTTAGGAAATAGAAGTAAACAGAATTCAATTAATTTACCCTATACTATAATACTAGCAAATGTCTGAGGTTAGATTTGAACTCTGTTTTTCCCAAATGCAGGTCTACTGATATTACTACTACACTACTAAGTCACCATAAATGTATCTTTTCTAGTATATGTCAGGAGAAAAAAAAAAAGATTTTTTTTTTTAAAGTTCCAGGGATTCTAGGAGACTATGAACTCAACTCAGAATTAGCCAGTAATGGGAATGTGACAACTAGAAAACTAAGGCAGTTTAGATTTTAAGACAGACATAACTTCCAGAAATAGAAAACTACTTCATTCTGCCCTCTTGAAGACTTTTCTGGAGTTTTGTGGGTTCCATAGTTAAGAAAATTATCATGGAATGATTCAAAATCATCCAGAAGAGGTCAAATAAGATGGGAAAAAATCTTGACTTCATGTCTTAGATTTAATGTACCCAAAGATTGACTGAAGGAACTGATTATATTTAGCATGAATAAGAACAGTGGTGGAGGGAATTTTTGTTTTTATTGTTACATCCAAGTATTTGAAAATGAATCCCTCTTCGGGATTAGATTTATTTTATTTTCTATCTTGAAAACAGCTTCACTATGGTAAATGTTTCTAAGAAATAAATTTAGATTATGATTCAGGAAAACATTTCCTAACAATTATAGATACCCAAAAGAAAATTGAGATGTCTTAAAAGATGGAGTTTCCTCTTCTTGGAGATTTTAAATAGTCTAGATTATGTCTTCCTGCATATGATTTAGGAGAAGAAAAAAATTCCTTTTACACTTGAGTTAGATTTCAAGACTGGTGATGTTCTTTCAACTCTCAAATTCTGTGAAAACTAGATCCTCTGCCACCAATTCCAGTGTTTGTTTCATCATATGATATTGCTGTTTAAATATAAAAGTCCAAGAAGAAACAAAAAATTCTGGAGTATGTCCTAAAATGAATGAAATGTGGGAAATGTTAAGAGGCAAAAGTGATGAGGAAGAATATTCCAGGCATAACATAATACAAGAGCCTGGGCATAGGAGATGAAGTGTTTTTTTTTGTTTGTTTGTTTGTTTGTTTGTTTGTTTGTTTGTTTTTAAGAGAATCAGCAAGAAGATCAGTATTACAGTATTATAGAGTTTGTTCAGAGGATCCAAATATAGTAAAACTGGAGAGTTAGGAAGACTAGATTTTGAAGAATTTTAAATACCAAAGGACATTTTGCATGGTATTTTTTCCCTTTTGGTAACAGGGACCCACTAGAATTTATTGAACAGAGGTAACATAGTTAGATGTACACTTTAAGAAAATCACTTTTTAATGGAGTGGAGTACAAACTTGGAGAGTGAGATAAGGCAGGAAAAGCAAAAGTCCAGACCAGAGATATCAAATTCACAGGGCTACAAATGACTTGCAATAATTACAAGTCTGATCTGAACCAAATTAAAATGTAATTGGGAAATGTTTAACCAAATAAATTAAAAGAAACATAGATAATGTAATTTCTTGTTTTCTAAGTCAATATAAGTCCTGCAAGGATAGTTAGGTAGGAAACTTGGGTAGAGCAAAGGATTTGAAAGAAAATATGACTTCAATTTTGGACACATTGAATTTAATATGCCTATTATACATCCAGTTTAAAATTTATATTTGATAATCAGAGATATGGGATTAGAACTCAAAATAGAGACTAGGAAAGCTAAAAAAAAAAATAGATAAGTAGCTAGCTAGCTAGCTAGATAAATAGATAGGAGAATCATTAGCATAGAAAATATAGTTGAACCCATGGGTACTGATAAAATTCTAGAGTGAAAACATAAAGTTAACAAATTTATAAGAATACAAGATCATTCCCTAATTGACAAATAGTCAAAAGATATGAATATACATTTCTCAGGTGAAGAAATTAAAGCCACTTCTAGTCATATGAAAAAAAATGCTTTAAATCACTCTTGATTAGAAAAATGCATATTAAGATAACTCTTACTTCTTACATTGTCTAAGATGACAAGAAAAGATAATGACAATATTCAAGGAGATGTGGGGAACTGAAACACTAATATATTGTTGGTGGAGTGGTGAAATGATCCAACCATTTTGGAGAATAATTTGGAACTATTCCAAAAGGGTTATAAAAGTATGTATACTCTTTGATCCAGCAATCTAATTACTGGATCTGTGTCAAAAAAATCTAAAAGGGAAAAGGATTTATATGTACAAGAATGTTTACAGCTCTTTTCTCAGTGGGAAGGAACTAGAAATTGAGTGGATGTCACTCAGTTGGGGAATGGCTGAACAAGTCATGGCATATGAATGTAATGTAGTATTATTATTCTATAAGAAATGATTAGAAATTATAAGTCTGGAAAGTTTACATGAACCGATGCTGAGTGAAGTCAACATAACCAAGAGAATATTGTACACAGTAACAAAAAATTTTGTGATGACCAACTAGAATGGACTTGACTCTTCTCAACAATGCAATAAATCAATGAAATTCCAATAGACTTGGGATGAAAAATGCCAATCACATCCAGAGAGAGAACTATGGAGACTGAATGTGGATTGGATTGTATATTTTCACCTTTGCTTTCTCTTCAGAGAAAATAATATTTAGTATGGGGTTAATATTGCTTATAATAACAGTAGTTAGCATTTATGTAGTGTTTACTATATTTTAATCACTAACAAGTTTTATCTCATTTAATCTTCACAACAACTCTGCAAGGTAGGTATTATTAACCCCATTATTCAGTTGAGAAAACCAAAGCACACAGGCTAAGTAACTTACCCAGAGTCACAGAGATAGTGACTATCTGAGATTGCATTTGAACACAGGACTTCCTAATTCCATGACTTGCTCCAGCCACTATGTACGCTAGTTGTCTCCTATAATGAATTGCTGCCTTAGAGCTGAAGAAAAATGAGAAATGGCTTTTAGCTCTTTACTTAATTTTGGTGATAATATCTAAAGCTGTGTAGCCACATGCCTGGAACCAGGTGGTAAAAGCTAGAGCCAATGGACTCAGTCACAATGAATGCCTAATGACCTAATCTGCATTCACTTAAGGCAGAGTAGATATTGTGACCATCAATGATCCTTTTATTGACCTCAACAGTATATTTTATATATTTCAATTTAACTCCATCCAAGGCAAATTGTAGAGAACTATCAAGGCTTAAAATAGAAGCTATTAATTAATGCCAAAGCCATTATTCTCTTTCATGAACCAAAAAGCTCTTTTTCATCCCACCAATAATAAATGGGAAGGTACTTATGCAAAGTATTTGGTAGATTCAGTAGTGTCTTTGCTATGATTTAAAAGGATGGGCCTTATTTGGGGAATGGAACTAAGCAGTTACATCTTTCTTTCTGATGATGTTGCATGTTTGTAATAGGAGTAAAGAACAAAGAAAGTGATAATTACCTTACAAATAACTCCTTAAGTGCCAAAAATTGTCCCTTGAATCCCTTAAATTGAATCCCTTGAGTTGAAGAGAGAGTCATCCATTACAAATTCAGCATCATGGAAGGATTCACAGCCAGAGTTTATAGCATTATTTCTATCCAGGAGGCAATAGATGGCCCTCTGGCAAGTATCATTAGCATAGTATCTTTCATAGTCTAATCCCCCAATTGCATTGATGCTTACTTAGACTGTGAACAACACCATCCTTGAGAGGACTGAGAGGCTCACAAGAATGGTTTTCTTTGGGGCAGCTAAGTAGTGCAGTGGATAGAGCACCAGCCCTGAAGTCAGGAGTACCTGAGTTCAAATCTTAGACTCTTAATACTTCCTAGCTGTGTGACCCTGGGCAAGTCATTTAACCCTAATTGCCTCAGGAACAAAAATAGAAAGAATGTTTTTCTTTGTCTCTATTACCAATTTATTTGTGGTGGATCTGATCTGCTACCTGAGAAAATTTGTTAAATATGATGTTATCAAGAAAATGGTGAAGGAAGTATTACAGGGGCTTTTGAAAATCATCTTGTACTATCTAGAAGACTAAAATATAAGCTTGTGATACAATAGTACACACTCATTCTTTGATGCTAGGGATAGCCTTGCCCTCAACAACCAGTTTGTCAAGTTAATTTCGTATATGACAATGCACGTAATTATATCAAATTTATAATTAGTCATTGGAAGCCATGTAGATCATTTATGATCTACATGGCTTCCAATGACTAAAGTAGAAAGCCATAAACATGATACTAGCAAAGAAGGATAATTAGAAAAAAGGAGTACAGCTTACCTCTCTTCTCCAACTGCTCAATAAAAAAAAAGATCAAGGAAGAGAATATAGATCAAGATATCCAAAGAGAAACATAAGAGACCCTTTTTCCTGACTAGAACAGCAGAAGGAGACACAAAGAGGCCTTGAGGCACTGGAGATATGGTTTAGCCTTAAAGGCCTCAACAAAGTTGTCTACCATAAGGGTGAGGTTATGGCCTGCAGTATAAAAAAGGGCATTGTAAGAATCATAGGAGGATAAAGAGAGATAAGAAGGAATGATACCCCAAAAGAACTAAATACAACTTAGCAAAAGCAACTTGAAAGAGCTATTGAAGAGGTGCAAACTTCAGAAGATTATATTGATATCTAACTGCTGTTTGATGCAAAAAAACACGTGAATGACACCTTATTCAGTTGAGAGAAAAAAAGAGACACAGGAGAGACAGGGAGAGAGAGAGAGAGAGAGAGAGAGAGAGAGAGAGAGAGAGAGAGAGAAGAGGAGAAGACAGAAACAGAGAGATAGACAAAGAGAAACAGAGAGACACAGAAAGAGAAACAGAGAGAGAAATACAGAGACAGAGAGACAGGAATAGAGACAGAGACAAAATACACAGAGAAATGGATGCAAAAATGAAGAATTTGAAAAACAAAAGTATAACGATATTACAAGTTCCTTTGATCAACAATTGACAGTTAAATCAAAAGGTTTATAAATAGAAGAGTTCAAGCCACACAAAGAATAAATAAGCAGTGCTAAGTTATTCTTTAAATTACTATAGAAACTTGAGAAATAAAGGAATCAGGGACAAGAGAGAGTTTTCAAGAAATTAGAATGTTGAAAATTTCTGATTCTATATGTGATTACAAAAAGTCTAACAATGAAGTGCAATTTGGATGAATACATAAGCTGAAAGTTTACATATTATTATATATGAAATGAAAAAAAATTAAACCAAGGAATGCAACTGAAATTAGAACTTTTCTGAAAAACTGAAAAGTGAAAAATAATATGTATAATTATTGTTTCAGATTGCTACATTAGTTACTAGCACCACTTTACTACCTTCTTTACAAGACACAAATCTGATCACACTTTTCTTAACAGAAAGTATTGAATTTGAGATTTGAAGTTAACCACTTATACAAAACGGATCCTCACTCTACAATTTCTAGCAAATGACAAAGACCTCCAAAAAAAGGGAATCCAACTAAACACTTGTCAAAGCATCTCATTCTACTTTAAGGCAGATCTAATTTTTAGGAAGCCCAAATTTGTCTCTTCTTAACTACGACCCACTATTCCTGATCCTGTCTTCTAGGATAAAACATAGCAGTTCTCATTCTTTATCCACAGGACAACTTTCCAAAAACTTGAAGACACTTTCACGTGTCTTCTTGAGCCTACTCTTTTCTAGACTAAATATATCTAATTCCTTATATTTTTTGATTCAAAACCCTTTATCATTCTGGCTATACTTATTGAATTCTTTCCAGCTTATCAATTTCCTTCATAAACTGTGATTCTTATAATTAAACATGGTATTCCTTATAAGATATAACAAAAGCAGAATAAATTAAAATTATCAACAGCTTGTTTCTCAAAGCTATGTCTCATTAGCATTTTGGGAGAGGAATCCAATATATTATGCATAGACTATTAATAAGTCTAAATTGCACTATGTTCTGGATCATTTTCAGAATATTTTTTTATACATTCCTTTCTAATCTTGGTGTTAAAGTTGCTGTTGGTTTATTTGGTACTAAGTATAATGTAAGTATTATACTATTAATACTATTATTAGATTTCACCTTAATAGACTTAACCCAGTATTCTGGTACTTAAAGATTGCTTTTAACTCTGACTCTACTAGCCTGTGTCTTACCCATCTATCTCGACTTTGCACACTCTACAAATTTGGTAAGTTCTAAGACTTAATCAAAATCATTAATAAAATTGTTAAAGAGAAAAAAGGCTAAACATATATCTATGGGTTACCCCATTGGAGAACTATTGCCACATTGATCTTGAAACATGATATATAATCTTATTAAATATAGGTCAATTATCTGTTTATATGCTTTGTAAAAAACATTCATAGTTTGTGTAACTAAAAGAAATTTTAAGCTCTTATAAATTATATATTGGTTAGGGAACATAAAGGATGCATGAGAAAGGTTTTGTATTATAAAAGATAATCTTTTTGTCATTGATTTTTAATTATAGGATAGACTGTTTGAAATCACAGTTAATACCTGCATTATGTTGAATTGTACAATTAATTTTATCCAGTTTATAGTCATTGCTTATTTATGTGGGTGAAATATATAAAGCAGACCCAAATATAGTTAGAAATTTATATTTTATGAACATATGGAAAACAGTGCTTAAAAGTTAGCATTTTTCAGGGTGATAATTTTTTCTCAGTAATATTTTATTTTTCCAAATAGATAGATAGGTAGATAGTTTTCCACATCATTTTTGGTAAGATTTTGTGACCAAAGTTTTTCTTCTTCCCTCTCTTAACTCTCTTCTCCCCAAGATAGCAAGCATTCTAATATGTTATACATGTACAATCATTTAAAATATATTTTCCTACTTGTCATATTGTGCAAGAAAAATCAGACCAATGTGTCTCAAAGAAGTCACAAAAAAGAGAAAAGGAGTCACATGTGCAAAAGTGTTTGTAGCAGCCCTTTTTGTTGTGGCAAAGAATTGGACACTGAGTAGATGCCTATCACTTAGAGAAAGGTTGTATTAGTTGTAGTATATGGACAAATGAAAGTTATGGTATATGAATGTAATGGAATATTATTATTCTATGAGAAATGATCACCAGAATGAATTTAGAAAGGTCTGGAGAGACTTATATGGAATGATAATAAATGAAGTGAGCAGAACCAAGAGAACTTTGTATATAGCAACAAGAAGATTATGTGATAATCAACTATGATGGACTTGGCACTTCAGCAATAAGGGGTTTCAGGTCAATTCCAATAGACATGTGATTGAGAGAACTATCTGTATCTAGAGAGAAGACTATGGGGACTGAATGTAGATCACAACATAGCATTTTCACCTTAAAAAAATCAGACCAAACAAACAAACAAAAACACAAGAAAGAAAAAGCAAACAATCAAACAAATAAAAAGATGAATATGTGATGCTTTGATCCATATTCAGTCTCCATATTTTTATCTCTGGATACAGAAATCATTTTCCATCAGGATGACTATTCAAATAATGAAGCTTAAATTCTTCTGAATTATGTTATCAGCTTTACTTATAGAATTAAGTATGGCTTCCAAATTAAAGAGAAAGTTTAAGAAAAGCATTTTATTAATTACTTATTATACATGCATTACATACATGTATTACATGAAAATATATGGCTCCCCAAAAACAAAACACCACATAAATCAGCCCTTTTATCTTATGACATATTTATATAATGAAATAAATATCATTATGTGGACTCAGTGAGTTCAAAAAATCTTAAGTTGTGCCAAATAAAGATATAACATAGTTTTTTTAGCATTAATCTCTTGAAAACATTAAACTGGTGGATGAAAGCAATACTTATAATTCATTTGGATAAGATATGTTGAACATAAAAACATGAAAAAGTTTATGGCTATCTATGTTGAAAGACTAACTGGCATTCTAGAATCAAAGTTTTAGTGTTTATCTATGGTATTCTAACATGCATTATAACAGTTTGTAATTATCCAAACAAAAACACATGAAATGCAAATAAAACATAACATTATTATGTAATTATGGAGAAATTAATAATTCCTTGGAAAAAGATAAGAAACATATTGGGATACATTACAAGGATCTTAGGTCTATATTAATTAGAAATCTACAATAATATTTTAAAGCAAGAAAGCTTCACTTCACCAAGAAATAATAAAGAATAAGTAGAGACACATAACAATGGACATATCAAATGATATGGAAGATATAAAATGATTAAGATGCAAGAATAGAATAAAAACATTTTCTAGGAATTTAATCAACAACATGTTGATAAAATATTGAATTGATATATGCATTGTTTCCATTTGCTTGTGGAAATATGGAGTTTTGTGGTAACAATTAAGGACCAAATATTTGTCATCAGATAACATAAAATTATTTTTATTAAAAATCCTGGACTTAGTATTGTTCAGCATTCAGGTGGTTCCAAAAGTATTAATGCAGTGTCAAGCCATGATAATGTGGAATCCATAAACATTAAGAATAATGTTTTTAATAACTTTAAAACTACACTAAAATTTTTGGGACTCATGTATTATGCAAATAAATGGTATAAGTTCTGCAACATATCAATATAGACTATAAAATATATACTGGAGAACTTAAGCAATGAGCTATCCGGGAACTGGACCATTATTATTAATTAAACTGTTATGCTTCTAGTTTATATTCATTACAATTAATGCTTGCTGATGATTTTAGATAAATGTTAATTATCCTTTTAAGGAATTTTATTTCTATGCTTTCTATTATTTTTAGTAGGAATGAATACAATATTGTTGTAAATGCTGTTTGCTGCATTTATTGAGATAAACATATATTAGTTTGGTTAATTATGCTGAATCCATTTGGTCAAAATGCATTATTTTGGTGATAAATTTTTCTAGGGGCCGCTAGGTGGCACAGTGGCACCAGCTCTGAAGTCAATAAGACCTGAGTTCAAATGTGACCTCACACTTAATACTTCCTAGCTGTGTGACTCTGGTCAAGTCACTTATGTGTATATATTTACACAGTTAGCTTTCTGCACACGAAAATTAAGATCAAGAAGGAAGAAAAAAAAAAGTGAGAAAGAAAACAATGCAAGCGAACAACAAAGAAAGTGAGAATGCTATGTTGTAGTCCACGCTCAATTCCCATGGTCCTTTCTCTGAGTATAGATGGCTCTCTTTACCACTGAACAAGTGGCACTGGTTTGAGTCATCTAATTGTTGAAGAGAGCCACGGCCATAAGAATTGATCATTGTACAATACTATATGAAGATCAGTTCTGATGGAAGTGGCTGTCTTTGGCAATGAGAGGATCCAAATCAGTTCTAATTAGTCAGTGATGAACAGAACCAGCTACACCCAGTGAAAGAATACTGGAAAATGAGTGTGGATCATAATATATGATTTGCACTCTTTCTGTTATTGTTTGCTTGCACTTTTGTTTTTCTTCCCAGGTTATTTTATCTTTTTTCTAAATCCGATTTTTCTTGTGCAACAAGATAGCTGTACAAATATGTATACATACATTGTATTTAACATATACTTTAATATGTTTAACGTGTATGGGACTGCCTGACATCTAGGAGAGAGGTGTGGAGGGAAGGAGGGGAAAAGTTGGAACTTCTGTTTGCAAGGTTTAATGTTGAAAAATTACCCATGCATATAGTTTGTCAATAAAAAGGTATACTAATTTAAAAAAATAACTGATCATTGTATAGTTTTGTTGTTATTTTGTATAATAATTTCCTGGTTTTGCTCATTTTACTCCGCATCAGTTTGTGTAAGTCTCTCCAGACCTCTCTGAAATCATCCTGCTGGTCATTTCTTACAGAACAATAATATTCCATAATATTCATATACCACAATTTATTCAACCATTCTCCAATTGGTGGGCATCCATTCAGTCTCCAGTTTCTACCCACTACAAAAAGGGCAGCCACAAACATTTTTGCACATGGATGCCTTTCCCTCCTTTAAGATGGCTTTGGGATATAGGCCCAGTAGAAATATTGCTGGATCAAGGGATAAGCACAGTTTGATAACTTTTTGAGCATAGTTTCAAATTGCTGTCCAGAATGGATGGATCTGTTCACAGTTCCACCAACCATGTATCAGTGTCCCAGTTTTCCCACATCCCCTCCAACAATTGTCATTATATTATTTGCTGTTTCACCCATTCATTCTTTAAAATTAGATTTTAGTATCCAATTAATTTTTGTCTATTTTCCCCTGGCCTTTTATTGCATATAATTTTTATTGCACCATAATCTGAAAAAAAATGCATTTACCATTTCTCTCTTTCTGCATTTGGTTTTGAGGTTTTTATGCTCTAATATATGGTCAAGTTTTGTATCATTTCCAGATACTGCCTTGAAAAAAGTACATTTCTTTCTATCTCCATTCAATTTTCTCCAAAAGTCTTATAATACCTAACTTTTCTAGGAATTTTACTTCTTTAACTTCTTTCTTATTTATTTTATAGTTTGATTTATCTAGTTCTGAGAGAGCAAAGTTGTGATCCCTCACTAGTATAAATTTGCTGTCTAATTCTTCTTGCAGCTCTCTGAACATCTCTGCTAAGAATCTGGATGCTTATACCACTTGGGGCATATATGTTTAGTACTAATATTACTTCATTATCTATGGTACTTTTAATTAGGATGTAGTTTCCTTCTTTATCTTTTTTAATTAGATCTATTTTTTGCTTTTACTTGATCCGAAATCAGTATTGCTCCTCCTGCTTTTTTTAACTTCAGCTGAAGCATAATAGATTCTTCTCCAGCCTTTTAACTTTGATCTGCTTCCATTCGGCTTCAAATGTGTTTCTTGTAAACAACAAATTGTAGGATTCTGGCTTTTAATCCAGTCTGCTGTCTGTTTCCATTTTATGGTAGAGTTCATCCCATTTACATTCACAGATAAAATTACTAACTCTGTATTTCCTGCCACCTTTTTTCTTCCAGTTATACTTTTTCTCTTTTGCCCATTATCTCTTTTACAGTGTTTTGTTAAGATTATCCCCTCCCTCAAACATCCTTCCCCTTTTGCAACTGCTCCCCCTTTTTTAGCTTTTCTCCTATTACTGTTCTCTTTTCTATTAGCCATTCCTTTTGTCTTTCCCCTCCTACTTCCCTATAGGGTGAGACAAGCTTTTCTGTGAAACTAAATATGCCTGATTTTCTCTCTTTGAGCCAAATGTGATGAAAGTAAGATTCACATAATGCTCATCTGCCTCCCTTCTTTCTCTCAATTGCCTCTTCATGAGATGTAATTTACCCAATTTTTACTCCATATTCCTCTTCTTCAAGTACAATCACCTTTCTTCTTCTAGTTTCTTTTTTACATCATCACAATAAAATCAAATTATACCTGTACCCTCTAAGTATATCCATAACAAAGACATAGATCTCAAGAATTAAATGTATCATCTTCCATAGAAATTTTAGAAACTATGGAAAAAATTTCTATGGAAAAAATTTCTATGGAAATTTTAGAAACTATGTAATATATTACAAACTTTCAAAAATTAGTTTCTAATGAACACCAACATAAATAAGGAACCAGAATTATATGCCAGAAGCTTGCTATTTTTCATAAAGTACAAATGACAAATCACCATAGAACAAATTCAGATTCCACAAAATGTCACTGATAATAAATAAATTTTACTGGAATTAGTACATAAACACAGACAAAACAATTGTCCATGATCTCTGCTACATAATTAAATAAGACATTTAAAGATAATATTTTTAACATAGATGTTATAAGAAATATTTATCATCTCCAAACTAAATAGAATGCAAAATTTTCAAACTGTAAAGACTTAGAATTCAAAACCATGTAGGAATAGGACCCAAAAGATGTTAACCTTATCATCTTGTCTGATACTAGAGTTATATCAAATATGTTTTCAATGTACCTACTGAAGATTCAGTTATATCTTACTATTTTTATTAAATCACAAAACCAGTCATTCTATCTACCTATGCAATGAATCTATAGAACATTAGTTATAAAAAGATAGTTATTTGTATAACTGCTATTTCTGTTGAACTCTGTTTAATAAGATAAGAATAAGATTTCAATAATAACTAACATTTGTATAATGCCTTAAGTTTGAAAAGTGCTTTACAATATATTTTCTCATTTGATCCTCATAACAATCCTATGAATAAAGATAATAAAGATATGTTGTCTTATTTTATGGATGAAGAAACTAAAACTCCTAGGTGTGAGATGACATTATATAGCTGGTAAATGTTTGGAAGGAGGAGTTGAATATCTTGACTATAAATCCAGAATTTTTCTACTATACCATCCTTCATATGGAAGTACATGTCCAGAGACTCTCATAGAGCTGAAAGCATGGCTTATTCAAATATTCAAGATGTAAAGAAAGCTTTCAAGTTTTCACTTTCTCACGCCTTTAGTTTTTAGAACACTCGGGATTTTTAGCAGGGTTTTGAATGACCACATAATTGGAGAAAAGTGTAATTTTGCTGAGACATTAAAAAATAATAACAATAGCAACAAAAAAAAAAACATCAAAAAATTCAGCCTTAATTGTGAAGAGGGGATGTTTTAATTGTGGTATCCTATCTAGAAATCAGTTGTCTCAATGTCTCACTTACTTGCCTTAGAAGAAAAATTTCTGTCTGGAATAGAAGAATTTCTTAAGGAAATTTATTTTGCTTTTACCATATCCACTTCAATTGTACATTAAAAACCTAAGAGTGTTTTTTTCCTTACATATGCCCAAACTACAATCCCATTGGAGCATTTAGAATACCCCACTTTCAGTAGAATGTATCCAAATGCATCATTAACTTTAAAGCTGTTAAGTGGGCATACAATATACCTGTCCAAGATTTCTACTAGGAAAAATGACCTGCACAGAAATACTCAAGCTTCTGGATATTTACCAGAACTTATCCCATGATAGCTGTAAAATGTTTGGAAATTATTTTGCTTATAGGTGCAACAATACAAGCAAGTGAAGTAATGGTGCAAGAATGTCACATAGCATTTTCCTTTTTTTGAAAAAAGGCTAAAACTCATGCTCCTCACCATCCAACTTCCATATAACATTCCACTTTATGATTGTACATTATAATTGATTGCAATTGGTACAAGTTTAGAAAAGTCGAGGCTTTAAGAGAGTCAAGATTTCCAATAACATTCAGTTTAATGGGGGGGAAATGTGTTTGAGCTTTGGAATGTCCTCATCTGATCAGTCCATATCCCCGTTGGCAGAATCACAATGCAATATGTAGAAAAATGCAGAAATGAGTTTCAAGAAAGGTTCCTAGAAGGACAGAAGAAAGATGCTTTTATTAAAATACTGACATATATTACATATTTTACAGATATTATCTCTGTATATCCTCACAACCACCTTGGGATGTATGTAATGTTTTTCCCACCTTTCAAATGAGAAAACTGAGGCTGAGAGTATTTAAGTGACTTGTCCAGAGTCACACAGCTAGTACATGTTTAAGTTTGAATTTGAACTTAATTCTTCCTAACTACACTCAGTTGATTCACTACTCTATGAATAGAAACATCTAGGTGTTTAGGGTTCTAAGTATACACTTCTTTAAGTGACAAATAATGTGTGTAGTCCTGGCCTTTGTGTTCATGAAGAGGAGAACTGGGAGCTCATGTGGCATCTTTATTCTCTTCCAGGCATGCAATACATTTATGTAACTTGTTATAAGTATTCACAGTTGACCCCTATGCCTCTGCAGGACTGGTTGAGAGTGCAATTTGGAGATTTCTAAACAGTGATTAGATAAGTGACAGATTCAGATAGGTAGAAGATTTGATCCTACTTGTGAACTTTTCCCATTGTCATGTGAAAGATAGGTCAGAAATGGGACTTACTAGTTACAAAGATGCCTTCTTTCTCTCTCCCCAATGACTATGCAGTTGTTTTCTTTTAAAATTTGATTTAAAAAGTAATTTGATTCACCAGCAATCCATTAAATCTATAAATCTTTATAAGCAATTCTTTCTAATTATTTTGGAGAATTTTGAAATTAGGTGCTTAATGCCCTTCTTCAAAGAAATTTATAGCAAAACAATATTAATAATAGTTCTCACTTATATAGCATTTCAGTACTTGTACCTTATAGATATTATCCCCTTTTACCCTCACAAAAACTTTGGGAGGTAGGTACATTATTGTCCCCATTTTATAGATGAGGAAACTAAGGCAAAGGTTAAATAATTTCCAGGGGGTCACACAGATATTTGAAGCCAGATGTGAACTCAAATTTTTCTTATGCCAAATTCAATAGTCTCCATTGTACTACTACTGCCTATTTTATAGCTCCTCATTACAGGATTCAGACACATTAGAGAACAAATCATATCCTCTTAAAGTAGATACACATCAGAAACCTGCCATAGGAATGTTTTTTAAAGTGTGTCTTAACTTAACACTTCCTAACTGTGACCCTGGGCAAGTCACTTAAACCCAACTGCCTCAGCAAAAAAAAAAAAAAAAAAAAAAAAAAAGTGTGTCAGCACTATTAGTTGGTCTAAGCATTATAAAGGGGTTATTCTCTTTTTCCTTTTATTTTTCTATTTGATTTCCTTCCTTTAAGGTCTGTATTACAGTTAGAAGAGATATGCAGGAGCCAGCCCATTGTTATATTTTCAGGATAAGCATGTATAATTCAAAATTAAGCAAACAATACAGATCATAGCTTGATTTACTATTTTATTGATTGCCTAGATTTAAGAAAGTATTACTAATGGCACGATTACTTCTTTTGGAGAGATGGTTATTAAATATTTACCAGCATGATCCTTGTTTTTGAAAGGGCTCTGGATTTGGAATCTAGAGATTTGGGTTTATATTCCAGATCAATCAGTCAGTTATACATCTTGTATGATCTTGAGGAAATCATTTCCTCTTTAAGGCCATCAGGTTCCTTCTCTATAACATGATGGGATCAAAATAGGTAATTTCTAAATTTCATTCTTTTATCACGAAATCCTGTGATCCAATGAATCCCCTAGAAACAATCTCCTCTGAAGCCTTTCTAGAACTTCTCTTATTCTTTTTTCCCATACCACCTCCCCATCTACTATCTACAGGTAATAATTATCCCTTCCTCCTCAAATTTTTAATAGCCTTTTATCTGGCTAGGTCTTGTTTGCCCCTAATAATTGTTACCTTATATATTGATTTGTTTGTACATCCCCTCTATGTTGCCCTAAGAGAAAGACGATGTGCCATGCATAATGACCTATCTACATATTGTTATTAATACTGTGGTTAATAAATGAATTCTGGATTGAATGTAATTTTATAAGATTGCTGCCATTGGTCAATTTAGTCAAATTGGTTTTTATTTGTCTTAGTATCATGTAGATTATTGAATAGAGTTCAAATTCTGTGTCAGACAATTATCTATTAGTTATATGCTCCTTAGAAAGTCATTTATTCTTTCTGTACCTCAATTTTGTTATCTGTAAATTGGGTAAATTAATATCTTTTTCCATGAGATCCATCCACTGTAGAAATCTTCATGTGCTATATAAATCCTATTCATTATTAGTGTTGTTATTTTTGCTATTGTTAAATGGACATAAATTGGCAGTTGGCTATTCTGCAGTCAGCCTTAGGGTGATTTTATGAAGAGACCAGGATATTTTGGTGAGAATGTCTACTTTATGAGGGGAAGCAGAGATCTCTGCTTTTCTTCATTCTTTCTTCAGAGCTGTGCTGCTTAATAGATTCCCTGGGGTAGAGTGAGAGGGGCCTCTTTCTTATCATCTCTTTCAACTCCTCCATAAGATGAGAAAAGATCAGTTCTCAATTTGGTTCTTTAGTAGTACACATTTTTCTTTATTGGAAGACTTTCACAGCTTTTAACCACCAATTACTACTTTGGCCAAGTCTGACTAGTAATTTTTTTGGGGGGAGAGGGAACGGAAAACATAGAATATTGAAAGTGACTTTCTTGTTCTTCAAGGATTTGTTAATTTTCTCTCAGCTTTCAACATTACAAAGCAACTCATTGGCTCAAAAAAAAAAAAAAAAGAATCAGAGATTCACAGCTGGAAAGGACCTCAGAAGCCATCTAATCCAATTCTTTCACTTTACCATTGAAGAAAATAAGGCTCAGAAAGGTTTGCTTTGAGATAAAAACTTAGTAAGAATCTGTGATAGGATTTGAATGCACATCTGCCTGACTCCACGTGGAGAACTGTATACATTACACCTTCCCTCAATCCTTCTCCAACATTCCTATCATCAACTTCTTCCCCATTTAGCAGGAACAGAGCATGTGAAAAGCTTTACAATGCTAAGATAAAACAAGAAACAGGACTTTGTGAACTCTATTCCCTTCCACTTTGAAAATTGAATGATTCTTTGATTCTATTTTCTGCATTTACAAACATTTCCTCTTTCTCTCTTCTTCCCTCCAATTCAAAAGTATCATCTAATTTCCTCAAGTTCAAAGATATAAAAATTACACAGAAAACTGAAGAGGTTTCCAGTAGATTGCAACTCAATGTTTTTTGTTTGTTTTTAAATTTTGAGCTTTTTCATGTTGTCACATGGGGAAACAAGTTATTTGTTTTTTGTTTGTTTTGTTTTGTTTTGGCACTCATTTTTCTTTATACATGTCTCTAAATTCCATCTCTCCCTTGAGTAGCTTCTTGGCCAGGAAGATAGATTTTACAGACTTGTGATCATTCTTACACTCAAATTTGTTCCCTGACTTCGCAGGGCTGACAGTTTCCTCTACCTGTCTGAGCATGAATACATTCACTACAACCAATTTGTTTCCCTTATTACCAACAGCAGGCGCCATGGTCTCCACCACCAAATTAAATACAGCACTGCAGATGTTGCAGCTTATGAGGTTCAGGGCTACAATTTATCTTCTCTTCCCCCCTGGTGTTGTCAGAGCTGCCCTCCAATTCTCCACCCTTCAAAATTAGAGACAAATAGAATAACAGCTGCTGTTCCTGCTGCTCTGAATAATTCATGCCAGTTTAGCTTTAGCTTGGTCATGTTATTGGCCTTGTTTAATACCGAGGGAAACTGTTGGTCCTAGAGAGAGTTCCCAAAATATGAAGTTTTATAGGAATTTTAATGATGTTTCTCCCCCACCTTCAAAATTCTACAAAAAGAAATAAAATGATTTTTAGGACTTTAAAAAAACAACAACAACATTACTGTTCTCAAAGAGTCCTTTCATTAACAATCCCATTTATGTCATATTTTTGACATCTTTTCATTTAATCCCCACAAAAGCCCTCTAGGATCTATTTTATTTTTATGATATGGAAACTGGAGATCCAGACAAGGAAAAGAGATTCTGTGAGACACACAGTAACCCAGGAGTAGAACCAGGAATCCCAGTGTAATCTTATGACTCAATTTTCAGGAGTTCCTATATGTCATTGTTTAACTTCAGCTGTATAACTCACCAATTTCTTTGACTTCAATTTGATTAATTTCAATAAGAATTTTGTTTTGCTGAGACAGTTGGGATTAAGTGACTTTCCCAGGGTCACACAGCTAAAAGAATTATTATTAAAATCGTATTCTATGTAATGTGCAGAGCTAGTGACTGAGGATACAGAAGGAACAGCAACAACAAAAAAAATATGACATCATGTCCTTAAGGAACTTATATTCATTAAATGTTTATTATTTATTAAATGCTTTCTATGCATTATCCTAATTTCTGGAAGTACAAAAAGGCAAAAGACAGTCCATGTCCTCAAGAAGCTTGCAATATAATAAGAGTGACAATGTTCAAACAAATATAAACAAAGCAAATTATGTACTGGATAAATAGGAAATAATTAAAAGAAGGAAAACATGGGAATTAAAAGGGATTGAGTCAGACTTACTGTAGAAAATGGGGTTTTAGTTAGGACTTAAAGGAAAGGAAGCCAAGGAAGTCACTAACTGGATCAAAGAAGAGTGTTATAGGCATAAACTGGATAAAAAAATCTAACAAACAGGGGCAGCTAGGTGGCACAGAGGATAGAGCACCAGCCCTGAAGTCAGGAGGACCTGAGTTGGAATCTGGTCTCAGACACTTAACACTTCCTAGCTGTGTGACCCTGGGCAAGTCACTTAACCCTAATTTCCTCAGAAAAAACAAAACAAACAAAAACCCCAGAGAAACCTCCCACAGGAAAAAAGCAACAACAACAACAAAACAATAACAAAAACACCACCATAGACACAAAGAAGATGCTGTTGTTCATCTTTCATTCTTGAAGAGGACAGATGATAGCATAAAGGTTATGTAAGTGGCTTGTAAGTGAATTCCAAATTCAAAAAAATAAAGACAAGTATAAAGAGTTTTAGCAAAGTCTCCTACAGAAGGCAATCTGTGCTAATCTTTGATAGTAGCTAGGAATTCCAAGAGGTAAGAATCAAGAAAAAGAAAATTACAGGCATGAGGGGACAACCTTGCAACATTAAAGAAATAGGAGATGAAATATCCTGTAAAAGAATCAGTAGGTTAGTTTGATTGGAATATAGAGTAATGTAAAATCAACATATAAATTTGACTACAAAATTAACTCTCAATCTGAAGAGTAAGTCTGGGAAAGTGTATATCCAAAAAGATTCCATCCTCTCTCAATATCTACAAAACTTTGTTTACAATTAATTCCTCCAAATCTTTTCATGAGTGGGTTACCATGCTTTAATTTTTTTTCTCCTATTGTTTTCCCATTTTCTAACATAACTCTTAAACACTGCCAGATTTCATTCTGCTCTTGGCTAGACTTCAGTGATAAGCAGTGTGATCTCCACAGATAAAGGCAACCTAGAAAATTAGATTTTATCTTCTGCCAAGAAACCTTAGACTTTTCAACCCCTAAACATTATAGAGCCACTGCCTTTACTTTTTTTCTATATTAGCTTCTAAAGCTTTATTATAATGAAGTACAATGCTTGGCATGAAAAAAAAACTCAAAGTGGAGGGACTTGTTTTCAAAAATAGAACTTCTGACTAATTAAACACAACTAAGAGAAGAGGTAGGATACATGTTGGGCAACCAACTGCTGTTGATAGTGCATTATTAATCTCTACCATGGACCTGCATAGATCCAAAATAACCTCACTCTCACTTCTATAAGATATCAATCATTATTCCAGCTTTTCTTAAAACTCAACATTACCATTTATTCCCAACCATTCATCAAAAATGTTTCAAAAATCTGTTCACACTACTAATGTTAAAAAGAATTGACAGAAAGTATAACAATTACAATTAGGAATTATGAGCCTTTCTGAAATATTGGATGATTTATGCTATCATTTAACACTTAGGATTATTTGCTAATTTACAATCTCTCTGTCTGTCTCTCTCTCTCTGAGTCTCTGTTTCTCTGTTCCTCTTTCTTACTCTCTCTCCCCCTCCTTTTATTCCACCAGAGATTATCATTTCTTATTGAACAGCTTGCAAGACTTTTGTCTTTCCTATCCTTCAACAATAGATTCTATTTTGAGAAAATTGAAAAGGTAAATCAAATGGTCACTTAGATTTGTCAGATTGTTTTCAAGGGAGTATCATAAAGTATTTCCTGTCGTCCAGGAATTAGACTAAAAATAGGCCTTCTTGGTGAAGGCAGATTCTGGGCTTTAGTGTTTGAAGGGAATATAGTGACCATTTAGTTCATTCTCCTTTTATATAGGTGAAAAAACTAAGTAAATAAAAAATTAATTGATTTGCCCAAGGTCACACTAAATAGTAACATAATATTTTTAAAGACTGGATGTTTCTACTCTACCCAGTCTTGAATGCAGGGGCTTCTCAGAGATGAATTTTACTTCTAGGATTTACTTGCTTTATTTCTGATTGGGCCTGTTTTGCCTCTACTTTGGCAACTTGATCCTCCCCAATCTTTTCTCAGGGGCTCCACCATATCATCCAGACTTAGTGCAAAACTATAGTTGACCTAGTTCACTGTAGCTTAAAACTTTGTAGTTCAAGAAAGCCACTAGTCTTAGCCTCCCAGGTAGCTGGGATTACAAGTGTCTGCTATCATGGCCAGACAGAAATGGGCTTTGAAACATCTAACTCAAAATGCATTTTTTTCTATTTCATTATGCACCTGGATATGTGGAGAAATTTGTATTAGCAAACAAACCTCTCCAAAATTCATATTCAAATATCTGGTCACAAAGATACAAGTAGATGTGTACCTATTTAATTAAATCTTATATGAATTACATTAGCTCACATTTCTCAGTATGCTCTTTCATTATAATAATCTATCATTCTTCTCCTCCTTCTTTTCTTTTTCTTTTCCTCCTCCTTCTTTTTTCTTTTTTTCTTCTTCATTCTCTTCCTCCTCTTCTTTCTCCTCTTCCTCTCCTTTTTTATTACTGTTATTATTAGTATATACATCTTAGAAATAAGGAAATTAAAGATCATATTATTGGCAAGCATTGAACTAGCACTTGAACCCAGGTGTCTTACTCTAAATGCAGTACTCTTTTTTTCTTGGCCCATTTCCTCTTAGCATTAGGTTTAGAGGAAGAATAGATTTAAAATAGCTGTTTTTATGAAGTCTATGCACATTCCAGGTTCTGTGGGTAATCAATTTATGACCAGAATAAATTCACTTAGCCTCAATGAGCCTAAATTTCCTCAGGCATAAAAGAAATGTTATAAAAAAAGTCTAATTTCTAGGAATGAGACATCATAGGGTCAAATATCAGCAGTCAAATGGTATCTAGTCCAGTCCTCCAATTACATAGAAGAAGAAACTGAGAACCATTAAGATTAAATGAGAAAAGTATTTACTCCATGTTTTTGCATCAGCTATGCCTTATTCCTAGAATGTACTTCTTTCTTACTTCTGCCTCATAGTATCTCTCATTTCCTTCAATCTGCAGCTCAAGCATACTATGTGAAGCTTTTCTTAATCTTCACAACTGCCACTGCCTACCCTTCCTAACTACTTTTTATTTAACTGTTTTGTACTTTATTTAGTCTGCATGTGCCCACATACACACACATACATGTATGCATGTACAATTAGGTATCATACATTCAAAGTTCTATAAATATTATCATATAATTATTTTCTTTATTGTCTTTGAATTTAGAACATTGCAAAATACATATTAAAAGCTTAACAAACTTGATTGATTTGATTGATTAATTGATTATTTGGGGACATACAGATAATGTGGTAAAAGCTAAGTTGGATTTGGTGTGATGATTTGCACTAATTACAGCAAAGGATAATTGAAGATTATCAAAGATTATCAAGATATACTTAGAAGTACTTTGTAACTATTAGGAGCAAAATAAATGTTGATGTATTATTTCTGTGGATGAGGGATAATCTTTGTATTATCCCAAACCCCAGCCCAGTTGGTGCTTAATAAATGATAACGAAAGTAGTATGAATGAAAGAATTAATTAGGTATATGTATCAACTACTACAGTAATTTAAGTATGGGCCTAATGGAAAACATCATCTTACTCAGTGATACTCAACTGTAATCAAAGAAAGAAAATATGGATAAAGGTGAAACTAGTTTTACATTATCATACAACTATATACAAACATAGAATTTGGATAAAAGTGCTTGGCCCTTTAAGCCTACATTTTACTAGTCAGAGACTGGGGATATGTACTGTTAGGAAAGAATTAAGATTGTTTTCAAATCTGGGGAATGGCTCTGGAATTAGATTGATCCCAATCTTGATGGACACAGAGCCCAAAAAGTTCTGCTACACTATTTTGTGGGTTTAAGTGACCTAGTCATTGCTTTAACTACTGGAAAGTGTATATTGGGAAAGAATTCCAACAAAAAGTCATTTATATTAAAGGAGTGGAAGGAAGAATGTTGCAAAGTTGACATGGGACAGTCATTCATTAATTCATAGATTTATTCAGCAAATATGTATTAAATATATATATATATATATCACACAGAAAACACTTTCCTAGACACCAAAATAGGTAAAAGGTTAAAATAGCTCACAGTCTTTGTTGCCTAGTGGAATAAGACATGAACATAGGTACCAAGCACATATATGAGAGAGATATTAACTGTAAAATGTTAAGTACAATTCAAGCATGCTGAAGACTTATGAAGCTGAGGAAATTTCAGTATAAGTTGAATATCTGCTAATACACAATAACTAAAAACAAAGTCCCAGAGCAAAATTACAGCCCTGATATTTTAAAAACCACAGAATTATTGTAGAAGACCCAGAAATGCATTACTATATCCCCAGTTTTACAGATGAGAAAACAATGTCCAAAATGGATTAAATGACTTTCTCAAAAGACATGCAGTTAATGTAAGAGCTAGGATTGAAACCCAGATTCTCCACCCCCCAAACCAAAACCTCATTATAGCTATGTGGTCATGTACAAATTAATACATTTCACTGATGCTTTATTTCCTCATGTACAAAATAGAAATAATTCTTCACTACATACCTCACAGTGTTCTGGGGAAAGCCACTTGTTAACCTTTATATATTATAGGAAGTGAAATCACTATTAAATCTGAGTGGCTAACATTGTTTTTTATAGTATTTAATTTTTTTTCTAAATTCATACAAAGATAGTTTTCAACATTTACCTTTGCAAAACCTTATGTTTCAAATTTTTCTCCCTCTTCTGCTTCTCCTTCCCAAGACAGCAAGGAATCCAATTACGTTAAGCAAATTCTTTTAAATATATTTCCATATTCATCATGCTGAGCAAAAAAAAATCAGATCAAAAAGAAAAAAAAAAGCACAAGGAAGGGAAAAAACAAGCAAATAAATAAAAACCAAAAAGAGGAAAACACTATGCTTTGATTTACATTTAGTCTCCATAGTTCTCCCTCTTTCCATCAGAAGTCTATTGGAATTGTCTTGAATCACCTCATCATTGAAAAGTGGCTAACATGTTCAAGTACTATTCTGGAAATCTGCAAATATTGCAAATGTGAGAAAAGCTAAGTTATGAATTGATAAGTCTTTGTGTCTTTAAATCTGAGCAAAAAAAAGTCCCCATTTGTCATGTGTTCCCACTCTCTCCATAGTGAAATATAAGCTCCTAAAGAATATAGACTGTTTTGTTTCCTTATCCCTGAACCTTCAGCACTTTATGTTCTACCTATCTATTTATCATCTATGTTGCTAGTTTATCTGTCTTTTGAATGAATTACAACAACAAAAGAAGATATTTTTGAAATTTAGTCAAACTCTAGTCTGCTTTTTTTTCTGGGTGGATTGATTAGCCACTACTTGGAATAATTATTAAAATCTGAAGTCTGTCAATAGAAAGTGCTTACATATTGATAACAAGATTATCTCCTGCTTTGATGGGCACATATACTTCCTGTAGCTAGGAAATAACAGATTTCTCACTTAATCTCCTGACACTGGTATTCTTTAAGGGAAGGGCAACATTTTGTATTCATTAAATTTTGGTTTTGGTTTTGGCCAGAAAGGTTCTTGATTTCAAAGATCTGAACATCAATAGTCAAAAAAGTTATGTCATAAAAAGGAAGACATCTTTAAAAAACAACTTGTGTGAGCATATTGGCAAAAATATTGATTTAATTTTTATCTTTAAAATGATGTTCTATTGTTATGCCACAGTCTCCTAGAGCTGTTTTACTTCAGTTTCCCTGCACTAGTTTCCCTCATTGTCCTGACTGAGTTCTACCTCAGTTTCCTTAACTGTTCTGCCTCAGTCTCTTAAGTCGTAAATCCCCTCCTGGTTCATTAAGACTGAGGACCATTTGCTCTAAGGTTATACATTGTCAATAGGAGAGGAGGAGCAGATCAGACTTTCTGGCTCCTAGCTCCTTCTGCCCCCAAGAATTTATGACACTGCCCCTCTATAATATTCCGAAAGATAAAACTATCTCGGATACTTTACTGACATTTTTACTTCTGTTATTCAAACATTCTGATTCTGGCTTTTAGTAAAAATTTACAGCTTACCCTCCCCATTCTGACAGAACCAAGGTTTCTAACTTTTCCCACTCTTTTTCCTTTCCTTTGTCTGAAAAGCTATAAAAGTGTTTATCATTCCCCCATTCATTACTGGATACTTTGAGACAAGAATCCTGTCCAGTCAATTAAACTCTCCAATTAATAAAATATTAAAAAACTCTCTAATCTATATCTTGCCTCAGTTTCTCTGGCATTACACTATAACTGAATCAGCTACACCCAGCAAAAGAACTCTGGGAGATGACTATGAATCACTACATAAAATTCCCAGTCCCTCTATTTTTGTCCACCTGTATTTTTTATTTCCTTCATAGGCTAATTGTACACTGTTTCAAAGTCTGATTCTTTTTGTACAGCAAAATAATTGTTTAGACATGTATACATATATTTAACTTATACTTTAATATATTTAACATGTATTCATCAACCTGCCATCTGGAAGGGGTGGGGGAAGGAGAAGAAAAGTTGGAACAAAAGGTTTTGCAATTGTCAATGCTGAAAAATTGCCCATGCACATAGCCTGTTAATAAAAAGCTATAATTTAAAAAAATGATGTTCTATAGTTATAAAATGATAAGAAGTTTATGCCTGGATTCAGGAAAACTAGTCCAAATTTCATCTTCTACATCTATTAATTCTGTGACCACCTTTGAGAAAGCCAATTGTCCAGAACCTCAGGCTATACTTTGATATTTTTTTTTACTAAGAAATAGCTACTTATTTGCATAGATATAATTATTGAGCCTATATATATGTGTATATATATAGATAGATAGATAGATAGATTGATATATAGATATAGATATAGATATATATAAAATTCAGAATCAGTTCAACAAAAATATATTAATCATACAAAGATAAAATTGTAAAACAAATTAATACATAAATTGGATTAAAGGATTAAACCTAGAAATTTTTTTATTCATCATCTAATTTGATCCTGTCACTTTATAAATAGGAAAACTGAGGTCAAAGGGAAGTAGTGACTTGGACAATGTTACATATCCAGTTAGTAGCAGATCTGAGATTTGAACCAAAAACTTTAGATTCTTCTTTTTTCTGATGTTTTATTTTATTTATAATTTTTTTTATTTTTGAGGATTATACATGTACATTTCTTTTTAAACATATATTTCCTTATGAATCATATTGGGAATCAGAATGAAAAGGAAAAACCACAAGAGAAAAATAAAACAAAAGAAAAATTTAAAAAGTTAACATAACATGTGTTAGTTTACATTCAATATCCATAGTTCTCTCACTGGATACAGATGGTGTTTTCTATCCAAAATTTATTGGGATTGCCTTGGATCAATGAAGCACTGAGAAGAACCAAATTTATCATGATTGATTATCACACAATCTTTCTGTTGCTCTGTACAATGCATTCCTGGTTCTGCTTGTTTTGCTTAGCATCAGTGCATGTAAATTTTTTGCAGGTCTTTCTAAAATCAGCTTGTTCATCATTTTTATGGAATGATAATATTCCATTACCTTCATATACCACAACTTATTCAGTCATTCCCCAAATGATTGCTATCTACTCATTTTCCAATTCTTTTCCACTATAAAAAGAGCTGTTAAAACATTTTTGCACATTCAAGTCCTTTTCCCTCTTTTATGATTTTTTGGGATGCAGACCCAGTAGTGGCACTGCTACATCAAAGGGTATGTACAGTTTTATGATCTTTGATTCTTAATTTCCTGTAGTCAAAAAAGTATTTATAAACATGGCTCATTTATAGCCTTATAATGAATGCAACACAATGCTAATATCATTTGAGAAGGAAAGTGAAGATGCTTATCTACAGGTGAATTTGAAGAATCCTTGGAATCAGGAAAATCTGAGTTCATATCAGAGCTCTGACAATCGTTCTGAGTGACTTTTTGCAAGTAACATAACTTTTCTGGGTCTTGACTTCATCTGTAAGGTAGAGGCTAGGCTAAATGATCTTTGTGATACTTTCTAATTCTAAATCTCTGCTTCAATAGTCACTCAGCCTCTTCCTGGAATATATAGGCAAGAATCAAAATTACTGACCATTGTCCATCCTCATACATGAAATGGAGTTTTACATTAGGAGGTGCCCAGAGGTCTGCCCCATTAACTCATAATAAACAGACAAGCAAGGTAACAATACAACAATGAAATGAGAGTGGAGAAAAAGTAAAGTGCTGGGGGGTTGTTGGTTGTTTTGTTTAACTTACATAAATTGTCATATTGCATTTTGTGTTCCATGTAAAGGAAATTAAAAAAGACAATGGGCATGGCCTGGTGTGGATTTTGTTGGTGCAAATTTTCATGCTCTAGTAAACATTTCCATATGTTGGTGGATCCATAATATCCTATAATTCCCTAGGATGATAGATTTAGAGGTGGAAACTCATTAGTGTGGGCACTGTCTTTCTAAATTTTTCATGGTATTACCATCTTGTGTGTCTCTTGTTATAAACAACTCCAACAAACATCTAATTTGATATGATAAATTACTTTCTGTGGATTTTTTAATATTTTATAACTACTCAAGCAAAATTCAAGATGTCCATCTTTAACACCTTATTATCTAGGCATAACCAACCCACCTATATTTTCTTGGTGATGCCTTTCTTTTTTGGTAATATATTATGCCTGTTTATATAGCTACTCTTCATCTTTCTCATTCCAATCTCATTAAAATTAGATAATATTTTTAAAACACTTAGCACAGTGTCTAGTCCACCACTCTGGGCAACACACAGTTTTGAAATTCTGGTGCTCAAATTTGTAGTCATATAGTTTCCCACAAGAATACTGTTTCTAAAAAGATGGAATTTTGTGGCAAGTGAACAGTAATATAACTAAAACAAAGGTACTTGGATCCTTTTTAATTTTTCTTGGCCCACACACATGAACCTCATTTGTGCCTGGATATTTACTAACTTCATCACTTCAAAGATCCTTGAATTCAATAGTAAGGGTGAAGCCTTTATGGATGCAGATGGCAACCCTTCTCAGCTTTAGTAGACAGTTTAATGAGTTACCATGGCCAAAATTTCATCAGAATCTCTGATGAAAAGCCTCTGATCAGTAATGAGTATAGATATTTATGAAACAAACAGCCTAATACATTAGACAACATTGGAAAGCTAAAAGAAAAAAAGGAAAACTATATGTCACCAAAATGATGGATGTGGATACACTACACACATGAATACACATGATATATCTAGTGTTTATATAGCATTTAAGATTTGAAAAGCCTTTTACAATGTTATTTTTTTCTTTTTATTCTCACAAGAATCCTAGGAGGTAGATGCTATTATTGTACCTATTTTACAGATGAAGAAACTGAGGCTGAGAAAGGTGACTTGCCCAAGATCACATATCTGCTATGTATGTTTAGAAAAAAAAGATAGAAAGCTTCTAGTATTCATTTAAATATCTCTATATACATATATTTATATATAATACCCATAAGTACATATTTAGTATCCATCCATCCATCCAACCATCCATTCATCCATCCATATCTAGTATCTGTACAAACATTGTACCTCCATTTTAGTGCAGTTTTAAGCTTTTGAAGCTTAATAGACTACATATTAAAGTAATAATACTTGTGTATATAAATATATGTATGTGTATTTCTATATATGCATGAATATACATACATATCCCTGATTCTACTCTAAATGATGTTAGAAGGATACACTATGCCATATATTGTAAAAGTATTTATTTATTCTGTGCTTTTTATACTATTAATAGTATGATAGGTAACAGTATAAATGAAGATGATGTGATAAATGTTTCTTTTTTATAAATCTGCTTCTCTGTGTCACCATATATCTTTCTTGATCTTGTTTTCTATGGCCCACTAATCAATTCCATGGAATAAAATTGGACTACAATGCTCTTGATGCTGCTGATATATTTGTCTTTTATTCTTAGTGATCTGTAAACACTGGGTTGTAAGCACCAGATGGTTCCTTGGATTTGTTTAATGATTTCCAAAGGTTAGAGACAATTGGATCTTCCTGACTGCCACTCAGCTGAAAGTGAAGTTAAGACTTTCCATAGTTCCAATGAGAGCCAATTTGACCTGTGATCCCTATAAAAAAGATTGGAGGGAATTCCTCTGTCCTTATGAGATGACCAGTGTGTATTTGTGTCTATGTTCAATTTGGGACCTACATGCTTTTTGTTAATCCACATACCATATTTATGCAAATGGAATAGGCAAGGGGGGACTGTCCAAATCTATCATAACTGAAATCTACTGTGCATAGAGATGAAATGAAAGAGAGAAGGGTACCTCATGTACTCATTTAAGGTTCATTTCTCATCCAAAAAGCATCACTTCAATAAGTAACTGCACCTTGGTTCATTAAGTTTCATGCTTAATACATCCCTCTTTCCTCACAATCTTGTTTAAAGAAAAACATTTGGACTAGTAATGTGTGTATTGGACTTTAGGGTACCAATTTATAGTACTCTTTATCAGGGAGTTTCTTCCACAAACATGGTAAAGCATTTTTCTAATTTTCTTTTTGAGAATGGTTAAGTTAATTACTATATTAACTGCAATACATATAAGATATTTGGAAAACACTTTTCATTTTAGGACCTTGGACAGTACCTTTCATAGAGTAAACATATAATGCATTAAGAATTAATTCAGCTTTCTCTGAGTCTCAGTTTCTTCATCTGTATGAGGGTGTTGGAATATCTCTATCATTTTCAAAAGTCTATTCCCAATCCATCTTACTCTTTTCTTCTCTTTCTCCTCTTTTTTTCTCTCTGTATTTCTGACTCACTCATGCTCTCTCACACCCACCTATCCACACATACTCCCTCAAAAACATTTATACATAAACAATAGTCAGCCTGGGGTAATATAAAATGAAAGATTGTAAAGTATTAACCATATGATCAAAAGACTTCAGGGTCAAATCCCAGATTTCAACCTTAGTGTCTGGTGATGAACAACATATTCAATCCCCTTGAGACTCAGTTTGTAATTTATCAAATGAAAATGAGAATTCTTTCCCTACATACTTCATAGGGCTATTATGATACTAGCACTTTACATCAATGAGTTACCACTGACATTTCTTTTAAAAAAGATTTTGTTTAACATTAATGGAACTGCCTGCCATCTAAGGGAGGGGTGGAGGGAAAGAGGGGAAAATTCAAAATAGAAGTGAGTGCAAGGGATAATGTTGTAAAAAATTACCCATGCATGTGTTCTGTCAAAAAAAGTTATAATTATGAAATTAATTAAAAAATAAAGTATTAAAAAAAGGAAAAAATGGAAAAAAAAGAGATTTTGTAGGTTGAAAATATACTTTTTTCAATTTAATTTAAGCAAAATGTGAAGATAAAATAGATCCTCCACAATATAAAAGAAAACAGAAAAAAAAATTATGTCCATTAAAAAAAAACACACACCCCCACCCCACTGATGTGTTTGTTTTTACAATCTACTCTGTGCATACCCAGACATTTATCAAGAAATATTTTTAGATGTTATTTTTTGCTAAGCATTCTGGTAAACACTGAAGATTCACAAAAATAAAAACTATAGTCCTTACCCTCAAATATTTTATATTCTAGTAGGATTAAAGCCTGTAAATAACTAAGTATAATATACTTTAACATATTTAACATGTATGGGACTACCTTCCATCTAGGGGAGGGAGTGGAGGGAAGGAGGGGAAAAGTTGAAACAAGTTTTTGCAAGGATCAGTGTTGAAAAATTACCCATGCTTATGTTTTGTATATAAAAAGCTATAATATAAAAAGAAAAAAATAACTAAGTATATTCAAGTTATATACATTATAACTGAAAGACATATATCAGGAGAGAAGGCACAAGCAGCTAGGGGGACCAGGAAAAACCTCTTGAAGAACCTAGGATTTGAAGAGAATCATCAAGAAAAACAAAGCTGAGAGATTGGTATAAGTAAAGAAAGCATATCCTTATAATCTTCAAGAATAATTAATACAATGACATAAAATTTTTAGTAGATCTATAGTTTGATTGGTACAAAAAGCTCTTGGAGGGGATCTCACTCCTCAAATGCAGTTTTGGCATCTTTTCTGCACTTTCTAGTCTTTTAAGTGTTTGTTTATTGGGGCACTGAAAAGTTCAAACTTGCTGTGATCCCAATCTAGTATGTGTCAGAGTCAGGATTTGAACACAGGATGCCCTCCAAGGTTAGTTCTCGTGTCACTATATCACAATGTCCCATATATAAATTACGATTTGTCAATTGCTTTAGCAAATATAATATACATTCATAAAGTATTGTGCTTTATACTTGCATATATGTGGACACAAAAGTTGGATACACATGATTCTTTATTGAAGAATTATTGATTAGTTCAAAAGATCCTTGATTTCTTCAATGTAAGGTTTTCTTGCACTAATGTGAATAGTAATCTCTCCATGCATTAGGAGACAGATTCATATATATGCTGTATATGAAATTCATCACTTGCAAGTGATGAGCCTTAGGCTAGCCTTACACACACATCCCATCACTGCAATATAACTAGCAATTCTTGTTTTGAGAGCAAATTCATTTGAGGAAGAGATGAGTCATAGAAGCAAGAATAGTTGCATCAATAAAGCAAGTGGCTAATTCCCCAGTGTGTCTGGCTGGCAATCTTAAAATGTAACTAATGCTTCCTGATCCTCTACCTCATACCATGAGGTAGAAATAGAAGTTGGTTAAAAAAGACATATTGGCATGGGGGGGGGGAAAGCTATAATGTGGAGCAGGAAAGCATAGAAAAAAAAAAAGGAATCTGGGAAAGTTAGGTGATACTTCATCATTCTGCTAGAAAGTAGAACCATAAACTAGAGTAATATGTAAGAGAAGGACTGCCTTCCCTATTTCTGAAACTTTAGGGCAGTTTCCTAAATATTAGACTTGTTATGGCTGTGAATTGTAGAGAGCTGTCGTCTCCAGAAGCTGCTGGATCACTCTCTGGGAAGAGATCTGCTGTATCTACTCAAATCTCTCAGACAAATTCTTCTTCCTGTAGTGAACCGTTGTCTCCAGGCAGTTGCTGTTAACTCTTGTCCAGAGAAGTGACTTCCCTTCCTGCAGAGAGCCCCGTCAGGCCTGATGTAATGCAGAGACTTCTCTTCTTCCTGGAGTGCTGTCCTCCAGCCCTTGTCCTTCCCCAGTCTAGAATGCTTGTCCAGGCCCAATGTTGCCTCTTTTATCCTCCCAGAGAATGGGCGTGGGATAATGCAAGGGCTTCTGGGAAGAACCACTTCAACCAATGAGCTTGCCTCCTTCTAGGATTCCTAAAGTGTAAACTCCCTTTACAGGTCTGAGCCAGAGAACTGTCAAGTCAACCTGAGTTCTCACCTTGTCATTGTCCAGACAACCTGAGTTCTCACCTAGTAATCCTAACAGTGAACCATTAGGTCTATAATTGAAGTTTTTCCAGTTTGCCTGGATCTTTCGAGTTAATAGACTTAGAGAACCTTGGATCACCTCCATATCATAGAGCAGTATCAGAGTAGGATGTGGCAGTTGATGGTACAAGAGATGAAGCATTGGACCTAGAGTCAGGAAGATTTGAATTCAAATCTAGCCTCAGATACTTATTATCTATATAATCCTTGGCAAATCACTTAGTCTATATTAGCCTCAGTTTAATGAGCTGTTAAATGGGGATAATAATAGCACCTATATTTCAAGTTTGTTGTGAGGAGCAAATGCGACAATAACTTCAAAGTACTTATCACAGTACCTGCCACATAGTACTAAATAAACATTAGCTTTTATTAACCATTATTTTTAAATCCAAAATTTAGAATTACTTGACATTGGGTGTCATCCAATAAAGCCCACATGGCATCCATTAATGAGCCCCCATTCTATATAACCAGACCCCTTCCTTTCAAATCATATATCACTTGAGACTTTTTGTGCCATAGCCTGCACATGATAATATTTTTCTTGGTACTAAGCTAGTTTCTACCATACCATCTCTACTTTAACTACTACCTTTCCCTAAAAATGTTCATTTGCTTTTGAAATATCTTGGGCTTTGATAAGTGAACTTTTGCTTTATTCCTCCATGAAATCACTTTCTCTATCTCACTTCCTGAGTATCACAAAACATGATACTTAAAATACCTTCTACCATTCTCCTGTCCTTCAAGTTTATATATTCTTTCTCCTTTCTCCTTTTTCTCCTTTATGTATTCCTTTTCCAAATAGAGTATAATCTCTTTGAGGGTAGGGACTGCTTGGGGTCTTAGTGCTTATCACAGTTCCTGGTTTGTTTGGGTTTTGTTGTTGTTCAGTCATTTCAGTTCTGTCCACTTCTTTATGATCCCCTCTTTTTTTGTTTTGTTTTTGTTTTGGCAAAAATAGTGGAGTAGTTTGTCCTTTCCTTTGTTAATTCAAAAATGAGGTGAGGATGAGGAAATTGAGATAAACAGTATAAAGTGGCCTGCCCAATATCACAGAACTACTAAGTTTTGGGACCAGATTTGAACAAAGAACATGAATCTTCCTCATTATAGGATTGGCACTCCATCTACTGTTCTACCTAACTGCCCTCCTGAAATGTAGTAAGTCCTTAATAAATCATCTATCTATCAATCTATCTATCAATCTATATCTCTATCTATCTATCTTTCTATATTAAATGTCTTTTTTAAAGGATATTGGGAAAGGAACATTTTATTTTTTCATTAAAGAATGAAATTCAAATGATTTTACATTCCAACTTTAGTTCTCAAGCGCAGCAAATAGCCAGAATGGATGAATGGATAGTACAAATTTTGCTGCTGTAGTTGTTGGGACAAATTGGCATCTGGCACATCAAACCAAAGGACTCTTCTATATTAAAAAGGATACCACAATTTAAAAATAATGAGTTTCATGTGTGTAGCTCATTTATAGTTAATTGCCACTAATTTATTCAGCTGAGATCCCTTACAGTTTTCTATGATTAAAGGCCACAATGTTTAACTTATCATTGAATTAGTCTGATATTGATATAAATGAGCTATAAAGTATGTCCATGATTGCTTCCTGAATAATATGAATGCATTTCTTTTTGTTAGTTGCTCAATAAAGAATGAAATATAACTGATCTTTGGGTTTTGCAGCAATCTTTTGCAATTGGAGAATAAATGAAAGATGAAATTAGTCCGCATCAACTGCATTTTCCACAAAGAAATTAAAAGTTTCACTGCTAATGAAGCTTATTTATTGCAAAGCAACAGGAATAATGATGGAAGGTTTCAGGCTTCAAGTTAAGCCTAATGTAAATACATCTCAACCAATCAAAATGAGAGATAACTAGACAAATGGATTCTCAAAATTAATTACTATACATGATAATCAATGTCCAGTCTATCAGCTCCATATTGTAGAGAATCCAAAGAGATTAGTAGCTGCAAAATTATTTAAGAAGGACAACTCTGAGACTTAATGAAAAAAGCAGAAATTAGTAAAATGAAAAGTGGACTGAGTTAAGATCCAGTTTCTTATCCTGGTTCTAGCAATTATTAGTTGTATGAACTAGGCCTAGTTACATCAGTTCTATGAGTAACTCATTCTTAAAATTATAAGATTAAATGAATGTTACAAAAAGTTCCTCAGAGCTCTTATATACCTTAAGTTTATTGATTTTTGTATTAGATTAAGATTAGATATATATTATATATGTGTATATATAGTATAAGATAAGATTAGATTCTTATACATAATATGTGTTGTAGAATGATAGTGTTTGAATTGCCTTTAGAGAAAATATAGTCCAACTTCCTCCATTTAGATTATTAGCCTGAGATCAAAAGAACAGAAATGATTTGGCCAATGTCAGTAACTGAGTTGGGGCAAGAACCCAGTCCTTCAATCTCAGTCTGGTGCTTCCCCCCCCATATCCTGAATTCAAATGAAGACTATATATTAGAAGAAAATTAAGACTTCAATTGATGCCTTTTCATAAATACACATTCCAGAGTATCACATTAGGCATTCCATAAAGTAGCACATAAAATGGTTATGAAATATTTACACAAAGAACATACATTAATATAAAATAGCTACATGGAAACGCATATTTACATAAACCAATGTTATCCATTAATGAAGTTATATTAAATTTTAAAATGCTATGTTGGTTTGTAATAAGGGGCCAGGGAAGTAGTTGTAATATATAGAAGTATATTTCAAGAAAAGATGGAAATCAGAAAATGTCCTTTTGATAGATTTTTAGCACTGTTCTCCAGCTAGAGTGCTTCAGTCTGGCTGGATTGGATGAAGTACTACCATTGCAGCATCTCTAATCTCCTTCCTGACCTTTCCCCCAACCATTCACTCTCCCCCCCTCCATTGCAGGTTATCAGAAAATGCCTCTGACTGCTGTATAAAAGGAGCATATGCAGGCTCAGCAAAGACACATGGCTTAAAGACAGACTTAGGGATGCACAAAGATAGTATAAATTCATGCCATTCAAAAAATGAAAGTTGTAGCTAGCTTTGCAATGAGAATTTAGAAAACATTGTTCATGAAGTTCTGTATTTATTAAAAAAATAACTAAAATTAACTTAATTACAAAGCAAATAATCCAGAAGTAGGGCTTGAGAGGTAGGGCTACTCTTTGGTATTCATTTTGCAGTTTTCAAATCTTCACTTTAAAGCAATAAAAAATACAATGGAGGAAGAGTCAAAGTACTTGAGCTAGAATTGTGATTCTGCTAATTGTTATCTGTATAACCAAGGATACATTGTTTCACCAATTCTAAATCCTCTAGTCATCCCAAGTCTTTACTTTGTTGTTGGTGTTTAATGTTTTCAGTTGAATTTTGACAATTGTGACCCTATTTTGAATTTTCTTGGTGGAGACCCTGGAGTGGTTTGCCATTTTCTTCTCTAACTCATTTTATAGATGAGGAAACTGAGGCAAACAGGGTTAAATTAAACAGGGTCACATATCTCATCTTCTCTAAGAAGTGACCTAGTAGTAAGAAGGACCTTTTACTTGGCATCCAACATTGACTGACGGACCCAGGATCCCTTACACTTGTGAAATAATCACCAAATGTGTGACCATTCCCTTTAGGATTTGTTTGCTGGCCATGTTGCTATGCTCAGAAAGAAACACCTAGCATAGTGCCTTATATAATGTAGGATTATTTTTTAAATTGTATTGATTGAGATAGGTAAGCCTGAGATCAAATTTTCTGATGATGGAGAATCAAGTCATGATAGAATGTACCAATTCAATTTAATAGTCATTTATTAAGTATGGACTACATGTGCAAGGCACAATGATAATCATTAGGCATACTAAATAAAAAAATAAAATAAAACAGTTTCTGCTCTAAAGCAACTAGGTAGTGAAATGAATAAGATTCTGGAAAAACCTGAATTCAAATCTAACCTCAGACACTTATTAATGGCATGACCCTGACTAATTCACTTAACTCTGAGACTAGATTTAAACACAGTAAGATAAATCTCTCCTTCACCACCTAGTTGCCTTTACTGTATTTACTGTTACTAAATGAGTCATTCTAAGACATGATCCAAATCATTCAATTCATTGTCCTGCTCAAAAGTTATACAATGGCTTTGAGTTCTCCATCAACTAAAATCTCTACTTTTTAAACTGACATGCAAGCTCCTCTAGCACTTGGCTCCAGCATGATTCATCTCTCACTGTTCCCCATGCTCTGCTTCAGACAAATCAGACATCCCTATGTCCCCTCCCTTGTACTCCTCCTCTGAAATATTTGAGATTACATCTCTCCTTTATTCTCTGTTGATCTCCTTCTAAACAATTTTATATTCTCTGCTTCTCTTTTCCCTTTCTCCACTCAGAAGTCCTTTAGCTCTTAAAATTGTGTTTCTTTTATATTATATATATTTACTCTTTAGTTAACAAAGTACATGTGTATCTTCTCTTCTTCCCCTATTAGAATGTAAACTCTTTGAAAGAACGAAGGAAATATAGAAATGAGCATTTGTTAAGTTTCTTCTTCTCTATTGCCTTTAGCTCAAGCCACTACCAGCTACCAGTGACTAGTATCCCAGTTCTATTTAACCACTTAACATCAATTAAATTTAACAGAAATATTTTGAAGGTATAGTATGAACAAAAATATCAACATTTCTCTCTTTCCCAACATATATGTACACATCTTACAACACATTCTCATCTGCAACCTATGTAACATTAGTCTAATCATGTTCCTGTCTACTTGTAGCACTTGTAGCACTGCTCCTGGATTAGTCTTTTTCTCTGCCTGGGCTGGGTCACTGATGCAAAAATGCAGATGCTGATAAGCCCAGGCACCTGCTCTCTTGATCTTATAAAACCCATAAGAGTGGAGAATTCAATGCCTTTGCCTAAAATTTATACTATATATAATGTATTATTATCTCTTCCCTCACTTCATATGATTATTTCCTTTATATCATGTTTCATTCTGTATTATAAGCTCATAAATTTAATTCTTAAAGGAACCTTACTGATCATATTGCTTACTGCCATATTTTTTAGCTTAGGAAACAGATCCACAGAATAAAGTAACTTGATTGTAACAACTAACAGTCCAGTTAATCCAGTCATAGATTGTTGTCTAGTCATTTCAGTCTTGTTCAACTCTTTGTGATCCCATTTTGGGTTTTCTTGGCAAAGACAGAGTCATTTATTTCTCTATTTTGTTTTTATAAATAAGAAAAGGCACAGAGGGGTTAAGTGACTTGCTCAGGGTCACACAACTCTGGGTCTGGACACAGGAAAACCTGGATTCAAATATGATTCCAGACACCAGAGCTTTAATCAGGGTACCACCTAGCTGTCCCATGTCATCTGGCTGTCCCTACCACTTAGGTATTGAGTAACAAACTTCTGACTCAAAGATTGTGTGGCACAGTAGAAAGGACACTAGAATTGGCACAGCATCATATGTTCAAATTTAAATTACTTCATTTAACTTCTGAAAAACTTCATGATCTGTAATATTAGAAGATAGAATCAATGACTTCTAAACTCCTTGCTTTCATCTTTAAATCTATTATTCTATTCTTAAATTCAGAGTCCTTTCTACCATGCTATTGTATACATGCTGCATTTCTCTTTTAGAGTGTTAGTTTTTTGATTATTGAAAGTATCTGGTCCAAAATTTCCATCTACAGTTTGGGGTACTCCTTTCTTCATGAAATAGGTGCTTGCTAATGCTCTGAGTTTGTTAAGTATGATTTCAGGATTCATATGTTTTTGAAGCAAATTTTATTTTATAACCCATCTTTCACCAAAATAATGATATACTTCTAAATGAAAACCACCTTGTCATAAATGATAAAGTAGCTGTAATTACTTTATGAGAAAGCATGTCCTTTTTCCCCATACAATTTGCAATTTCCTCCTGGAGACTCAGACTTATATAGGGGAATTTTTCATTTATCCATTGTGTCATTATCCTTTTTAAAAAATATTAATCCATTGTGGTGATTGGTGGCTCAACTCTATCATGATTCCAATAAGACTTTGTTCCTCTGTATATTTTTTAATTAAGAAAATTCTCAACACCCTCATATTCTCAGTTTTACTTAGACAAAAGTACATGTCATTTTATTTTTTCAAATTTTAGGGCTATCAGTGGAGAGTTGAAGGTTCAAGTGCAAGATCTAAAGTACTCTTCTCTAATAAGGCTTCAAGATAATAATCAGAACTAATAGCTTTTGATTTTTGCTTGCTAAATCCCTTAGATTTATCTACAAAGTCATAGATTTGTGATATGTTTTGGAGAAATTCCAATATTGAAAGCTCTCCATTCCATCTTCAAACCATAATGACTTCATGATATATATTGTTGTAGAGAATTTCATGAATTGCATTTTGTTCTTTGGCTTAGGACATTTTCCTTTGATTTTGGTGAAATGCCTAGAAACAAGAATCATAAAGAATTGTCTTTTATCTAGAGCAATGAGAAGTTAAATGACCTGCCAAGAATCATATATATAATTTTCTTCAGAGGCAGGGCTTGAACTCATGTCTTTTTTACTTCAGAACTGTTCTACCTACCATAGCATAGTGTCCCTGGAGAAGATAAAGATTTTATACATGCAGCAGTTTTAAATCTCAGGAATTGAAAACACTTTACAGACCAAAAAGCACTCAGGACAAAAATTTTAGGTGATCTAAAGCACAATGGAAAGATGTATGATGGTTGTCTCAGTAACCCAGTATCCCAGAAAATCATCATTAAGGTAATGAATTACTATAAAAGGAGATGGGGGAAATAGTGTAGTGTGAATGGGAGGAAACAGATGGAAAGTCTGAGAGCTTCACTGATACCAAATAAATTTTAAAAGATGTAATAGTTGACCTTCAGAGAACTTGATAGGTCCTCATTGAAGGAATAAAAGGAGAAGCAATGTGGTATTATAGACAGAGGGCTGGACTTGGAATCAGGAAGACTTGGCTCCAAATTCCAACTGATATTTATTAATTGTGTAACTCAAAGCAAGCTAATTAACCTCTTTATTCTTTAATTTCCTTATCTATAAAATTATGGTTTTGGATGTTATTTCAACTCTAAATTTAAGATACAAATGTGAGAGAGGATGTGAAGACACATATAGTGTGATCTGGAACAGGGGAGAGCATTTCCATGATTATAGATCCATCAAGGTATATGTATATATTTTAAAAAAATTATTAATTTAATATTTTTTTCTCAATTACATGCAAAAAACTACTAAAATATCTATTTTAAAAAATTAATTTTTAAAATTCTCTCCCTCCTGTACCCCTTGATTGAAAAGGCAAGCAATTTGATACAGGTTATACATGTGCAGTTATGCAAAACTTATTTCCATGTTAGTCATATTGTAAAAGAAAAAAACAAACAAAAAATACTAAGAAACTAAGGAAAATAAAGAAAAAGTCTGTATTCAGACTTCATCAGTTCTTTTTCATCATAAGTTTTTCAAAATTATCTTAGATATCTTGGATATTGCTAAGAATCATTCACAATTGATCATCATACACTATTGTTGTTATTATGTGAGATTGTCTCTTGGTTCTGCTCATTTCATCCTGTATCAGTTTATGTAAGTCTTTCAATATTTTTCTGAGGCTATCCTGCTTATCATTTCTTATAGCACAAAAAGCATTCCATCTATGTGTAGATATTTTTAAATCCCTTTTTTATACCTAGAAATACATGAACTGATGCTGAGTAAAGGGAAGAACCAGGAAAATATTATACACAATAACACCAAGATTGTGTCATGATTGACTATGATAGACTTAGCTTTTCTCAGCAATACAATGATCCAAGATTTACGATGGAAAATGGTATCCACATTCAGAGAAGGAACTGATAGAGTCTAAATGCAAATTGAAGCATATGATTTTTAGTTTGTGGGTGTGGGTGCATTTCTTTTTGCTGAGTGTCTTATTACACAGCATGACTAAAGTGAAAGTACATTTAATATGATTATACTAAATAACCAATATCAGATTACTTGTTATCTTGGGGAGGGGACATGGCAGTGAAGGAGGGAGAATAAATTGTAATTCAAAATTTTATAAAATGAATGTTGAAAACTATTTATATGTAATGGGAAAAAGCAAAATATTATTTACGTATAAAAGAGAAGAAAGAAAAACCCATTTTATTAGGAACTTAATCTTTATCATCATCAACAACAAATAAAAGCATTTCAGTATGCATAGAAAGAATAGAAAACTTGGAATATGATCTTCCAAAAAGAAAAAAAAAGATCTACAACCAAGAATATTATTTTATAAAGCTATGTGTAATGTGACAAGAGGTAAATAAATTTTAATAAAATAAATTATTTCTGCCAAAAAAAAAAAAAGACAGCTGAGGAGAATCTTTGAAATGCAAATACAAAAAATAAGAGAAACCCTGATAGGTTATAAGTTTCGGCAACTTGAAAAATCTACATGATCAGTGAGTCTGTTAAAAGGATTTATTAAGCCCCTATTAAATTCTATACACTGTGTTAATATCAGGATATAAAGAAAGGCAAAGCAAAGTGAGAAACAAGAGCCATCATTGCTTTCAAAAAGCTCATAGATTAATAATGATCAAATATTTATGTTTCAATAGCTAGAAAAGATACTGTACCGTCCCTTTAGAATTCTCTATCTTTAAGAGGAAGGGAAAGCAAACTCAGTAATTAATGCATATTATTCACTATGCACCGAAATGAGCTTATTCCATTGGCCTCGGCTATTTAAAAATCTTTCTTTTCCCTTTTAGTAGAAATTAAGATCCTTGAAGTTGCCATCAGTTTTGTTTTGTTTTGTTGGTATGGGCTTTTTTGTCCCCAGTGCCTAGCTTGGCGTTTCGCATATAGAAAAGCTTAACAAAGCCTTGTGGATTTGGATTAAATTAAAACAATATCCTGGAATTCTTTCTCAGAATATCAATTGGAGGTCACTTTTGGAGCTCATTAGAACTCAGGTTCCATGTGGATAATTCCTTCACCTAAACTGATTGCTGCTACTCCAGTAAAGATATTTTCAAAACAATATTACCACTGAGTCAAAAGCGATCTGAAGAAACTCATGGTCTCAGTTTTACTGACTCCACATCTGAGCATAGACTTTGACCCTTTTGGCTAATAGAAATGTTCTATTTAGCTTCTTTTTCTTCATAGCTTGGCTAATTAAGACTCATCGGTTTACAATGTTGTCCAGGTGTGCTGCTTTTCTTTAAAACTGGGACTTGGGAATGCTCTTTCTTTAAATAGAAAAAAAAAATAAAGAAAGAAAAGAAAAGAAAAAGAGAGGGGAAAAATAAATCCCCCCAAATATTTATAGTTTGTTTCTAACTCAGTTGCCAAAAAAAGCATATCTTTCAAAATAAAATAAAGTAAAAGGATACAGAGGAGATTACAGCAAAGAAAATGTAATTAGATGTATAGTATGTGGAGTGAAAGAAGTAGCATCCTCAGAAGAGATTGCTTTTTCACTGAAAGTTTTTTTAATTTCACTAAAAGTTTTGGCAAATGACACATTAGAATATGTCATACCAGAACATGGGGACAATCAATTGTGAATGAAGACTGGGAAGTTTGTACTGAATAAGTTGAAGCAAAACACCAAGGTTCACAGGGATTTCAGAAGTCAGAGTGAGTGTCAAAATCAGATAGGAAAGTATGAATTAGGACATAAACAACAAAAGAAGTTCAAAAGAAGTTCAAAGGATTAGAGTTGTAAGAGGTATTAGAGTTCATTGAGTCCAACTTCAATAATACAAAAGTTGCTTCCATAATCTCAGCAAAGTTAGCCATCATCTGTTTGAATTCCTTCACTGACAAGAAGCTTAACTACTCAATTAAGTAAAACTTTCTATTTAAAAATTATCTTCACATTGACCTCGAACTGATTTCCCTGTGTGTTACCTGCTGGTCCATGCTCTCCCTTCTGGAATGACCTTAAATAAGATTGGCTGGGAGTAATTTTCCAGAGATTATATAATGAATTCAAAAGGCAGCTGAATCATTATTACAAATGTTAAGTATGTATATGTTTATAAATGTGTTTATGTGAGTCTATAGATACATTTGTATGTATATATGAATTGGGTAGGGAACTAGATAAAGGAAGCCTTCAATTTCAAGCGTTAAAAAGACTATCTTGGAAGAGACTCCATTCCCCAGGACAATTCTTCATATGACATGCATTTTCTTTTTACCCTTATGATTGCCCTCTTCTAGACATTTTCCAGCTTGTCACCAAAAACATTAAATTATACACAGTTGCACACAGTGTATTGCATGGCTACATATGGTCTGATAAGTCTAGAATATGGGGAGATTATTACTTCTAGTTATTTGAATATTATATTGTTAAAAGGAGGCTGTTTAATAGCCCCCTCATAGTGTTTAATTTGTTTTGCTTCTAATTAGCTACAAACCTTAGCCATTTGAAAAACATGAGCTATCTTCTCCCCAATCTAATACTTGTTCACTTCTTTTTTTTTAATTTAAATTAAGTAGTTTCTATTTATCCTTATTTAATTTTATCTGGTTTCTTTCTTATTCAGCTCAGTAGACAAAAGAGGTCTTTAATTTTTTTTTTTTTTGGTTATCATTCATCAGTCTTGCTATTTTTCCCCCCAATTTCTTATAATCCAAAAGTGTGAAAAGCAAATTGTCTATGCCTTCACAGAGTTACTTATTTAAAAAAATGATGTCAAGGACAGATCTCCATGACAATACATGAACATATTGACTGACTTATGAAATGTACTAATAATCAAGCCTGTGGAAAATGAAACAATTATCTTTTGCTCATGGCCCTACTGTCTTTAACAAGGCAGATTATTATTGTACTTATGTTATTGACTTTTGCATTGGAAGACTAAATGGGTTACTAATGAATGAATTTGCTTACTGTTTTACCTTGATGAGAAACTTAGGAGCAAAGTAATCCTAATTAATAATGACTCAGATGTGCCTAAATTGTTACAGTTTATAAAATATTTCCCTTACAATAAGACTAAATTAGTAGCACAAAAACTTAGCATCTATGTTCTACAGATATAACTCAGCCAGGTGAAATGACGTATCAAGGGTCACAAAGTTCTTAAGTATCCAAGATAGAACATAAATTTTGAGCTTCTGACTCCTGATAAGACCAATGTTCCTGTTTTTAGAGGAAAATTTAGCTGCCTATACAAAATTCAATTCAGTTCAGTTTTATTCTGTTCATTTCAGCAAGCGGAGAAAGTGTTTTGCTTAGTGCTAAGCATTCAATGATAAAAAAACAAAATTCAATTCAGTTCAGTTTAGTTTTATTCTGTTCATTTCAGCAAGCCTTTGGAGAAAGTGTTTTGCTTAGTGCTAAGCATTCAATGATAAACGAAAAACAGCCTCTAACTTCAGAGTTCAAATTTTTCTGGTGACAAAAATAATTCTTTTACTAACTGAGTTTTCTTTGTTGTTTAATACCTGCATGAGAAATTTTCATTTCCCATTCAAGCCAGTACTTACTCTTTTGCCAAAATGTTGTATACAATGAAATATATCTTTGAATGAATGATGCTGAAGAACTTCTCATCATTTATAAATACTAGTTTGACAACTTTCTTTTCTCAGATCTTTAGCTGCTTAATTTGTAAAATGAAGAAAAAAACACCTTTAATATGCTCAATGACGAAATTAATTAAAAATGTCTTGCAAGCCACAATTGCTGAGTAATTCAACAAGTATTTCTTAAACGCCTGTTTTGTGAAAAAAATTCCTAACAGAACTGGTGACACAAAAATAAAAATGAGCCCAGTCTTGGACTTTAGAGAGATAAATGTCAAATTTTATTATTAAGGCTCTTTACTATACATAGTTCTAAAGGGTTGCCTTGGAATTATCACAATCATCAATTGACATATGTAGCAGGCATAATAATTTGCTTCATTACAACTCAGCTCTAGCTAGAATTGGTCCTGAGAAAGTATGGTGCAATGGATCATGAACATCTCAAAATCAACATGTCCAAAGGAGAAAACTGAAACCATCAAACTGGAAGTGGAATTACCAAGGTTCAAGCCTTTTCAATGATGTTTGCTTTTGTTGAAATCAGAAATATATTTATCACCACACTTTCATATATATATATATTAATGCTACTTTAAGGATGATATAATAGAAGATAACATGTAACCTGCTTCCAATAAATAATATTACAGATACCATCAAGGAGATATGCACACTAATATATTCTTTATATATGAATATAAAACATATTTGTAGATAAATATAGGATATGTATATATATGTGTGTAAATATATCTTTTATATAGATTTGCACACAAATAAATATGCATATATATGTCTTTAATTTATAGAGTGATAAATCATATAATGTCCCTTAAAATATATATGTATACACATATATATGTATGTGTGTGTATATATATATATATATATATATATATATATTCACAAGTATCATATAGTACCTTTTATATGACAGAACCTGTACTAAATGCTTTACATATATTATCTCACACTATATAAGGAATGTAGGAAAATGGAGAAAAAACTAAAAAACAGATTGTGAAGTTTTGCATGGGTCCTCTATTTTTCAATCAGCAAATCATTTATTGAGTGCTAATATGTGCCAAACACTGTGCTAGATGCTGAATATGAATCAAAAGAATAGAATAATCCTTACTCTCAAAGAATTTATACTATTTGAAGAACAAGATGTACTCAATCTGAAAAGGCAATGAATAAATATTCAATCTACATTGGTAGAAATAATGCTAATATTATTGATACAATTAATCTATTGAACCATAAAGCAGAAGTAAAAGAATATTCCTGGGCCAAGCTATTCCATTTACCAGCTTTATCTGACATTTCAGAGCCTTGTGTTTTATCAAGTGATATATATTGCTTTTTCTTATGAGCCCTAGGTTCTGAACTATAAAAAAGTCACCCAGAGAAATCCTTTGCCCTCCTGATTACTTGATGAAAATTGTTACAGTAAAGTCTCATGTTTCATTTTTAAGCTCAATTATTTACTTTATTTTCTTCCCATTTAGAGAAGTCTCTATTATACTATAGACAATAAAAATATTTTGACCATTACAAAGTAATGCAAGTCTTTGTTAACTTTAAAGAATATCACTGTTATAATCTCATTGGTTAGAAAAAATCCCATTTGAAAAATTATATAAATTATTAAGATAATCAGTGAAGAAGAGAATAATACTAAACTGTTTAAAAAACCCTCTTATTGACAGTATGATGCCATTTCTGGTCTCTGTAATCAGAAGAAAGAATTTTTAAAAAATCTTTTCATCTGTAAGTCATTGTAGTTCTAATCCACTCGAAATCCAGCCTGACAACCAGCTGTTACCCACATATCTGATGGATAGCTGATGATCTGGTATGATGTACAGGTGGCCTTCATTCTCTCACTATTAGACAGCTGTCTGCATCACAGCTGGAGCTTTTGTCAAGCATCACAGAAGCCTAGATGGCATGTATCAAATGGCCTTGGAAAGCAGATTGGTTTTGGATTGGAGCTTAGTCCACTGCTTTCTGAGGAAGGGAGGATTCCTATGGCTAACTTTACATCAGCAGTGAGTCTTCTCTTAGACTTGGAGATCATTTTTATAGGAACCATAATTGTACCAGCTTCTCCCTCCTAGGGACATCCATGTCTCTTTACTGCTTATCTAAGTCTCCACATACAATATGTGGGTATAGGATTTCCTATATGCAATTATGGTTCTTCCCACACTTAGAGACTGCTGTTGCTATGGTGAGCAAATGTGGATGGTAAAGGTGAGAAGGGCCCAGCATTTATCAATTTAGAATGATATGGAGACTAGAACTGGCCTAAAATGTCTAGATATATAAAAAAATTTACTTGATGGAGAAAAAAAAGCTGTGTGTAACTAATTGACATATTTTTGTCAAACTAATAATTGAATGGTTATAGAATATGAGTCATGGTCTTCAGATTGTATTATTTTTATCTACTAGAATATAAGAATCAATCCCCCCCCACACACACACACACATACACTCCTATTCTTTTGTCTCCTCCTCTCTTTTTCTCTCCTATCTTTTTTCCTTTCCCCATTCTCTTATCCCTTTACAATGTCTTAAATTAAATTCAACTGCATTGGTAGCATACTTATTCAGGGTGCCAATGTTAGCTCTGTAGCAGTTTACTTATATGTCTAAGGGATTAATGCAATCACAAGGATTGAAGGGAAGTTCCCTGTTAGGGAAAAAAGAATAAGAGTTAGAGCAAAACTAAGATTCTAAAGCATAAACTGGGTCAAGTTGGGAATGTCAATTATGAAAGAAGCTGGTAATAGGTATGGAAGTTTTACAACAGTTAGATAAAGAGTTCTATTGTCAGAATTGTCCATGAAACAGTCTTATTTTATGTAAAAGTGTGATTTTAATAAATTCTTTAAAAATCATACCTGCTGAATGTTTTCATTTGGACTTTGCCCATTCTATTCTGCCTGACATAAGTTCTACCAGAAAGTCAGCCAGAACCCTTCCTTGACCAGCTGTATCAATAAAGTAATAGGAACAACTACCTCACATTTCTGGCTCTTCAGCCCCTCGGATGCATAGTAACAGTTTCTGCTTCTGGTATATTCCAGGGTGCTTTTGAGTCCTTACTGCCCAAGAATTTTTAAGTCATTGTTTTGTTTTACTTTTTAGCCGATGACATTCTACCCTGAACCATACACTCAGCTCACCCTCCTCTTCTCAGCAGATTTCTGTTGTTAGTCCTAGAATCATTTAGGGCACAGAAATAAGTAGGAGCTGAGAAGATCACCTTGGGATACAATGTAGGGAAAAGGTACTTGCCAGAGGTAGCCTAGACTATCTTTTAAATTCACAAATTGAAGAGCCATCATCAATTTTGTATATAATTAACATTTTATGTAAAAAAATTAATGGCCAAATATTTCTTTATTTTTATTGATTCCATAAAAAAGACCACATAGCCCCAAATGCCATTTACTCTTTTGCTATTAATTAAGTATTTGCATCCTGCTAAGAGTTTATGCCTGCATATTACAGTAGCTAAGGCTTTTAGTTTTTACAGTTTTAGTAAAAAACAATATAAAAAATAAATAAAATAAGCTGGGTTATCATTTATTTCTCCATGCTGAATGAGCCACTGATTAGAACAAATGAATCTCGTTAACATTCTGCTCCACCAAGATTTAGAGCTCACAACTGTTTATGGAAATATACCAGTGACAAGAATAGAGGTAAATGAGGTATTACAGTTTCTAAAGTTAACAATAGCTCAGTGGGTTAAAATCTGAATGGTGTTTATACTTCCCCTACCCAAATCATGTCAGTGGGGACAATACCAAGGAAGGAAATAGAACTAGTTTCCTGACATTTGAGATAGATGCAGGTAAGAATTCATGGGGAATTCAGGGCTATCTATGAAATAACCTCCAAACCTAATGGCACAAATTCTTCAAAATAAAATATTTGCTTAAAGGTGAATATAGTCAGTGTGGTATAGTAGGAAAATAACATGATTGATTTGGAACCAGAGGACCTGAATTCAAAAGCCATGTTGTTCAGGGCAGGTTGTTCAGGGACTTAGTTATTCTAAGTATAAAACTGGACTAGGTAACTTCAAATACTCTTTCACCTATAGGTCCATAGATCCATATAACCCATGGCACACTAATGGTTACTGGCATTATTAAGTTTATTATACAAAAGCTAATACAGATTAACCTTGCTTTATTCAATAGGTACATTGCTAGAGAGAGTGTGCATAAACATAATTTGTAAGTATGTAAACATATATTGGAAGTACAAAGTTCCATAATTTTATCTGAGAGTACACTCTCTCTCTACTGCTAGAGACCATAACCTTTCCACACCTCAATAAAGAGTTGTTTCTGCCAAAGAGCAGGAAAAATCCTGATTTCTAGCCTTTGGCTATATGTTTGGCACTTTTATTTTATCCCACTTCTTGATTGCAGATGATAATTTTTGAAATGCTGTGAAAATACCTTTTGCTGAATGTAATTCCTTGTTTCATACCTTTCCTAATGAGGATAATTAGAGAATCCTTGAATAGTAATACATCCATAGTCACATCTATAAGATATATGATACTATATGTATATAAAACTATATATGCTTTATTCTTCCTTGATTGAATTTCTATTATAGTATCTACAACGAACTATCTGAACTTGTATGCAATAACACTTCACATTTTTCCACTATAATTTTAGTCAACTACAACTTTGATTCATCCACACATGTGACATTCCACATGTAGTATATATAGTCCATTAGGATTACATTAGAAGAATTACTGGTATTTCAAGCCAGTAAGCAACTTAGAAACACTGGAAGCACTGCATAATTCCCCAAGTGTTTTCCAGTTCATGCTCTTCCTTCATTTAAATTTTATTTTCCCTCTACTGGATGTATCAACTCCATGGATTTCCTAACCCATTTCCTAAACTAGATATATGTTTCATCCATTTGATTTTTCTTCCTATGTATTGGACCAATCTTTTCTTTTAAAAATAGTTGTGCATTTTATTGACATCGTAAAATCACAGTTCTTATCCTCATTGTCAGCAGCTTTTGATTGTTTCATTTATACCTCCATCCAGAAACTTTCTCCTCCTCTCTTTCCATGATATTGATCTCTCCAAATTTTCTAATTTTTTTTTTTTCTAATCTCCCAATCCCGTAGAATGGATGTTCAATGAGTACAGTGAGTTCAACACTCTGCCCCAGGTACTCTTTAATTCTCATGCCTCATGTTTGCTCAATTATCATTTTCATGCAAATGAGTCCATATGTAAGTATACTGCCAAAATCTCTGTCCTGCACTCTGATAATGCATCTCCAAATCCCAACCATAAGCATCTCAAACTTAATAGATCCAAAATTGAAGTTATAATTATTTCCTTTATGCCCTGCTATTATCCAGACTTTCCTAGTTTTTTTTTTTTTTTTTTTTTTAATTGCTTGCCATCTTCTTCTGAGTAACCTGAGTTTATACTCAATCTCAGAATCATAGTTGTTTACTTCTCCCTGTTCCCCTATAGGCAATCAATATTTGAGTTCAGTAAATTATGGGTACACAATATCTTTTATATCTGTCATTTTTTTCTTATTGTAGCCTCCTTGGGCTCTCTCTAATGAATTATTTTTTGGATCCCCTTATCTGTTTTCCTGCCACCAGCATTTCACATTTCCATTATATCCTACATTGGTGAGACAAAAGATAGACCCCTTATCAAGTTGGTAAATAGAATTCCCCAATGAGTAGACTCCCTCCACCAATGCATGCTAGCAATCTTGCTGAAAATTATAGTTTTAGAGAATTGCCTAGGGTGCTGAGAAGTTAATGACTTTCCAAGAGTCTTGGCTTCAACACTAATTATCCAATATGGCATGTAGCCTCAGCATCTCTTCATACTGCCAATCTTATATATATATATATATATACGTACATATATATATATGTATATATATACATATACATATACATACCTTCTTCAATAATCTTCCTGAGACACAGCTCTGATAATTCCAATCCCTTGTCAAAAGAATTTAGTATTAACTCAATATTCAAAGTCTTCCAAAATGCTGATCTTGTTCAATGGCACAGCCTATTTCTAAGATTATGTATGGCACCTGTATAGCTTGGTAAAACATTTTTTATAGCTTGGTAAAACTTTTTTTTATCTAGAGGGACATATAATTTCCATTCCATATTCTTCAGGAATCCACATTTAGTCACTTTGGTATTACATGAACAACAAGATGGAAAACTAAGCACTCCACAATGCCTTTTTCAACTGCTTTCATGGCCATTTGAACAAATATGTCTCAAGTGTCCATTCTACTGGGGGGATATCTTAAAGTGCTTGGGGAAGATATGATGAATCTGGATTCTCTCTGTTACTCTCAATCTGGTATATTCCTTCTGCCAAGATGGTTTTTACTGGGATGAAGCCATTGTGCATGCTACATCTTTTTTGGAGTCACAAGTGAAAATTGAATGACAGGCAATTGGCAAAGGTGAATGAGCAACCCTGAAAAAGGTCCAGCAAGCCTTCATACTACAGCTGCACTAATTCTTTTTTTTTTTTTTGTCTTTTTTTTATTTATTATATATATATATATTTTATAATATTATCCCTTGTATTCATTTTTCCAAATCACCCCCCCTCCCTCTATTCCCTCCCCCCGACGACAGGCAATACCATACATTTTACATGTGTTACAATACAGTCTAAGTACAATACATGTGTGTGAGTATCATTCTCCTGTTGCACAACAAACACCAGAATCCGAAGGTACATGCAACCTGGGCAGACAGATATTAGTGCTAACAATTTACATTCCCCTCCCAGTGTTTCCTCTCTGGGTGTATCTACCTCTGTCCATCATTGATCAACTGGAAGTGAGTTGGATCTTCTTTATGTTGAAGATTTCCACTTCCATCAGAATACATCCTCATACAGTATTGTTGTTGAAGTGTACAGTGATCTTCTGGTTCTGCTCATTTCACTCAGCATCAGTTGATTTAAGTCTCTCCAACCCTCTCTGTATTCCTCCTGCTGGTCATTTCTTACCGAGCAATAATATTCCATAACTTTCATATACCACAATTTACCCAACCATTCTCCAACTGATGGACATCCATTCATCTTCCAGTTTCTAGCTACAACAAAAAGAGCTGCCACAAACATTTTGGCACATATATGTCTCTTTCCGCTCTTTAGTATTTCTTTGGGATATAATCCCAGTAGTAGCGCTGCTGGGTCAAAGGGTATGCACAGTTTGATAACTTTTTGGGCATAATTCCAGATTGCTCTCCAGAATGGCTGGATTCTTTCACAACTCCACCAGCAATGTATTAGTGTCCCAATTTCCCCACATCCCCTCCAACATTTGTCATTATTTGTTCCTGTCATCTTAGCCAATCTGACAGGTGTGTAGTGGTATCTCAGAGTGGTCTTAATTTGCATTTCTCTGATCAGTAGTGATTTGGAACACTCTTTCATGTGAGTGGATATAGTTTCAATTTCTTCCTCTGAGAATTGTCTGTTCATATCCTTTGACCATTTATCAATTGGAGAATGGTTCGGTTTCTTATAAATTATGGTCAGTTCTCTATATATTTTGGAAATGAGACCTTTGTCAGAACCTTTGTTTTTAAAAATATTTTCCCAATTTGTTACTTCCCTTCTAATCTTGTTTGCATTAGTATTATTTGTACAGAAACTTTTTAGTTTGATGTAATCAAAATCTTCTATTTTGTGATCAATAATGATCTCTAGTTCTCCTCTGGTCATAAATTCCTTCCTCCTCCACAAGTCTGAGAGGTAGATTATCCTCTGTTCCTCTAATCTATTTATTATCTCCCTCTTTATGCCTAAATCATGGACCCATTTTGATCTTATCTTGGTATATGGTGTTAAGTGTGGATCCATATCTAATTTCTGCCATACTAATTTCCAGTTTTCCCAACAGTTTTTTCCGAATAATGAATTTTTATCCCTAATGTTGGAATCTTTGGGTTTGTCAAAGATTAGATTGCTATAGATGTACCCTTTTTTGTCCTTTGTATCTAATCTGTTCCACTGATCTACTGGTCTATTTCTTAGCCAATACCAAATGGTTTTGGTGACTGCTGCTATATAATATAGCTTTAGATCAGGTACACTTAGACCACCTTCCTCTGAGTTTTTTTTCATTAGTTCCCTTGCAATTCTTGACCTTTTATTCTTCCATATGAATTTTGTTGTTATTTTTTCTAGGTCATTAAAATAGTTTCTTGGGAGTCTGATTGGTATAGCACTAAATAAATAGATTAGTTTGGGGAGTATTGTCATCTTTATTATATTCGCTCGGCCTATCCAAGAGCACTGAATGTCTTTCCAATTATTTAAATCTGATTTTATTTTTGTGGCAAGTGTTTTGTAATTTTTCTCATATAATTCCTGACTTTTCTTTGATAGATGGATTCCCAAATATTTTATACTCTCAACATTTGTTTGGAATGGAATTTCTCTTTGTATCTCTTGCTGTTGCATTTTGTTAGTGATATATAAAAATGCCGAGGATTTATGTGGATTTATTTTGTATCCTGCCACTTTGCTGTGCACTAATTCTATAATACTATACATCATGCAATAATGAGTTAATAATTTGATAAACTAAGGACATAGGAAACTAGCCTAGACATTAATGCATTCATTTAGCAAACACTTCCCTATGATTCATCATGCACTAACTGGGTTGCACAAGACAATTTATGGACAATATAGCATATATACATAACTCTCCTCCTAACAACACAACATACTCCAATGCCCTCAACCAATTAAAATCACTGATTGGGACAGTGATGTGGCAGTATTCTATTCTATTCTATTTAATGATTTTCTCCATTTGAAACAATTTTTTTACATTTATTTTTATGATTTTTGAGTTCTAGATTCTCTTTCTTATAGCCACCCACAATTAAGAAACCATATATATATATATATATATATATATATATATATATATATATATTTTAAGTATGCACACCATTTCCATAAAAGTCAAGTTGTGAAAGAAAGCAGATCCTCCTACCTTAATGAAAATAGCCTCAAGAAAAATTAAGTTAAATCTATTTATTTAGTGCTATACCAATAAGACTCCTAAGAAACTATTTTAGAAAAAATTAAAAAAAATTAATATGGAAGAGCAAAAGGTCAAGAACTTCAAGGGAATTAATGAAAAAAAAATCAAATGAAGGTGGCTTAGCTGTACCTGATCTAGAACTATATTACAAAGCAGCAGTCACCAAAACCAGTTGGTATCGCCTAAAAAATAACAGAGTTGATCAGTAGAATAGGTTAGGTTCTCAAGACAAAATAGTCAATAACTATAGCAATCTAATGTTTGACAAACCCAAAGATCCCAACTCTTGGGATAAGAATTCATTATTTGACAAAAACTGCTGGGAAAACTGAAAATTAGTATGGCAGAAATTAGGCATGGACCCACATTTAACACCACATACTAAGATAAGATCAAAACAGGACCATGATTTTGGTATAAAGAATGAGATCATACATAAATTAGAGGAACATAGGATAGTTTACCTCTCAGACTTGTGGAGGAGGAAGGAATTTGGGACCAAAGAAGAACTAGAGTTCATTATTGATCACAAAATAGAAAATTGTGATTATCAAATTAAAAAAAAAAAAACTTTTGTATAAACAAAACTAATGCAAACAAAATTAGAAGGGAAGTAACAAACTGGGAAAACAGTTTTACAGTTAAAGGTTCTGCTAAAGGCCCCATTTCCAAAATATATAGAGAACTGACTCTAAATTATAAGAAATCAAGCCACTCTCCAATTGATAAATGGTCAAAGGACATGAACAGACAATTTTCAGATGATGAAATTGAAACTATTTCCACTCATATGAAAGAGTGTTCCAAATCACTAGTGATCAGAGAAATGCAAATTAAGACAACTCTGAGATACCACTACACACCTGTCAGATTGGCTAAGATGACAGGAAAAAATAATACTGAATGTTGGAGGGGCGGTGGGAAAACTGGGACACCGATTCATTGTTGATGTAATTGTGAAAGAATCCAACCATTCTGAAGAGCAATCTGGAATTATGCCCCAAAAGTTATCAAACTGTGCATACCCTTTGATCAAGCAGTGCTACTACTGGGCTTATATCCCAAAGAAATACTAAAGAAGGGAAAGGGACCTGTATGTGCCAAAATGTTTGTGGCAGCCCTTTTTGTACTAGCTGGAAACTGGAAAACGAATGGATGCCTATCAATTGGAGAATGTTTGGGTAAATAGGGATAATATTGTAAAAAATTTACCCATGCATATGTACTGTCAATAATGTTATAATTATAAAATAAAAAGTATTAATAAAATTTTTTAAAAAGAAAAATTAAGTTAAAAAGAAAAAGAGAAAAAGAGAATGCTTCAATCTATACTCAAACATAATCAGTTCCTTCTCTGTATAGATAGGATTTTTCATCATAAGAACTGTAAATTAGTAGTAGATGATTGCACTACTGTTTATCCCAGAACATTGCTATTATTTTGTATACAGTGCATTTCACTTTGTTCATGGAAGAATTTCCAGGTTTTTTTTTTTTTTTTCTGAGAGCATTGTACTCATTTCCCAAGGAATAATAATAATATTCCATCACAAACACATATCACACTTTATTGAACCATTCCCCAATTGATGGGTATCCCCTCGTTTCCAATTTGCTTTAGCTCTGAGAATACAGATGCCTTGAATATTTTGTACATTTAGGTCATTTTCCTTCTTTTCTTGTTTTTCTGAATTTCTTTTGGTATTCATATCTAGTAGTGGTGTTGTTATGTCAAAAGATATTCATGAATTTATAGCATTTTAAGCATAGATCATACCTTCCAATCATTTATCAATTGGGATATGACTCTTATTTTTATAAATTTGTCTCAGTTCCTTCTGTCATTTTGAGAAATGAGTCCTTATCAGAGAAATTTGCTTCATTTTTTTTTTACCAACATTATTGCTATTTGTATTTCCAATCATTCATTCTCTCTCTTTTTTTATCCTATCCCTTCTCAAAAGTGTTTAGCTACTGACCACTCCCTCCCCCAATATATCCTCTCTTTTATCACCCTGCTCCCCTTCCCATATCCCATTCATCTCTATTTTTTGCAAGGTAAGATAGATTTCTATACCCCTATTGAATATGTACATTATTTCCTATTTGAGCCAATTCTGATGAGAGTAAGTTTCACTCACATCTCCTCTTCTCCCCTTTCTTCCACTCTACTGTAAAAGCTTTGTCTCACCTCTTTTTTAAGGCCTATAATTTGCATCATTACATTTCTCCCTTTCCCTTTCTCCCAATACATTCCTCTTTCCCCATAAATATTATCTTTCATATTTCATTCACACTAGTGCCCTCTATCTATATATATACTATTTCTAACTGCCATAATAAGGAGAACATTCTAATGAGTTACATGTATCATCCTCCTACATAGAAATGTAAACAGATATATTTTATTAAGTCACTGATGATATCACTTTCCTAATTATCTCTTTATGCTTCTCCAGAGCTCTGTATTTGAAAATCAAATTACCTATTAAGCTCTGGTCTTTTCATTACAAATGCTTGAAAATTCTCTATTTCATTGAATAGCCATCTTTTCCTCTGAAGGATTATTGAAGATAAAAGAGAAAGTTTTTACTTCTTTTGTAGTAAAAAAAAAATAAATCTATGGGGAAAGAGACATCTTACAATAGTTAGGATTACAGTTAAGTACTTTGGCTTTTAATGCAGGGCTGCTGTTGAATGATTGCCAGCATCCTCACCTGTTCCCATTCAAAGGAAAACTGATACACCAGTGTGGGTGGAACAGTGGCCCTTAACCAGTGAAAACCAGAGGAAATCTGCTAATAATGTCTGGTTCAGCTCCCCATCCCTTAAGGGCTCTAGGCCTTCCTGAGAAGTCAAGGGCATTAATAATCTGTGTTTTGATTGAAGCAGAGTGATACCAGGTGGCAATCTACAAACAATAGCAAGTTGTTTATATGGTTCCATGTGCAGTATATACTCAGAGCATGCCCAGTGTTGTTTTGGTTACATAAGGGTATTAGGGTATAAAAAGGTTTCCCCTGATGAAATAAATGTACTCCATATTTCCACCATCCTCAGGAATCTCACCTCATCACTCCTCCATTAAGACAGTATATTAATCACCCCGGCATGGGAGCTCTAGAAAGCCCAGTGATGAACACTGTTTTATGATGTAGTTTTAAGTCTGGTGCAGCTAGGCCACTTCATTTGCATTTTTTCCATTAATTCCCTTGAAATTCTTGACCTTTTGTTCTTCAAGTTTAACTGATATTATTTTTTCTAGATCTATAAAATAATTTCTTGAGAGTTTGAGTGGTATGGCATTGAACAAGTAGATTAATTTAAGTAGTATTGTCATTTTTATTATATTTGCTCAGCCTACCAATAAGTTCTTGATTTGTTTTCAATTCATTAGATTTGACTTTATTTGTGTGGAAAGTGTTTTGTAGTTGTGTTCATATAGTTTCTGACTATTTTGGCAGATAGACTCCCAAATATTTTATGTTATCAACAGTTATTTTAAATGGAATTTCTCTTTGAATCTCTTGATGCTGGACTTTTTTGTAATATACAGAAATGCTGATAATTTATGCAGATTAATTTTGTATCTTGCCACTTTGCTAAAGTTGTGAGTTGTTTCTAGTAGTGTTTTACTTAGTTCTCTAGGGTTCTCTAAGTGTACCATAATAGCATCTGCAAATAGTGATAATTCAGTTTCCTCATTACCTATTCTAATTCCTTTAATCCTTTTCTCTTCTCTTATTGCCAAATATAACATTTATAATACAATATTGAATATTAATGGTGATAGTGGACAACCTTGTTTTACCCCTGATCTTATTGGGAATGGTTCTAGTTTGTCTCCATTATATAAAATGCTTGCTAAAGGTTTTAAATAGATGATACTGATTATTTTAAGGAAACTTCCATTTATTCTATATTCTCTTGTGGTTTTAATAGAAATGGGTGCTGGATTTTGCCAGATGTTTTGCTGAATCTATTGAGATAATCATATGCTTTTTGTTAGCTTAGTTATTCATAAGTCAACTATGCTAATAATTTTCATAATATTGAACCCAGTCGTCATGCATTTCTAGTATAAATCTTACTTGACCATAGTATATTATCCTGGGGATGACTTGTTGTAATTTCTTTGCTAATTTTTTTTAAGACTTTTACATCCATAGTCATTAGGGAAATTGGTCTATAATTTTTTTTTTGTTTGTTTTGTTTTGTTTTGTTTTGCCCCTATCTGATTTAGGTACCATATCTGTGTGATAAAAGGAACTGGGTAGGACTCCTTCTTTCCCTATGTTTTCAAATAGTTTGCATAGTATTGGAATTAATCATTCTTTAAATGTTTGGTAAAAAAAATGAATTGATCTGGCCCTTCAAATTTTTTTTTCTTAGGGAGTTGATTACTAGCTTGTTCTATTTCCTTTTCTAAAATAGGACAATTAAAGTAATTTATTTCCTCTTCTGTTAATCTAGACAATCTACATTTTTGTAGATATTCCTCCATTTCCCTTAGATTTTCAGATTTCTTGACATGTAGTTGGGCAAAATAATATCTAATTATTGCTCTAATTTCCTCTTCATTGGTGGAAAATTCTTCCTTTTTATTTTTATACTAATGATTTGTTTTTCTTCTTTCCTTTTTCTAATAAATTAACCAAAGGTTTATCTAATTTCTTTCATAAAACTAACTCTCTGTTTTATTTATTTATTTATTATCTCAGGCAATTGGAGTTAAATGACTTGCCCAGGGTCACACAGCTGGGAAGTGTTAAGTGTCTGAGACCAGATTTGAACTCAATTTGTCCTGACTTCATGGCTGGTATTCTATCTACTGTACCACCTAGCTGTCCCAGTTTTATTTATTAATTCAATAATTTTTTTACTTTCAGTTTTACTAATCTTCCATTTTATTTTCAGTATTTCAAATTTGGTATTTAATTGGTGGTTTTTAATTTGTTCTTTTTCTAGCTGTTTAAATTGTAAGCTCATTTCATCAATCTTCTCATTCTCTATTTTATGCAAGTAACATCTAGAAATATAAAATTTCCCCTAATGACTGCTTTGGCTTCATCTCACAAATTTTGGAATGTTGCCTCATTATTGTCATTCTCTTGAATGAAATTACTGATTGTATCTATGATTTATTGTTTCACCTACTCATTCTTTAGGATTAGATTATTTAATTTCCAATTAAATTTTTTTGTTTATTTTCCCCTTAACTTTTATTGCATATAATTTTTATTGTATCATGATCTGAAAAAATGCATTTAATGAGGGAAAGGAAAGGGGGAACCCCATTTCTCAGCACATAGATAATCCCATGAGGCACAGTGTCCCCTGTAAGATGAATTTACAGGCCCGAAAACCTAGATTGATTAATAAAAGGCTTATTGTAGAAATTTGGAAGTAAAGTTCAGTTAGAAAGACACCAGAGCCAGAGGTGGCCGCTGGGCAGTCAGGAACCCTTACATGGCTGGAAGGATACCATGTGTTGGCTGGAAGGGCTCCTGCAAAGAGGGCATTCTGATTCATTTATTTTATACCTAGAAAATGATGGAAAGTACCCCTAAATTCTTAGCAAGTTTTTCAATTAGCTCAGATCAGGTGAGGGCTGGGGGAAGCTGAGCTGATAGTGGGGCTGGACCTGGATATTCAAAGGGTGCCTTTGACCAGTATTTGTGAATCAAGGTCAGCCATGGATTGGGCAATTAGAAAGGAATCTTAAAGCAACCTCAACCCCCATCACATTTATTATTTCTGCCTTTCTGCATTTTATTTTGAGGTTTATTACCCTAATATGTCATTAATATGTAATGTCAAGATAAACTCATTTTCTTTCTCCATTTCTCTTTTAACTCTCTTTTAAGATTCTTTTGAATTCTTCCAAAAGAGCCTTGTCAAATGGGAATCAACCCATGTCACTCTTTGGAGCTTCATCTGGAGATGATTTGCTTTTACTATCCTTGGGGTTTTAGATCTATTCTTCTCTTTCTCCATAAAAGCTATCTATGGTCAGAGTTTTTTTGATTTGTTGGCAGGTGTTGTTGACCAACATCCAATGGTTTGTAGGTGTGGCCAGGTCCCATGTTTTCTGGGGTTCTGAGGCATACTATTTATATTTTGTATTTGTTTTGGATGTCTCACAGCTAATCTGCTGAACCACTAGCTTGTAATCAAAACAGAGCTTGTCAGTACCCCAGTGCAAGGACATTGCAACACAGTGTCCTTGTCCCAGCTCTCTGTGCTGCATCTGGGATTAGCCACCTCCATCCCAGAATGGATGATCCACTCCAGCCAGTCTATTTCATAAGAAGATACTCATTTCTACCTGCTGGAAAATAGGAGTAGCCGTATATGATACATAGCACTAAAATTACTACTGATGCTTTCAGTGCAGTTATAACTATCAATGAATATTTACTGATATAAATTTATTTAATCTCTTAAGCATGAGAATAGTAGTTTTGGCTTGACTGAATTAATAGGAAGCCTTTGAAGCTATTTCTAGATATTTAGCAATCAAGGCTCAGGGCAAGGATTTGTATTAATAGGCATTAAAATGAGAGTCTCAGAATAATAGCATACATGGGCTAACTTAAGGTCATCTACTCTAATTTCCTCATTTTACATATTGAGAAATGGGGGTTAAGAGAAGCCAAATGATTTGCCCAGTGTTTTGCAACATCTTGGTGGCAGAGCCAGGACATGAATGTTCTTTTTCACTTATAGGGATATATGTTAATAATGAGGATTGCAAGAGATTTAGAGTTCCAGGTTAAACTATCTCAAAGTGAAGGCATAGCTCTGCATATGGTTACTGGCCCAGAGGACGAGTATAAGTATGTCAAAAATACATGAGAATGAATGTTTCTTGAGGGTAAGGGTTGTTTTATACATAATATATATATATATATATATATATATATATATATATATATATATATATATATATATATATATGTATGTAATTTGTCTATCTTCAGAACTTAGAGAGCTTAACACATTGTGAGCATGTAATAAAAGCTGTCTGATCAAAGATTCATGCATATTCCTTCTTAATCATCATAAGAATCTAAGGATAAGAATTTTATTTTTTTTCCCTTTAAAACTTACATTTGAAATAGAAAAGAAATAGAACAAGAAAAATAACAGAAAAGAAAAAAAATCAAGTCACATGCACAGCAGAAGATAAGAAAGAATTCAAAATATGTAACAATACATTTTCATCAAGAAAGCTCATATAATAATGGAACACATTGTATTAAGAAGTGTCCATCTTTGTTCTCTCTTAGGTTTTCCTTTGCTCTCTGCTCTACACTTTTTATTTTATTCTTTTTCCCCTTTCTTCCCACTGTGCCCCCTTCCCCAAATAAGTTTCAGTTAAGCACAGGTGTATTTATGTGTGTAAACATACATACACATATGCACACACATATCATTCTTATGTTTGTATGTATACACACACATATAGGTTTCACATACACATATAAGCATTATGTCTTATTTTCTATCCTTGTGAACTTACTTATAGCAGCTAACTTGTCTTACTATTACTCAAGTTCCTGTGCCCCAGTTTCCTTGCTCCACTGCTTCTGTACTTACTTAGTCTGCCCTTGTTACTTTTTGCTCAGGGCCATATCTCAGCAAAACACCTGGACCCAGTCTTCCTTATCAGCAACGATTCCCTCCATTTTTCCAGAATCGGTCTCCCTTCCTCTCCCCTATCATATCCTTTCAGGAAGTGACAGTTTTTGTGGTTGAAGCTGAGGCTGTCTCTAGACAAGCCCAGGGCTTTCTTAAGACCTTCTTGGATTGTCCCAGGAGTTTCCCAGTTTTTTTCCCCAGGTCTTGTTTGCTTTTCTCTGGCCTTGTTTGCTTTTTCACAGGTTCACTTTGAAGTACAATTTGGTTTGTAGGGAAAATCTGGAGAGCTTGAAATTTTCTGACCTACTCTACCATTTCCCCTAAATCCTGCCTGAGATATGAATTTTCTTGAATAAATTCTGTGCATTTGTGCTTTGAAAAGGGTTTTGTTCCAAAATTATCCCATCTGTTGATCAAATTGCCAAGCAATTATCAATTCTCTATTTTGTTTTGTACTGTTTTGACACAGCCGTAGACTGTCTTTAAGAATTGTATAAAGAGGAAATGCTAGTTGATAGCAAAGAGAGAAAGACAGTTCATTCAGAATTGCCCCAATTGAGAAAACCCAAAAGTAAATGGAATTTTAAAAACAAAACAAAACAAACAAGAATAAATCCTAGGATACCCGCTTCAACTCCTACTGATTAATACAATAAGGCACAAGTAGACTGTTCTCTGGTATAAAATTTAATCTTTTTTCCTCTACTTATTCCCGATATAATATTTTGTAGTTTGAGCATCGCAATATTCATGTAATCCAAATCCCCAGAAGCATATTGTTATATAAGTTATATAAGTTTTAAAGAAAATAACTCCCTTTATTTTACAATTAAAAATGGCCTTCTAAAAGCTACAGGTCATGTTTATTATATCTGTTGTTCCAAATATTGTCCACTTTTCATTAGGATAGTTTTGCAATTCTTATGTATATTATGCAAACTCCATTTTCCTTATTGACAGCTGACCTTAGCTTTGGAGTGAAAAGATCTGAGCTCCTAGATGTTATAGCTTTTGTGTATCAGCTTGACTAAATTTTTATATTTCTTTGAACTTCAGATTCTATTTGCTCTTTCAACATCACATGAGTGTTGTAAGGATTAAGTTTGTAATATATAAGAAAGAGCTTTGCAACAGTAAAGGACTGTATTAACACAAGGCACTAAATTTCTCCATCTTTTTTTTTTTTTTTTTTACAAATAAGCAGTTATAACTATCAGTTTTAGAACTTGGGAAATTCAATTGAACAGGAGGGTGGAGAGAAATTGGGGGAAATTACAGGGGAGAGAGGGGGAGAAAGGGAATATGGAAGGGAGGGTCATGAAAGTGTTTCCCTGGGATAAGGTGATGGTAGGAGAAGGAGCACACCATATGGTACATATCTATTTTAAGCAATTATTCAAGTTACCTAGGTGCTAAACTCAGTTGTTTCCATCCTTCAGAAACAGCACAATTGGTGTCAAGTACTTTTAAATTTCAGAGCCCTAGGGCAAAGCCCTACTCACTCTGCCCTAGTTATGGCTCTGAAAATGAGGTTTCAATGTTTCCTGTGAGACTTTGTATGTAGTATGCTGTGTCTTACTTTGGCAAGTTCTGAAATTCACTAAATGCTAAATGTTTAAATTCTGCTTAAAAAGTTGAGATACTTATCTATAGTGAATATTATCGTTTATTTCACCAAGCTACAAATTAGGCTTTGTGGTATTATTTATGACATTCTAAATTCCATTAGAAGAGTTTTATAGCTTAGATATAACCCCATTTGTTGTTTTTGTGGCTATATTTATTTTACATGTTTTAATATTAAAGGGAGAAAAAAGTCCTCTCTCTTTTCCACACTAAAACTATCTACTCTAGATGATCTTTCCAGAAAAAAAAAAAAATCTTTGAACAGTCAGATAGCACATTGATTACTTTCTTTCTCCCCCACCTCCCATTTTTTTTCAATTGATAAATAGTTGCAAGCTCCAGGGGAGGTAAGGAAGGGGAGAATGAATCAATGAAAACATACATTTCTATCTCTTAGATTCAACATCCCTTTTGTGAGAAGACAGAAATCAAGAGTTTCCTTTCAAACTCACTATTTACCTTCTAACTTTCAATGTGGCTGTTTTTGTAGGTACATAGACCTATAAGTCAATGATAGAGCAATGGGCTGCCGGAGGTACAGAGGATCAGTTCATTCTGTCAGCTGGATTTATTACAGAACTTTCTCTAACATGGTACATTGATGCAGCCTCCTTCTGCTGAAGTCTGATGGGAATTTGTTTAAAAGCAAACATGTTCAGGATGAACACAGATACTAAAAAATAACAACATCAAAAACAAAAACTGTGAATCTCAAAGTACTTTAACTAGACCATTTTAAGCAGCAAATAGTATTCTTTTTTATGAACAAGATATAGTAAGACTCTGCATGACATAAGGCATAGTGAGCTGGAGTTAAAACTAGGAAACCACATGTCTCTGGGTGATCTTTTTTAATTTACTTTTTTTCCATTTATTATTTGTTTATTGTTATGTTCTTATATTTTTAAATTTTAAGTTCTGAATTTTCTCCTTCCATCCCACCATCCACTGATAAGGCAAACAAAATAGCATCATTTATACATATGAAATGATTCAAAATATCTTTCCAAATTAGTCATGGCCTGAAAACATAAAACAACAACAAAAGTGATGAAATTATACTTTAATTTTGACCCAGAGTTCAACAGGTTTCTCTCTCTGAAGGTTGATAGTATCTTTTTACTATGACTCCTTTGAAATTATCCTTGATAATTGTATTGATTAGAATAGCCAGTCTTTCATAGTTGATCATCATTATGGCATTGCTGTGAGTATGCACAATGATCTCCCACTTCTTCCTACACTTTCCATCAATTTATATAGTTCTTGCTATATTTCCTCACCAAATCCCCTCATCATTTCTTATAGCATAATTGTACTCTATCATAATCACGTGCTACAACTTGCTCAACCATTCTCCAACTGATAAGCACCCCCTCAGTTTCCAATTTTTTTCACCACAAAATGTGTTGCTAAAATATCTTTGTCCATGAAGGTCCATTTCCTTTTATCTCTTTAGAGTATAGTCATGGCAAAGATTCTACTGAGTCAATGGATATATACAATTTTATGGAACTTTGACAAGTTTCTAATTTTTCTCCAGAATGACTGAAGCAGTTCACAACTTTGCCAGCTGTTTCTTAATATAGTTATTTTTCTTCATCCCCTCCAACATTGTCATTTCTGATAGTTTTGAGGTGTTTTATTTTGCATTTCTCTAGTGAATTGTAACTTAGAATATTTTTTCTTATTACTAGAGATAACCTTTGATTTTTTCTTCTAAAACCTTCCTATTTATATCCTTTGATAATTTATCAATTGGGGATTGGCTATTATTTTTATAAATTTAGTCAGCTCCCAAGTGAAAGATTATACTCAGTTTTGTTGGGTAGTTACTCTTGATTATAATCCTAGCTCCTTTGTTGTCAGGAATATCATATTCTAAGCCCTTTGTTCCTTTAATGTGAAAGCTTTTAAATCTTGTGTGATTTTGACAGTGGCTCTGAGGTTTTTGAAATTTTTCTTTCTGGATATTTGCAATATTTTCTCTTTGATCTGAGAGCACTGGAATTTGTATGTAATATTCCCGGGGTTTCATTTTGAGATTTCTTTCAAGAAATGATGAATGGATTCTTTCAATTTCTATTTTATCCTCTAGATCTAAGATATCAGAATGATTTTTCTTTATAAGATATTTATGATCTAGTTTTTTAATCATGGCCTTCATGTAGTCTGATAATTCTTAAATTTTCTTCCTTGATCTATATTACAGGTCGTGTGTGTGTGTGTGTGTGTGTGTGTGTGTGTTTTGTTCTGTTTTTGTTTTGCTGAGATAATTCTACATTTTTGTTTTTCTATTCTTTTGATTAGTATTTTTTCTTGATATCTTGTGGAGTCATTAGTATCCACTTGTCCAATTTTAATTTTAAAGTAATTTTTAGTGAACTTTTGAATTTTTCTCCCATTTAAAGAATTCTTTTATTCATAGGATTTTGACACTTTCGTTTTCAGTTAGCCTATTCTACTTTTTTAAGTATTTCTTTTCTTCAGGGAATTTTTTGTGCCTCTTTTACCATTAGGTTAATTCTTTTTTAAGGTATTATTTTCTTCAGTATTTTTTGTGTGTTTCATTTATAAGCTATTAATTCTGTTTTCATTATTTTCTTGCATTACTCTAAATAATTTTCTCCATTTTTATCTCTTTCTTTATTTCAGGAATCCTTGTTGAGCCTTTGGATCCAATTAGCATTTTACTCTGAAGTTTTGTTTGTACCTGCATTTATTTTGTTGTTTTCTTCCCAGTTTATGTTTTGGTCTTCCCTACATAAGTAGTAGCTTTTTATGATCATGTTCTCTTTTTATTATTTGTTCATTTTTCTAGCCTAGTTCTTGACTTTGAATTTTATGTTAAAATTAAGGCTCTGCTCACTTGAGTGTGTGAAGGCACTGTTGATTTTTTTAAACTACTGTTTTCAGATCTTTTTTTCTGAGACTTAAGTTTTCAATATTTCCATATGGTTGTGATCTGGGGAGAAATGTGGTTACTGCTCTTCTGCTTTTCTCTCTGGTCTTTGCCCAGCAAAGAATTATGCTCTCCTGGACTTACAAATGCTAGTATTCTTTTTGGCCCTACGACTGCCCCCAATCTGCATATGTGCAATTGAACTGCCAATCAGCACCATCTATAAACACAGTGCCAACAAAAAGATCACTGTAATCTCTTTTTGAGCAATTGTCTGATTCCACTATCATCTCTGGCTGAGAGCTCCTGAAGCTATTACTACTGCTGCTATTGTCACATCTGCCTCTACACCTCATCATTGGTATTACTGCTGTGCTCCAAGCAGGTCCCCAACCTGATGTCATGGATCTCTACTACTAACCTCTTAAATCATCTTAGGTGGGAAAAATGTCTTACTCTGATCTTTTGTTGGCTCTGTTGCTCCAAAATTTGATTTAAAAATAAAAAAAAAATCCAAAATTTGATTTAAGGAATTATTTTAAAATTGTTTTGAGGGGAATGTTGGGACAATTCAATTGGGTTGCTACCTATACTACACCATTTCAATTTTGCCCCAGGTTCTGTGACCTTGTGCAAATAGCTTTACCTCAGTGCTTCATTTTCTGAAACTTTAAGTTGTAGAAGCTACCAAGCAACTTTGAAGTTGCAGGACAGTGCATGTGTCACACTTTTTCAGTTTTGTTGTTGCTGACTTTTTCCACTTACACACACACACACACACACACACACACACACACACACACACACTTTTTATTCTTTCTTGAAAGGCATATGTCTTTGGAAGGATGTAGGGAAAAGACATTTGAAAATATAGTTGATGAAATTGCAATATATAAAAATCAGATGACAATCCAAAAGAGGGCAATGAAATGGCACATGGTAAATGTAAACAGGATGCATAGATATTCTGGAGCCATCATTAAGTTTCAAGAGTAATTTGTTTTGAGTGTGGTAATTTACATTGCATAAATCATTAATTGCTAAAAATCAGATCTTGATTTATCATATTGTTCCAGTATTACAAAAGTATTAATAATGTAGATTAGACTTAAAAGTGTGTGTTTCCACAGATACAACACACACACACACACACACACACACACACACACACACACACACACACACATATATATATATATATATATGTATAAATGTATGAATGTATGTCCACATTGGTACATATGCATATGTGTATATATGTATGTGTGTGTGTATGTGTAGATATAGATAATTATCCTGGTTGGTAAACATTTACTAGCACACTCCTATATTGCTCCATAAACATTACTAGAAATTAGCAGGATTTTGGTAGAAGAGATGAAAACAATATGAGAATGGGTTCTGGCAAATTTGATATAATAACAATAGACATATAGCGTATATTTACATATATATGTATACATACATATATGTGTATCCCTTTGTTTGTAAAATTATTTACGTACATTATCTCATTTGAACCTCACAACTCTCCTAAATATACATCATATAACCAGTGCAGAATCATGAAGAAAAAGGATGAAAGGTATTTTTAAAGTGTTTTATGACAGGAAGAGAAGATCAACTAGTTGTGTAAAGAGGAAAGGGGGCAACAGATGGACAACTATGTAGTTTGTGCAATTTTGTAGTACAAAGAAAAAGAAGTCCTCTAGTACTTTGGATGACTGTCCCACCCCTCCCTAACAATCCTTCCTTCCCCCATGGTGAATTTAAGAGACAGATTTAATGACAATCACAGATGTTGAAGAGCTATGAATAGATTTTTATCTATATTGTTGGAGAAAACAAACATATCAGATCATAGATTCCTCTGAGTATTATTGACCTTGAACATATTGGATGTTTTATACATGCTTGTTGATTGACTGGACAGACATTTTGTTCTCTTCATGACAATTATGGGATATAAAATTTATCCTTTTAAGCACAGGAGATTATAACTCATTAGTACTTTAAGGTTTATAAACCATGTTCTTCACAATAACCCTTGTGACAAAGATAGATCAAGTATTATTGTTCCCATTGTTCAGATGAGGAAATTGAGATTGTAAGATTGTTGTTGCCACACAGTTACTGAATATGGGTTGGGTTCATCATGTCTGCACTCCAGGGTCCGCTTTCCATCGTATATCACATTACCTTGTTGTTTTAGTTTTTGACTATATATTAGTTGTTGGAATGGGGGAAAAACAAACAACTACCCAATAACTTCCTTTTCATTGGTCCTATTTTTAATAGATTCATCTTGGCTTGAAACTGTATCCTGTAAAGGAAGGAAAATAAAACAACTGACTTGTAATGTGTTACCTGAAATAACTCTTTCCTTTGATACTTAATTATAACTAGGCTGGGAATAGATTGCAAGCAAGATAGTAAAGAGGCCTATCAACTTAATCTTTAAGTATCAGTATTAATTACCTGTTTGTGGAGTTGTATGATTGTACAAATTGCTCAGTGATGATTTCAAGGAGATTTTGCATTTGCAAATAAATGCTTACACATTTTGTCAGGTAAGCACCACTTACAAGATTAGGAAAATGTGGCCCTTAAAAATGAAGTAGGCAATTCATGTGTAATAGATACACTTGAGGGAAAACTTTGCATTATTTCCTTCTCTTCTCCCACCCTGAGGAATTTCTGAAATGCTTCCAGCTACAACTGTTATCCAGTGGATTGGATCATATGGGGTGAATTGACCCGTTGATTCAAGCCAGTTAAAATATTTTCCTCATGATAGTCCTAGGAAGCCATTGTTATAGCCAAAATATCCCCCTCATTCCTTGCTCACTTTACAGATGGAACTGAGACTTGTAAAGACTATATTTGTTCTTAGTTGCATAACTAATAAATGTCCCTGGGAGAATTTGAATAATTTTTTTCTGACTTTTGGTCCTGCTTTTTATAGTGCTACACCACTAAGTCAGATTAAATTGAGTGTTCTGATGTATTTGTCTAAACTGATTTATCAATTCCATCAAAACTTTCCAATTCAATTCAATCCAACTCAATTTTCACAAAAAAAGCTTGAGTTATTATGATATGAAAAGCCCCATATTAGAGTTAGTGAGACTAGAGTATGTATGTATGGACATAGTTCTTTGTCTTATCCTCCTCATAGGATCTAAATATCTAGCCCAGTTGCTTTAATATTTATTTCTTTTACTGTTTTTTTTTTTCATACCTGCCCTGGGATGTCAATGGTTCGGTGATCTCCTATGTAATCATCCTATCAATGTAAATTGCTTAGCCAATATAGATCAGAAGCAGGAATGGAATCCAGCTTCTTTCTGATTCCAATTTTGGCTCTTTAGCCATAATACCTTTTTCCTTAAACACAATAGGCAGAGTAGGTTTGATTAACTGAATTGAATTTAGTGTTAGAAGGGATCTTAAGGATCAGACAGACTCTTGTTTTCATTGGGAGCATGAGAAGTCTAAGGCTCAGGAGTGAATTAATCCATCCTTCATACTCACTCAGATCACCACATTTAACAGCTTGTGGATAAATCAAATCGCTTCTTCTACCTAAATCTTTCTGCCTATTGCTTTTTGGAATTGCTCTGTACCTCCCAGTTCCCTTCCATTTAGTAAAGTCTAGTACTTGTCCTTTTGGTCATAACCAAGAGTGTTGTCATCAAGCACTAGAGACAACAAAACTAAAGAATACCTCATTAAAGTTTTGTTCCTCACAGTCAAACCAATTTGTTATTACGCTGACATTTCTCCTTCACAGAAAACAATCCATGAGCAATTATTAGGCTGTTTCCATGTGAACATGTTGTCCAAGATGACTCTGAGAAGGCAAAGATGTTTTCATTTGCTTATTCTCTCTCTGCTCAGAATCCTTCAAAATTAGCAGCCTTAGTTTTTGCACTGAATTTAGAATGGGGGAAAAGCCCATTTCTATTGTAAACAAGCTTGTCCAATGGTCATCCAGGAAATGAGCTTGCAATCTGTGTCTAATCAAATTCATTGAGTCTTCATGGCCTTACAAGCAGTTCATTATTTTCATTTTCCAGGAGCAGATGATTCTATTCCTCCACAGTGCTTAGCATTTAACACCTCCTGGCAGTGACCAGTGCCAGACTGATTCCCATCTCATTCCCAAAAGTAATAACTTTCTAGTGCAAGGCTTAAATATTATGTTATTACATTTAATCTTTCCTCTGTGTGTTATCATTTACCAAAACCACTATTCCAGATAATACATAATAAGATGGGAAATAATATTGCATCAATGCTGTTTTTTCCTCTTTTTTATTGCCAACTGCCAACAACCAGCTAATGACTGGGCATGGAGAAAGCTATTCATGGAAGCCATCATGAGGAATAATATTTCAAGAATCTCATCTATGGCCTTGGAGCAGGTTGATACTTTTTGAAGCCGTCAGAGTATGTGATACATTCTGTTTTTCTGAGCTCCCAACAGTGACTTGTTCAGGATGAAACAAGAAATGAATCATGTTGTACAAAAAAACTGGTATTTGGTTCCTTGGCTAGTAATGAGAGTTATTTCTCAGTCCTTGGATAAAATTAGGTAAACTGTGGATTTCTTGCACTGTGGAAGTCTGAGAACCTGGCCTGTCACTACAATTTCAAGACAACCAAACAATGGGTTCTATTTAAGCAATAATCTCAAGAATTATGTTAATAAATATAACAACAAGATTGTATCCCCAGAGGTTACTGGGTAAAAGATATATATGGAAAATGCATACATATGTGCAAGAACATATATGAGACAATAAGTCTCTAACTAATAAAGTCACCCAAAAAGTTATATTAAAGATGACACTCATTTATATGGCATATCAGCATTTAAAAAACACATATTCTAGCAACCTCTCTCAGTATTGCACACACACACACACACACACACACACACACACACACACACACACACATTTAATCTATTTTTGAACTACATATTCCCTACCCTGGTAGAATGAATATAAGTGCCAACATATCTTTGTTGTATATTCTTGCTATGTAAGGTTAAATAAACCCTCTTTTTGTTAACTGTTCAATGATATACAGATACCTTATTTTGTTTTCAAATCAAGTCTGATCTACTAGAGTGCTATTACTAGGCTTTTACTAAACAAAGGAATGATGATGATGATGATGATGATGATGATGATGATGATGATATCAAGATTTATATAGCACATTAAAGTTAAAAGAACACATTACCTTTATTTTCTCATTCAATCCCTCAGAACAATCCTATAAAGTAGGCACTGTTATTTTTCTAAATTTATACATTGAAAAACTGAGATCCACAGAGGTTTGATAACTTGTAAATGGTAACATACCTAGTAGCTGTCTGAAACAGGGATTTGAACTAAGATATATTTGACTTTATCTACTACAACACTGACTTTTCTAATAAATACTTACTGTTTGACTGAAAGTCAAACTCCTAATAAATGCCACAAATAGAAACCAAATGCTGGTCTTCTGACTTGGTAATCATGCTCTCTCCATTATATCATACCACAGTTATTTTCTTGAGGCACTTAATTAAAGTCAAGTAAATTTCACCAGGAGAGATAATCTTTCTTTTTAAAAATTAATATAGTATTTCATTTTTCCACAAATACATAAAACATTTAACATTTGTTTTTAAAACTTTGAGTTCCAAATTCTCTATCTTCTTTCTCCCTCCTTACTGAGAAGGCAAGCAATTAACTATGAGTTATATATGTGTAGTCATGTTGTGAAAGAAAATAGTCCAAAAAGGAGATTAATCTCTCAAAAGTACCCAAGCAAAGTCTCTGCTCAAGACTCTTTTTTTAGTTGTTAGAGGAAAATAGAAGTGATTCAGCTCAAAAGCTATTTTGCCCATCTGTCCCAATTCTCCAGTCTCTACTATTCTAGTCAAAAATGTTTTTGCCTTTCTTAGAACTCCATAGAACTTTGTATACTTCTCTTTTGCACATTTCTGTTAGGTTCTTACTAAGTACTAATGAGATAATGAGATATTAGGTTCTTACTAAGTGCTAAGTCGGTACTTGACAATTCTCTAGTTCCGGCCTTTAGGGGAGTTTTACCCCTGTGAACACCTGGGGAGGAGCTTACATGTTTAGAAGGAGCAAGTTCATTGGTTGAAGTATTTTTTTCCCAGAAGCCCCTGAGTTATTCCACGCCCATTCTCTAGGAGGAAAAAGAAGACACCATTGAGCAAGGAGAGAGTCTTGTCTGGGCCAGACCTGGTGGGGCTCTCTGGAGGAAGAGGAGTCTCTACTCTAGGTCAGAGTTGGCTCTCTACAGGAAGAAGAATCTGGCTGAGAGACTGAGTTGAGACAGCAGATCTCCTCCCAGAGAGTGATTGGCAATTTCTGGAGACAACAGGACTTTACACATTTAATGTTCTCTTTTTGATTATAGGTATTTCTGTGTCTATAACAACTGTCCTCTATGTGGTTACAAGCCTCATCTAGGCAGAAATCATTTCTTCTTATTTTTTTTTTTTGTAACTTCTCCCATTCCTCCACAGTGTTCCAAAGGCAAGGAATGATCATTTGATAAATTATTGTTAAATTGAATGAGATCTTCAGCTAGTTGATTGAAACCCATGACTGGACTATAACTTTCAAGGAGCTACTTTATTTAAAAGAAACAGAATAAATAAAATTTGGGGAGAGAAGATAATAGTGTATATACAGAAGCTATATTGACCAATAAAATCCAGACACCCAATAAGGGAAGTATGACATAGAACATTTGGATGAAAATCAGAAGAGGCAGAAAGAATAGTCATATTATCACCAATGTATACTGAAGTCCACTTGAATACAAAGAAGACATTTGTAAATCAGATGACATAGCAAAGAAATAGACCAATACCTTGCCACAGAGACATGCTATAGGGATTGAGTTCCCTTAATGTTCTCTTAATGATCATTTTGTTTTTCAAAAGATAGAGGAAACAAAAATGAAATTCTATTCTGGATTTGACTCTCAGAAATAAGGGGAAATGAGTTAAAGAAATGTAAATGAGAAGAACCTTTCTGGGAAGCAACCACTACTCCTAGGGTTTTTTAGAAGAGCATATTTCAAAACTTTTGAGCAACAGTAGGATTCCATGTCCTAAAATTATAGCAAAGAAGGATGGGAATCTCTAAATAATTACATTTTCAAAATCCTAATGACAAAGCATCATCATAGCTTCATGAATAGTTGATCATGCCAGAATAATTTTATTTCCTTTTTTGGCAGTTTTGAGACTATCAGATTTAGATCACAAATACAATTTAAATCCCCAAAGATACATATTTTTGGTACCTTTTTATCTACAGATTCTAGTAAGTTCTTGATTAATGCCTGCTATCTGATCAACATTTTAGGAAGGATATTGATAAGTTGGAAAATATTCAGAGAAAGGCAACCAAGGTAAGAGTAGGTCTAAAGTCCTGCTATATGAGGGGCAACTTAAAGTACTAGAAAAGTTTAGTCTAGATAAAAGTCAAAGGGGACACATAAATGTCTTCAAGTATTTGAATTAGTCATGCAGAAGAGGAAAGATCATTATTGGGCTTGATTCCAGGGAGCAGAACTGGGGTCAATGGATGGAAATTGCCCACAAACAAATTAAGTCTTTTGGTATAAGAATGCATTTTGAAAGCACTAGAATTATCTCAAAGTATAATGTGAAGCATTAAATTGTATTTTGTTATCTTTTATTGAAGACCTTCAAATAGCTGCTGAGCACCTCTCAGATAGAATTTAGGCAGGTTATTTTTTCAGTTGTATGTTGGGCTCTATGGACACTAAAGTGTTTTCCAGTCTCAGATTAAGACACATAGTCATAGTTTCATACATTTAGAACTGAAGTTTACCTTAGAACAAGATTTATTAACATAGGGTCCATGAATCACCAAAATATCCATTGATAAATTTCAGATGCTCTTTGAATGTAAATAGGAAAAAAATATTACATATTTAATTTTAACTAGCTTCTAACAGAAATGTAGCATTTCCTTCCTTTTTCGATGGAGACAACAAACCATTGGAGCATAAGGTATCATAAGGTTCAAATTAGGTTGGCATTCTGGTGAGCAATTTGGAACTATACCCAAAGGTCTATCACACTGTGCATACCTTTGATCAATCACTTTCTCTAATGGGTCTGTATCTCAAAGAGATCATAGAAAAGGGAAAAGGACCCACACATGCAAAAATGTTTGTAGCAAACTTTTTTTTTGTAGTTGCAAGTACCTGGATGCCCATCAGGTGGGGAATGGCTGAATATTATTGTTCTATTAAAAATGATCAGCAGGATGATTTCAGAGAGATCTGGAGAGACTTACATGAACTGATGCTAAGTGAAATGAGTAGAATCAAAAGAACATTATACACAGCAAGAACAAGATAATGTGATAACTCTGATGGACTCTTTTCAACAGCAAGGTGATTCAGGCCAATTCCCATAGACTTGTGATATGGAGAGAGTCATCTACATCCAGAGAGTGGACTATAGGGACTTTGTTGTTGTTTGCTTGTTTTTCCTTTTCTCATTTTTTTCTTTTAGACCTAATTTTTCTTGTACAGCATGATAAATGTGGAAATACATGCAAAAGAATTGCACACTTTTAATCTATATTGGATTACTTGTTATCTAGAGGAGGGTTATGTGGGAAGGGAGGAAGAAAAATTTGGAACACAGGGTTTTGCAAGGGTGGATGTTAAAAACTATCTTTGCATGTATTTTGAAAATAAAAAGCTGTTATTTTTCTTAAAAGAAATAGATTAGATTTTTTAAAAATATTTTTATTATAGCTTTTTATTTACAAGATATATTCATGGGTAATTTTTCAGCATTGACAATTGCAAAACCTTTTGTTCCAATTTTTCCCCAACTTCCCTACCCACTCCCCCAGATGGCAGGTTGACCAATACATGTTAAATATGTTAAAGTATAAGTTAAATACTACATACATATATATCTATATCTATATCTATATATATATAGATATATAGATATATATATATATATATATATATATATCTACATCTATATATATATATACACACACACACACACACATATGTCCAAACAGTTATTTTGTTGTACAAAAAGAATCGGACTTTGAAACAGTGTACAATTAGCCTGTGAAGGAAATAAAAAATGTAGGCAGACAAAAATAGAGGGATTAGGAATTCTATGTAGTAGTTCATAGTCAACTCCCAGAGTTCTTTTGCTGGCTGTAGCTGGTTCAGTTCATTACTGCACTATTGGAACTGATTTGTTGGTTCATCTCATTGTTGAAGATAGCCACGTCCATCAGAATTGATCATCATATAGTGTGGTGACCGCGTTCAGATCCTGGGTAACTTAGAATCTGCCGGAGTCAGGATAAGCAAAAGTCTTTATTCTTCGTCTTTAGTGGTAGAGGTGAAGAGAGAGAGTGGACGTGTAGGATCTCTGTGACCTCACCTCATCTCAGAAGTGACACTGGCTAGTGTCACTGCACCTCCTATTCCCTTCCACAATTCTCTGTATACACCAAATTATTGGGCCAGCACAACATAGAGGGAAGAGCCATTTTCCATGCATATTCTTATACAGTATTGTCCAATCAGTAATTAGCCTCAAATGCTTGATTGTCTGACCCCAGTGAATTGACTCAAGAGTTTCAGCAATTTATATCATAATATTTTTGTTGGAGTATATAATGATCAGCTGGTCCTGCTCATTTCACTTAGCATCAATTCATATAAGTTTCTTCAAGCTTCTCTGAAATCATCCTGCTGGTCATTTCTTCCAGAACAATAGTATTCCATAACATTCATACTACAATTTATTCAACCATTCTTCCAATTGAGGAGCATCCATTTAGTTTCCAATTTCTGGCTAGTATAAAGAGGGCTGCCACAAACATTCTTGCACATACATACAGTTTCCCTTCTTTAAGATTTCTTTGGAATATAAGCCCAGTAGTAAGACTACTGGATCAAAGGATATGCAGTTTGATATCTTTTTCAGCATAGTTCCAAATTGCTCTCCAGAATGGCTGGATGTATTCACAATTCCACCAACAATGTATCAGCATCTCAGTTTTCCCACATCCCCTCCAACACTCTGCATTATCTTTCCTTGTCATTCTAGCCAATTGGATAAGTGTATAGGGGTATCTCAGAGTTGTCTTAATTTGCATTTCTCTGATTAATAATGACTTGGCACATCTTTTCATATGGCTAGAAATAGTTTCAATTTCTTTGTCTATTCATATCCTTTGACCATTTATCAATTGGAGAATGGCTTGGTTTCTTATAAATTATCGGCAATTCTCTATATATTTTGGAAATGAGGCCTTTATCAGAACTGTTGACTGTAAAAATGTTTTCCTAGTTTATTGCTTCCATTCTAATTTTGTCTGCATTAGTTTTGTTGGTACAAAAACTTTTCAATTTGATATAATCAAATTTTTCTATTTTGTGATCAATAATGATCGCTAGTTCTTTGGCCATAAATTCCTTCCTCTACCACAGGTCTGAGAGGTAAACTATCCTATATTCTTCTAATTTATTTATAATCTCACTTTTTTATGCCTAGGTCATGAACCCATTTTGACCTTATGTTGGCGTATGGTATTAAGTATGGGTCAATGCCTAGTTTCTCTTACACTAATTTCCAATTTTCCCAGCAATATTTGTCAGTGAGTTCATATCTGAAAAGCTGAGGTCTTTGGGTTTGTCAAACAATAGATTATTAAAGTTATTGACTATTTTGTCCTTTGAACCTAATCTATTCCACTGCTCAACTAGTTTATTTCTTAGCCAATACCAAATGATTTTGGTAACCGCTGCTTTATAATATAATTTTAGATCTGGTACAGCTAGGCCATCTTCATTTGATTTTTTTTTTCATTAGTTCCCTTGAAATTCTTGACCTTTTGCTTTTCCATATGAACTTTGTTGATTTTTTTCTAGATCATTAAAATAGTTTTTTGGGAGTCTGATTGGTATAACACTAAATAAATAGATTAGTTTAGGTAGTATTGTCCTCTTTATTATATTTGCTTGCCCGCATTTAATAGTTTTCCAATTGGTTAGATCTGACTTTATTTGTGTGGAAATGTTTTGTAGTTTTGCTCATATAGTTCCTGACTTTCCCTTGGCAGATAGATTCCTAAATATTTTGCACTATTGGTAGTTACTTTAAATGGAATTTCTCTTTGTAACTCTGTTTGATTTTGTTAGTAATATCTAAAAATGCTGATTGCATATATGGGTTTATTTTGTATTCTGCAACTTTGCTAAAGGTGTGGATTATTTCTAATAGCTTTTTAGTAGAATATTTGGAGTTCTTTAAATATACCATCATATCATCAAAGAGTGATAATTTGGTTATCCCATTACCTACTCTAATTCCTTTAATTTCTTTCTCAACTCTTATTGCCAAAGCTAGCATTTCTAATACAATATTGAATAGTAATGATGATAGTGGGCAACCTTGTTTCACTCCTGATCTTATTGGGAATGGTTCCAGTTTATTCCCATTACATACAATGCTTGCTGATGGTTTTAAATAGATGCTACTGATTATTTTAAGGAAAAGTCCATTTATGTCTATACTCTGAAGTATTTCTAGTAGGAATGGATGTTGGATTTTATCAAATGCTTTTTCTGCATCTATTGAGATGATCATATGGTTTTTGTTAATTTGGTTATTGATATGGTTAATTATACTAATAGTTTTCCTAATATTGAACCAGCCCTGCATTCCTGGTATAAATCCTACTTGGTCATGGTGTATTATCCTGGGGATGATTTTCTGTAGTCTTTTTGATAATTTTTTATTTAGGATTTTAGCATCAATATTCATTAGGGAGATTAATCTGTAATTTTCCTTCTCTGCTTTCAAACTACCTGGTTTAGGTATCAGTACCATGTCTGTGTCATAAAAGGTATTTGGTAGGACTCCTTCATTCTCTAATTTTTCAAGTAATTTATATAGCATTGGGGTTAATTGCTCTTTAAATGTTTGGTAAAATTCACATGTAAATACATCTGGTCCTGAGGATTTTTTATTAGGGAGTTGATTAATAGCTTGTTCTATTTCTTTTTCTGAAATGAGACTATTTAAGCAATTTATTTCCTTCTCTATTAATCTGGGAAGCCTATATTTTTGGAGGTAGTCATCCATTTCACTTAAGTTATCAAATTTATTGGCATAAATTTGGGCAAAATAACTTCTTATTATTACTCTAATTTCCTTTTCATTGGTGGAAAGTTCTCCCCTTTCATTTTTAAGACTAATAATTTGATTTTCTTCTTTTTTCTAATTAGATTTACCAAAAGTTTATTTTTTTTTATAAAACCAACTCTTATTTTTATTTATTAATTAATAGTATTTTATGTTCAATATTATTAATTTCTCCTTTTAATTTTAGAATTTCAAGTTTAATATTTGATTGGGGGTTTTTAATTTGATCTTTTTCTAGCTTCTTAAGTTACAAGCCCAAATTAGAGATTAGATTTAACATGTATGGGACTACCTGCCATCTAGGAGAGGGAATGAAGGGAAGGAAGAGGAAAGTTAGAATAGACGCTTTTACAAGGGTCAATGTTGAAAAATTACCCATGCATATGTTTTGTCAAAAAAAAAAAGCTATAATAAAAAAATAAAGAATTATATTAGGAAAAGGTTTATAAAAATCTCAGAATTTCATGTAGAGCAAGGCTTTCACTTAAAATGATGAAGTTGAGGCCTAGAGAGTTTGAGGGAAAAGTTCTAGGTCACAAATGTACATGGAGGAGTAAGTATTTTGTCAACATCATATGGAAGTAATCTTTATAGGACATTAACTATAAGATCTATTTTGGGAGATGAGATAGGGTGATATATTGCATCCCACATACACATTCATTCAAAATCACTTATTTGACATTTATTATATGTTAAGGTCTTCTACTGAATATCTCCTTTGGCCCCTTATCAAAGTAGAGAAATGATTCTGGGTTCTCAAATGCCATGAGCATAAACACCAATCCACAAAATTTTCAAGGGCCAACTCCTGGACAGGCTATATGTCTGTCATCTGAAGACAAACCTGGCAATATATACAAAACCTTATCACTAGAATATGAAGGTTGGGCACCAGGTTACTATTTCAGCCAGAGCTCACATACAGCTGCAATTTTTGCTGGCAAATAGAAACTACATACACTGATGGAATTCTAGCTTTTTCAGTTATTAAAGCATTGTTGTGGCCATATAATTTATAATATGAAGGTATTATTGAGCTTTCTTTACAATAGACTATGGAGGATGTTAATGTATTTGTATGTGTGTTTGCACACATGTATACATTTAGGTGATTGTGCTTGTCGGGATATAAGGAAAATGCAAAGCTTTGTACTAGGTACACTGTACTAATTTCTGAGAAAGAGACAAATCTAAATAAGAGTCAATCTATAATACCAATCTGCCTCCCTTCATAATACATAGTATCTGGTATGGCAGCATTTTCCTCAGCAAGGATTCAATAGGACATTTTGGTTCAGGAGGGGGAACAGACAACTCACTCAGTGAAGAGTGAATATAAGTTGAATTTCACTGAACTGAAGAAAAGTGATTATTTCAATAAGCATCTAGAGATTTTGCTCCTGGAAAAAAAGAGAAAAAGATAGACTTGCTGATTTTGAGAGACATCTGAATATCACAGTATTTCATTTCTACAATCAACTGGATTCCTGTGGGGATGCACCCCCATCCTCCCCACTATGCATATACATTTTGATTTTCATATTCTGTGATGTACTATAGTCTCTAATATCTGTTGCTCTTGCAAATAGGCATCTCACACCTCATTTAGATTCATTTACAATTCAGTATTTAATCATGGCTAGACAGACATAAGCAGTAGGCAGGACAAGAGCCACTTAATCCATCAAAGGTGATGATATCTTCAAGGTTACTCACTAGTTTGAACTTCCTTCTACTGCAAATTTAATTTATATTTTTCTCTCCTCAGTTTGATGTCTGGTGAGATGGCTAATTTTCTTTTTGAGTTTTGTGCTAATGCACATGCTAGATCATTCATACTACCAACTCTGTCAGTTTAGCATTGTTTTCTCTGTTTATTTTTCTTTGCCCTGAAACAACTGATTATAAGTTTTCCTACTATGAGATTTGTACTTTATTGTCACTACTTAAAGTCCAGAATATTTTTAATGGGAGCAATGTGATCCCAGAAAAACAGAATGAAACAAAATGAAACATCATTGGCTAATGATCATATAAAGTCTTTTCACCTAATGACTTGACTCTAGTGTATTTAATTATTTCAGTAAGTTCTAAAGTCAAACCATATCATTTTAAATGCAAATGTGCCATGTATCTTTTTTTTTTAATTTTTAGTAATTGTTCATATGGTTTGCTAATGTGTGCTGAAATACTTTACTTTTGGTGTTTACTTCCTTACAATCAGCTGAGAATCTAACTGAGAATATAACCTATGAATCCAGTCAATGTCAGCCTAGAAAATATTATTGTTTTTTTCCCACTAAGCAATTATAAGGTTACAGTTGGCTGCTTAATCCTAGAAGTCCCAGTAGAACTGCAGGGGTATCTTTGCTCACCTGAAACCTTTCCATATTATTAATAGTTTTGTTTAGCCAGACATTCTTGGGTTACATCTGTACTACTTAATCCAAATAGTCTTTTCTCAAGTTTATACTTTTCCTCTAGCCTGAGGCTTTCTGATTCCAGACATTATTTTCTTCTTAAAATAAATGTGTATTCTATGTTTTCCAGCTAAAGTTCTCTTCCCCCCACCCCCCATTATAATCAGCATTCAGGTGACTCTCAAATTATTATTCCTAATCCTGGTCTTGGTATTCCTTGTTACCTAGAGTACATTTTTTACTTTTACCACAAAATCAGAAATCTCAGGTCTGAAAGGGACCAGAGGTCATTTAATCCAAGTCCCTTCCCCCAAAATTAATTTGGTCTAGTAATTACTATTCCATTTTACTTATAAGAACATGACAGTTAAACTCACTCTCTCCTTTCCCCCCAAAATATCACAAGCCCTCATCCACTTATTGTTTCCTCTTTGATTCCAGTATCACTGCCACTAGTTCAACCACTATGTGATAAGCACTGTTCTAATAACTGCAGACATAAATTTTTAAAAAGTGAGAAAGTCCACCCTTGAAGAACTTACATTCTAATTAAAAAGAGAGTACAGATAGACATTTTAGTGGCAAGGCAGATTTGCAAGAACTTAGGTCCTTAGGAATAGACATAAGATAGGTAGGAAAGCTTAGAAGGTTTTTTTTTTTTTAAGTTGTACTGCTGTAACTTTGAGCAACAGAGCAGATGGCAAGATCTCCAGGTCAGAAGTATTAAAATTATAAATAACCCAAAGGAAAATGGAGAATAGAGAGTAGACATAAATAATTTGTAGCATGTGACCCTAAAATACTTGTTACTCACATGCCAGGGTACCTTTTTAAAAATTATAATACTTAATGTCCATTTTGTCACAACTGAGAATTTCTCCTAGGAAAAACAGAATCTAATTTGTATCCTCAAAGTGACTCAGTTCCCTGCAAGCACTAGGGATAACAAAAACATTAAATGTAAAAAAGGTTATCAAAAATAGAAAAGGATTTAGAAGATAGGCACATTTTTAATCTTTTAGCAAAAAGTAATTATAATTCTAATACTAGTGAATTCTAACTCTCTTCCTCCCTGGATGTTCTGTCATAACCCCCCCAAAAAAACAAAACAAAACAAAACAAAACAAAACAAAACTTCAACTCATGAATTCCTTGTAATGGGAAGAGACCTAAAGGCTTTTGTGAAAGAGCAATATTTGTGCCCTGCTCCATACCTGCTTCATTAATATCCACATTCTGAACACCACTCCTACATTGATCTGGACTCCTATCCATCAGTATAATCCCATTGCTCCCACAGTATTTGGCATGCTATTAATACTCATTAATTCCTGTAGCTAAAGAGCTGGCCCTTGAATATTTTGGTGTTTGTTGGGAAATGTGGTCATTTCTCTTTACCAGCTATCTTCCTTGATTTTTCATATATTTTTGGTTCCCTTTCACTGTGGATAAGGGACAAGATGTAACGTGCTGTTGTCTCCAGAAACTGCCGATCACTCTCTGATCTAGAGGAGAGACTTCTTCCTCCAGAGAGCCACCTCAACTCTGACCTAGAGCAGAGACCCTTCTTTCCTCCAGTCTGGTCCAGACCACAGACCCTCTATCTTTCAAGTGTCACCCTCTTTTATCCTCCCAGAGAATAGGCATGGAATAATGCAAGGGCTTCTGGGAAAAATTACTTCCACCAATGAACTTGCTCCTCCTAAGTAAGCAAGCTCCTCCCCCAGAAGTTCACAAATAAAACTCCCCAGTAAAGGCCAGAACTAGAGAATTGTTAAGTACCGACTTAGCACTTACTAAGATCCTAATATCTCATTATCTCATTAGCACTTAGTAAGAACCTAACAACAAGAGATATCTTGACTCCTATAATGTAGTTCATAGCATGATAATTTAGATCCAACATGTGGGATACACTCTGTGCCTAGAAATTGAATTGTACCAATTAACTGTTGTGAGAATTTGTTTTCCATTAATTCTAGTATATGGTTGGCTTGTCCTTCATAATCTGTCCAGGCTCTAACTACAGATAGCTTCTAACCTTAAAGAGACTAAAAACAGTTTGTCTCTAGATGGAAACCCAAAGGTGGATATGATCTGATTCCCACCACATAGAAGAAATTAAAAAGGATCTTTAAAAAGAGCTAGAAGAAAAATGGAGAAAGGAAAGGAAAAATTTGGAAGAGGATCTGGATAAGGCATATAACTATTAAAAGAGAGTGGAAAAATAAAACAACTTCCTGAAAAACAGAATTTGCAAAATAGAAAAAGAAAATTAACTCCTTAAAAAATAAAATTAGCTAAATGGGAAAAAAAAATTCCATAGAACAAAACTCATTTAAAAAGTCAATTGGACAAATTCAAAAATAAATAGTAAATGAAGGAAATAGCTCATTAAAATCATAATTGAACAAATGAAAATGAATGACTTGAAGAGACACCAAAAACAAATCAAATAAAACCAAAAAGGTAAAAAAAATAGAAAAAAAATTTTAAATGCCTACTAGGGAAAACAACATACCTGAAAAACATCTAGGAGAGATAATCTAAGGATTATTGGACTCCCTGAAAATCATGATGAAAAAAAAGAGCCTGGACACTATTTTTCAGGAAATCATCAAAGAGAACTACCCAGATGTTATAGAAACAGAAGGTAAAATAGCCATTAAAAAATTCATTGATCACTTACTGAAAGAGATCCCAAAATTAAAACTCCAAGAAATATTGTGGCTAAATTCCAGAACTATCACACCAAGGGAAAAATACTAGAAGCAGCCAGAAAAAAGAATTCAAATACTGAGGAACCACAATAAGAATTATTCAGGATCTAGCAGAATCCAAAATAAAGGATCAGAGGGCCTGGAATCTGATATCCTGAAAGGCAAAGGAACTTGGTATGCAGCCAAGAATAACTTATCCAGCAAACTGAGCATTTTCTTCCAGGGAAGAAGATAGACATTCAATGAAATAAATGAATTCCATTTATTTCTGATGAAAAAAAAAACAAAAAACAAAAAACAGAGCTAAGCAAAAAATTTGATCTCCAAATACAGGACTCAAGAGAAGCACAAAAAGCTAAAAACAAAACAAAACAAAAAAACCTCTTGAGAATTGTGTGTCTGTTAGAGGTATATATAAAGAGTGCATGTATAATTTGGTTTTACTGTTATAAAAAAAGAAACTAGAGGTGACAAATAAATTGTAACAGAAAAAAGGGGAAAGTGGGGGTCTACATTTCATGAAGAGGCAAAGGAAACCTATTATATCAGAGGGAAAGAAGGGAGGAGGATGAACATAGCGTGTATTTTACTCTCATCAGAATTGGCTCAAAGAGAAAATATTAGACATATTCGGTTTACAGAGAAATTTCTCCCACCTCCTTAAAAAATGGGAGGGGAACAGTGAAAAAGGAAGGGGTAGGCTAAATAGAAGGATATATAGAAATAGTAAGGGAAAGGTATAAGAAAAGGGGAGGAACTATAAGGGGAAAGGAAGGAGAGCTACATGAGGCAAGTGGTACTCATAAGTTTAATACTGGGGTAGGGGATAAGGGGGAAAGGAAAGAAAAGCATAATCTGGGGATAACAAGATGGCAGGAAATACAGAATTAGCCGTTTTAACCATAAATGTGAATGAGGTAAAATCCCCCATAAAGCTGAGGTGGATAGCAGACTGGATTAAAAGCCAGAATCCTACAATATGTCATTTACAGGAAACACACATGAAGAAGGGTGATGCATACAAAGTAAAGGTAAAATGCTGGAATAGAATTTACAATGCTTCAGCTAAAGTAAAAAAAGCAAGGGTAGCCATCCTTATTTCAGATCAAGCAAAAGCAAAAATTGACCTAATTAAAAAAAGATAAGAAAGGGCATTATAGCTTGCTAAAAGGTAGCATAGATAATGAAGCAATATCAATACTAAACATATATGCACCAACTGGTATAGCATCTAAATTTCTAAAGGACAAGTTAAGAGACCTGCAAAATGAAATAGACAGCAAAACTATAATAGTGGGAAATCTCAATGTTGCACTCTCAGAACTGGATAAATCAAATCACAAAATAAATAAGAAAGAACTTGAAGTGTTAAATATAATACTAGAAAAGTTAGGTATGATAGATCTTTAGAGAAAACTAAATGGAGACAGAAAGGAGTACACTTTCTTCTCATCAGTTCATGGAACCTATACAAAAATTGACCATATTTTAGGACATAAAGACCTCAAATTCAAATGCAGAAAGGCAGAAATACTAAATGCATCTTTTTCAGATCACAATGGAATAAAAATTACATTCAATAAAAAGGGGTAAATAGATCAAAATATGATTGGAAACTAAATAATCTCATCCTAAAGAATGAATGGGTGAAACAGCATATCATAGACACAATTAATAGTTTCACCTAAGAGAATGACAATAATGAGACAACAAACCAAAATGAGTGGGATGCAGTCAAAGAGGTAATAAGAGGAAATTTTACATCTCTAGAGGTTTACTTGCATAAAATAAAGAAAAAATCAATGAATTAGGTTTGCAACTAAAAAAAGCTAGAAAAGAGAAAATTGAAAACACCCAATCAAACACTAAACTTGAAATACTAAAAATAAAAAAGAGATTAATAAAATTAAAAGTTAAAAAATATTGAAATAATAAATAAAACTAAGTTGGTTCTTTGAAAAAAAACCCAACAAAATAGATGAACCCTTGGTAAATTTGATTAAAAAAAGGAAAAGGGAAAATCAAATTGTTAGTCTTAAAACTGAAAAGGAGAACTTTTCACTACTGAAGAGAAAATTAGAGCAATAATTAAGAGTTACTTTGCCCAATTTTATGCCAATAAATTTGATAATTTAAATGAAATGGATGAATATCTTCAAAAATATAGGTTGCTCAGATTAGCAGAGGAAGAAGGAAATTGATTAAAAAGTCCCATTTTAGAAAAAGAAATAGAAAAAGCTATTAATCAGCTCCCTAATAAAAAATCTCTAGGAGCAGATGGATTTACATATGAATTCTACCACACATTTAAAGAACAATTAGCTCCAGTGCTATATAAACTATTTGAAAAAATAGGGAATGATGGAGTCCTACCAAATTCCTTTTTTTGGCACAGACATCGTACTGACATCTAAACCAAGTAGGATGAAAACAGAGAAAGAAAATTATAGACCAATCTCCATAATGAATATTGAGGTTAAAATTTTAAATAAAATATTAGCAAAGAGATTACAGAAAATCATCCTCAGGATAATATACCATGACCAAGTAGGATTTATACCAGAAATGCAGAGCAGGTTCAATATTAGGCAAACTATTAACATAATTGACTATATCAATAACCAAATTAACAAAAATCATATGATCTTCTCAATAAATGCAGAAAAGGCATTTGATAAAATTCAACACTCATTCCTATTAAAAACACGAGAGAGTACAGGAATAAATGGACTTTTCCTTAAAATAGTCAGTAGTATCTGTTTAAAACCATCAATAAGCATGATATGTAATAGTGATAAATTGAAACCATTCCCAATAAAATCAAGAGTGAAACAAGGTTGCCCACTATCACCATTACTGAATAGCAATATTATATTAGAAATGCTAGCTTCGAGAATAAGAGATGAAAAAGAGATTAAAGGAATTAGAATATATAATGAGGAAACCGAATTATCACTCTTTACAGATGATATGATGGTATACTTAGAGAACCGCAAAGACTCTGCTAAAAAGCTATTAGAAATAATTCAGAATTTTAGCAAAGTTGCAGGATACAAAATAAATGCACATAAATCCTCAGAATTTTTATACCTCAGTATCAAAATCTAACAGTAAGAGATACAAAGAGAAATTCAATAGCATAAAATATTTAGGAATCTATCTGCAAAGGGAAAATCAGGAACTATATGAGCAAAAATACAAAACATTTTCCACACAAATAAAGTCAGATCTAAACAATTGGAAAATTATTAAGTGCTTTTGTATAGGTCGAGCAAATATAATAAAGATGATAATACTACCTAAACTAATCTATTTATTTAGTGCTATATCAATCAGACTTCCAAGAAACTATTTTAATGACCTAGAAAAAATAACAACAAAATTCAAAATCAAATGAAAGTGGCCTACCTGTACCTGATATAAAACTATATTATAAAGCAGGGGTCATCAAAATTATTTGGTATTGGCTAAGAAATAGACTGTTGATCATCATACAGTATTGTTGTTGAAGTGTTGATCAATAGTTGATCAATGGAGTAGATTAGGTTCACAGGACAAAATAGTCAATAACTATAGCAATCTAGCATTTGACCAACCTAAAGACTCCAACTTTGGGGATAAAAATTCACTATTTGACAAAAACTGCTGGGAAAATTGGAAATTAGCATGGCAGAAACTAGGCATGAACCCACACTTAACATTGTACACCAAGATAAGATCAAAATTTGTTTATGATCTAGGCATAAAGAATGAGATTATAACTAAATCAGAAGAGCATAGGATAGTTTATCTCAGACCTGTGGAGGAGGAAGGAATTTGTGACCAAAGAAGAACTAGAAATCAATATTTATCACAAAATAAAAACATTTTGATTATATCAAGTTAAAAAGCTTTTGTACAAACAAAAGTAATGCAAACAAGATTAGAAGGTAAGCAATAAACTGGGAAAATATTTTTACAGTTAAAGGTTCTGATAAAGGCCTCATTTCCAAAATATAGAGAATTGACTCTAATTTATGAGAAATCAAGCCGTTCTCCATTGATAAATTGTCAAATGATATGAACAGATAATTTTCAGATGAAGAAATTGAAACTATTCCTAGCCATATGAAAAGATGCTCTAAGTCATTATTAGTCAGAGAAATGCAAATTAAGACAATTCTGAGATATCACTACATACCTGTCAGATTGGTTAAGATGACAGGAAAAGGTAGTTACAAATGTTGGAGGGGATGCAGGAAAACTGGGACCATGATGCATTGTTGGTGGAGTTGTGAACAGATCCTGTCATTCTGGAGAGCAATTTGGAATTATGCTCAAAAAATTATCAAACTGTGCATACCATTTGATCAAACAATGTTACTACTGGGCTTATATCCCAAAGAGATCTTAAAGAAGGGAAAGGGACTTATATGTGCAAGAATGTTTGTGGCAGCTCTCTTTGCAGAAATTGGAAATTGAGTGGATGTCCCTCAATTGGAGAATGGCTGAATAAATTGTGGTATATGAATGTTATGGAATATTATTGTTCTATAAGAAATGACCAGTAGGATGATTTCAGAAGGGCCTGGAGAGACTTGCCCAAAAGACAAAATAGTCAATGATTTTAATAATCTCGTGTTTGATGAACTCAAAGACCCTAGTTTTTGAGATAAGAATTAATTGTTTGACAAAAACTGCTAGGAAAATTGAAAATTAATATGGCAGAAACTAGGCATTGGCTCACACTTAACACATTACACTAAGATAAGGTCAAAATGAGTTCATGATCTAGACATAAAGAATGAGATTATAAATAAATTAGAAGAACATGGGATAGTTTACCTCTCAGACCTGTGGAGGAGAAAGGAATTTGTGACCAAAAAAGAACTAGAGATCATTATTGAACACAAAATAGAAAATTTTGATTATATCAAATTGAAAAGTTTTTGTACAAACAAAATTAATGCAGGAATGATTAGAAGGGAAACAATAAACCTGGAAAACATTTTTACAGTCAACCATTATGATAAAGTCCTCATTTACAAAATAAATAAAGAATTTATAAGAAATCAATTCATTCTCCAATTGATAAATGGTCAAAAGATATGAACAGATACTTTTCAGATGAAGAAATTTAAACTATTTATAGCCATATGAAAAGATGTTCCAAGTCATTATTAATCAGAGAAATGGAAATTAAGACAACTCTGAGATTCCACTACACACCTGTCAGATTGGCTAAAATGACAGGAAAAAATAATGATGAATGTTGGTGGGGATATGGGAAAACTGGGACACTTATGCATTGTTGGTCGAGTTGTGAATGAATCCAACCATTCTGAAGACAATTTGGAACTATACTCAAAAAGTTATCAAACTGTGTCTACCCTTTTATCCAACAGTATTATTACTGGGCTTATATCCCAAAGGGATATTAGAAAAGGGAAGGGGAGCTATATGTGCAAAAATATTTGTGGCAGCCCTTTTCATAGTGGCTAGAAACTGGAAATTGAATGGATGCCCATCAATTGGCGAATGGCTGATTAAATTGTGGTATATGAATATTACGGAATATTATTGTTCTGTAAGAAATGACCAACAGGATGATTTCAGAAAGGCCTGGAGAGACTTACATGAACTGATACTGAGTGAAATGAGCAGGACCAGGAGATCATTATATACTTCAACAACAATATTATATGATGATCAATTCTGATGGACATGACTCTCTTCAACAATGAGAGGATCTGAATCAGTTCCAATTGATCAGTAATAGAACCAGCTACATCCAGAGACAGAACACTGGGAAATGACTGTAGACCACAACATAGTATTTCCACTCTTTCTGTTATTGTTTGCTTGCACTTTTGTTTTTCTTTTCAGGTTATTTTTACCTTCTTTCTAAATCCAATTTTTCTTGTGCAGCAAGATAACTGTATAAATATGTATGCATATATTGTATTTAACATATACTTTAACATACTCAACATGTATGGAACTACATGCCATCTAGGGGAGGGAGTGGGAAGAAGGAAGGGAAAAGTTAGAACAGAAGTTTTTGCAAGGGTCAATGCTGAAAAATTACCCATGCATATGTTTTGTTAATAAAAAGCTATAATAAAAAGCATATTTCTTGTTACATATTTCTACTTCAATATTTCAAATGATTTAATGATTGTTTTGTTATTAGTGTCAGCTTTATTTCTAAGAAACACCACCTCTTATCTCAAGCATTTTTGAATGAATTAATGTGTTAAAATGCATTATATGTATAACTGTGTTGCAAGAAATCAAGACAATGAAGAATACAGAGATGCACAGAAAATCTTACATGAACTGAAGCAAATGGAAGATTTGGAAAAAATATTATGGAGGAATGCAATATATACTGAAAAAAAACAACAATGACAAAAACTGGATGATATGACATGGTAATGATCAGTTTAGGCATCAACAAAGAATTTTGGAAAGGCACCTCTCATCTTTGTGAAAGATAGAAGATTATATGTGATATTTTTCTTTTTTTAATGCTCTGTTACAAGGAATGCTTCTCTGTGGAAGAGGCAAAAGAGAGATATATACCATATCCCAAAAGTATTAATGAATTTTTAAGGTATAAAAGTTTAGAACTTTGAATTTAAGGTAACATTGTTAATAACAATTAAGGTATGATATATATCTTACACAGTAGCCATTTTCCTGGAGCCTCTGAGCTGCACTGAACTAAGCTGGTTCTTTGACAGAGACATACAATTTATGGGCCTTTACTTAAACTCTATCCAGTTTGTTAGGACCTAGGATGACTTTCATCTATTCTGCATCCCCTGACACCAATCATAGCCTTCAAGAAACCCAGATTAACCCCTATACTACAATGAGACATTGGCAGAGTACTTTAGAGGAGAATCTTTTATGTATTCTCTTATAATTACTCTAGCTGGGATTACAATTTAGCATTTGAGATTTTTATTTCAAGCACTGATACAACAACAACAACAAAAAACCACAATAGCTCTTTGCATTATACCCAACTCTGCCAGGTGTTCTTCTACATCAAATTGTTAAAGAAAACACACAGAACATATGCTTTCTATTGTTCTCTGCATAATCTAAAGATATAGGAATTTAGGATGCTTAAGATCTCAGCAGAAATGGGGGTATCTATGAAATATTCATAAGTAACACTGTAATTATTAAGTAAAGACAAACTTTGGTGGGTTTGGAATTATGAAAATTATTTATTTTTTAAATGAAATATTCATTTTGTTATACATTTGAATATAATTGAAGCTGAGGCAGATTCCCTAAGGGAAAGGAATTTATGAATATCTGTATTTGTGTGGGCAAGCTGCTGAAAACAAATCACCCACACAAACATTGGACAATCTAAAATCCTTTTGAATTCAATTCTGACAATCAGTTTCATAGCCCTCATCATCTTAAAATGAAACTATTTTATATGTTCAGGAAGTTTCATTCTCAGGACAATGCTATATACACTGTCTTCTGATTCAGCTTCAGAATTAGTGCCAAGAGTTTTCAAAGTACAGGTGCACCCTACACCTAAGGGAATGGTCAAGGATGATATAGAACACTCCTGGATTTTTGACTGTGATCCTAATATACAATAATGGAGCCTAAACCAGAGCACACATCAAAGACTGCATCTGATAATGGAGGTTCAATCTCAAAATTTCAGTGAGTTTCAATTTTTTTTTCTATCAGATAATAATAATAACAATAACAACAAAGGAAATTGGATCTAACCACAAGGAATATTGTAAAGGGTGTTGCTGTTTGAGTCTGAAGACCTACATTCAAATCTTGCTACTGATGCTTATTGCCTGCATCACCCTGAGTATGTCACTTAAATTCCTTTAGCTTTAGGATCCTTATCTATAAAAAAGAAAGACACTATAGTAGATGGCCTCTGAGGTAACTTATAATGATAAATCTATACTGCTTTTGATCATCTGTCAAAGAGACAGACAAATGAGAGAAAGAGAAATAGAGAAATATATATAGAGAAAATTCTATTTATAGCTTTTGCATCCTGAATCCAGTTGCATAATAATGTAATTGACATCTTTGTGATATGGTTGTGTGTATCCTGAGATGAATATTGAACATTGGTCTCACCCTATGCAGATAGAACCACATCAGCTCTTCTGTAAAAAAGTATCAAGGGCTCTCAGCTACTAAAGATTGGAGAAGAAATTAAAGCTTCTTAGGCTTAGCAAGTGTGAGTCAGGGACAATTAGAGTCAGCTCAATATAAGGAATTTGAGAAGCTTTAGCCTGAAGGTTCTTTAAATAGAGTCTATTGGAGCTGATATTGCTACATTTGCAGGCAGGTTATTCAGTGACCTAAATGAGAGTGGGGCTAATGTAGTATGGGAAAATCCCCAAACAATGTCATTGTCAGTGGTATATTAATTTATATATATATATGTGTGTGTGTGTGTGTGTGTGTATAACATAAATTAATAAGCTGATATAATATATATATATATATATACTTATATCTGTATATTTTGTTAAGAAACACAAAATATTTCAATTAATTTATATAGCTTCTCATTACTAAGCAGTATTTACCTTCCAGTATTGGCAAGATATTTGTAAAGCACGTAACACAGTGCCTAGCACATAATAGGTAGTTAATAAATGCTCATTCCATTATTTCACAGTTGTTAGCATTGACACTAACACAATACAAAACAGAACTTCTTAACTCAAGATTCTTTAGCTTCTTTAAAACACATTTAGATTCAATATTTTATTTATTTCAATATATAGCATTCCTGTATAATCCTGTGATTGTTACTTTATTAATCAGAAAATATTATTCTGAGAAAGAGTCCATAGATTTCATGATAAGATAAAGAGATTCATGACTCTCCTCTCTGCAATAGGTTAAGAATTCCTGATGGAGAGTTATTTTCTCCCATATGTTGTGATTTTTAGGAAGACATGGCATTTTCTAGGACAGACAAACAATCCATATCCAGAAATTTCAGCACTTAAGATAATTGATAGAACCTAATTATTTGCTATTCCACCAGTGTCAGGAATCATTTAATTCAATGAGTTTAATTATCTCTAAGAAATAAAGTGCTACTGCCCTCTTTGTAGTGGCCAGAAACTGGAAACTGAGTGGATGCCCATCAATTGGACAATGGCTGAAGAAATTGTGGTATATAAACATTATGGAATATTATTGTTCTGTAAGAAATGTTCAGATTCTTTTTGTACACCAAAATAATTGTTTGTATATGTATATATATATATATATATATATATATATATATATATATATATATATATATATATAGTACTTAACTTATACTTTAACATATTTAACATGTATTGGTCAATCTGCCATCTGGGGGAGGGGGTGGGGAAGTCAGGGAAAAATTGGAACAAAAGCAATTGTCAATGCTGGAAAATTATCTATGCATAAAATTTTTGTGAAAATTAATTTAATTAATTAGTTAATTAATAAAAAATAGTTTTACTCAAAAAAAAAAAAGAAAAAGTGCTACTTAAGACTAATGGAAAGAAAATTTCTATGGTTGCTACCTCTTCTATTCTCAACTAAAATAATGATTTTAGGCAACAGCTTGTCACAAATAAACCTGGTTCTGAAATCAAAGAAACTGTTTTAAAATCACTTTCCTGACCTTTACTACCAATATGATTTCAGGAAAGCCACTTAACATCCCAGGTCTCAGTTTCCTCGGCTGTAAAATGGGATAGAGATGGGGAAATGACATTGCACTAAATGGTTCTTAAAGTCTCTGTCAAGCTAATGAGAAGCTTGACAACAACATGGCAGGTGCACTTAGTTTTCCTCTTGGAGATATGTGCAAAAATGATTGCTGGCTATTTTAACATAGCCTGGACTAGAATGGAATATGCTTCAGGGGTGAGAAAATTTGCACTCCTGTCAATCCTTAGATTACTGTTAAATACAAAGAATGGTCAGAACCTAGTGATAGGGAAGAATTGTGGCAAATCAGAGTGCTAGTAAATGATGAGATTGGGGGAAGCACATCCAGCTTCTCATAGAAAAGGAAAAACACCTGATCTCTGGGGATTGGGGGAATCTCATTGAAAGACTTAGCCTAGATGACAGGAAAAAAATAATGATGAATATTGCAGGGGATGTGGGAAAATTGGGACATTGATGCATTGCTGATGGAGTTGTGAACCAATCCAACCATTTTGGAGAGCAATTGGGAACTATGCCCAATAAAGTTATCAAACTGTGCATAACCTTTGATCCAGCAGTGTTACTACTGGACTTATATCCCAAAGAGATTCTAAAGAAGGGAAATGGATCTATATGGGCCATAATGTTTGTGGCAGTCCTCTTTGTAGTGGCTAGAAACTGGAAATGAATGGATGCCCATCAATTGGAGAATGGGTGGGTAAATTATGGTATATGAATGCTATGGAATATTATTGTTCTGTAAGAAATGGCCAACAGGTGAATACAGAGATGCTTAGAGAGACTTACATGAACTGATGCTGAGTGAAATGAGCAGAACCAGAAGATCATTATATACTTCAACAATAATACTGTATGAAGATGTATTCTGATGGAAGTGGATATCTTCAACAAAGAAAAGATCTGATTCAGTTTTAATTGATCAATGATGGACAGAATCAGCTACACCCAGAGAAGGAACATAGGGAAATGAGTGTGAACTGTTTGCATTTTTGCTTTTCTTCCCAGGTTATTTTTACCTTCTGAATCAAATTCTTCATGTGCAACAAGAAATGTGTTCGGTTCTGCACACATATATTGTATGTAGGATATACTATAACATATTTAACATGTATAAGACTGCCTGCCATCTAGGGGAGGTGGTGGATGGAAGGAAGGGAAAAATCGGAACAGAAGTGAGTGCAAGGGATAATGTTGTAAAAAAATTACCCATGCATATATACTGTCAATAAAAAAAGTTATAATAAAACATTTACCAGTATGCTAGTTTCTTCATTGCTAAAAGCAGTGACCATAGTTCCACTGGAGCATTAGGGCTCCCAGGGACCAGTGATAGAGCCAGGAAGTAAAAATCGTTATCACCATTGCCCATAATCTATAGTGAAAATGAATAAGATTTCCTTCAGTTAAGAACAGTCAAAGAGCAGTTCATTCTCATATGGCAAGTCATATTGCAGAATTGTCTCTATGTCCCCTATTTAAAAGATCCATGCTATTTTCATCCAAATATTTACCCTCTTTGACTTCTCAAATTTTCCCATATCATGAATGGAAAGATAATGGTCTATGGGAAGAGGAGGTAGGAAGAAAAGAATAAATAAGGAATAGCTGCTGGACTATGTTGAAAATAATGTGGGGCATCATTTCACTCCTCAGAGAAGCCTACATCTCTCCCTAGGCAGGAAAAGATACTCGTTTCAATAAAGGAAGTATATCAGCCTTTACACCTCAGGTGGGCCTTAGAAATATTTCTATGTTCCCCAATTCAATTTTCTTAAACTTTTTGTTTAGGGAACCTGGTGTGTGTGTGTGTGTGTGTGTGTGTGTGTGTGTGTGTGTGTGTGTGTGTGTGTGTTTAGGATGGCAGCTTAGGGCCAGAGGGCTCTAAGGCTATTCTCTTTGTGTACTTATTCATCTTGAATCATGAGATCAGGAGCTGCTGCTCTGAAATAGTGCTCTTAAAAGGAGCTAAATTTTAATAATTTGGCCAAGAGTGAACTAGACTGGTAGCTAGAAGGCTTGAGAGCTATTCCCTGATCTGAAGTAATGCTGGGTCTCTGTTTCCTCTTCTATGAAATGAATGTGCTGGATTTACTGGTTTTGAAGATTCCCTCCAGCTCCAGAAATCTGTTATATCTGATATTTGAATTCCATTTAATTCTGCTTTCATTCAAACTCATTTTTCAGTAAAAATTAAGCAAACCTTCTCTGTGATTCTGGACCAACCACCTTTCCTACTTGAGGTCTCTGTTTCTTCCTATGTAAAAGGGATGAGTTGGACTAGTTCTAATTCTGGTTCTAATATGTTATTTTCATGACCCTCCCTCCCTTTCTTCTTCTTCTGTCTGTCTGTTTCTCTCTTAAAAGTAATAGCTTTTTATTTTTAAAAAAATATATGCAAAATTAATTTTCAACATTCAACCTTACAAAATTTTGTGTTCCAAATTTTTCTCCCTTTTTCCATATCTTCCTCCATCCCTAGACAATAACTAATCCAATAGAGGTTACATATGTTCAATTCTTCTAAGCATATTTCCACATATATTATCCTACACAAGAAAACTCAGATCAAAAGGGGAAAATGAGAAAGAAGAACAAGTAAGCAACCAACAACAACAACAAATGTGAAAATACTATGTTGTGGTCCATATTCAGTTTCCATAATTCTCTTTTTGGATGTGGATTTCTATCACAAATTTATTGGAATTGCCTTGAATCATTTCATTGCTAAAAAGAGCCAAATCCATCAAAGTTCATCATCACATAAACTTGTTTTTGCTGTGTCCAATGTTCTTTTGGTTCTTTAGCAGCAGTTCATGTAAGTCTTTCCAGACTTTTCTGAAATCAGCCTGTTCATCATTTCATAAAGAACAATAATGTTACATCATATTCATATACCATAACTTTTTCAGTAATTCAACAATTGATAAACATCAATTTCAAGTTCCTTGATACTACAAAAAAGGCTGCTACAAACATTTTTGCACATGTGGTTTCTTTTTCCTTTTCTTTGATTTCTTTGGGATATAGACTTTGTAGAGACACTGCTGGATCAAAGGGTATGCACAGTTTGATGGTACTTTGGGCATAGTTCCAAATTGCTCTCCAGAATGGTTGGATGAGATCACGATTCCACCAACAATGTATTAGTGTCCTAGTTTTCCCAAATTCCCTTCAAGATTTATCATTATCTTTTCCTGTCATCTTAGCCCATCTGAGAGAATTGATACCTTAGAGTTCTGTTAATTTGCATTTCTCTAATCAATGGTGATTTAGACTATTTTTCATATGACTAAACTGGGCTTTAAGTTCTTCATCTGAAAATTTTCTATTTACATCCTTTACCACTTATTAATTGGGTAATGCTTGGTATTCTTATCAATTTGAGTCAATTCTCCATATATTTTAGAAATGGTGACTTTATCAGAAATATTGAATGTAAATTTTTTCCCTGTTTTCTGCTTACCTTCTATTCTTGAGTGTATTTGTTTTGTTTATACAAAAATAATTTTAATTTTATATAATTAGAATCGTCAACTTTGCCTTTTATAATATTCTCTAGTTCTTCTTTGGCCATAAATTCCTTCTTTTGCCACAGATCTGAAAGATAGCATCACCTTATAGCATCACCCTTTATGACTAAATTATGAACTCATTTCAACTTTATCTTGGTATATGATGTTGTTCAGTGTCTAGTTTTTGCCATACAATTTTCCAGTTTGCCCAGTAATTTTTGTCAAACAGTGATTTCTAATACAGAAGCTAGAATCTTTGCATTTATAAAACACAAAATTGCTATATTGTGTCTTGTGAATCTGACCTATTCTACTGATCCATTACTATGTTTTTAAGCCAATACCTAATGGCTTTTAATGACTGCTGCTTTATAATAAAATTATAGGTCTGGTACAGCTAGGCCACCTTCCTTTGCATTTAAAAAAAATAATTCCCTTGAAATTCTTGGCCTAGTGCTCTTCCAGATGAATTTTATTATTTTTTTTAAAAGTCTATAGTGTAATTTCTTGGCAGTTTGATTGGGATGACATTAAATGAGTAGATTAATTTAGGTAGAATTGTCATCTTTATTATATTATCTTAGACTACTCATAAGTATTTAATATTCTTCCAATTGTTAAAATCCAACTTTGGGAGAAAAGTGTTTTGTAATCATGTTCATATGGTTCCTGGCTTTATCTTGGCAGGTAGATTCCCAAATATTTTATATTATCTACCATTATTTTAAAATGAGATTTCAATTTCTATCTCTTGCTGTTGGACCTTGTCCATAATATATAGAAATGCTGATCATATATGTGGATATTTTATATCCTGCAAATTTGATACAGTGGTTAATCATTTCTAATGGGCTTTCAGTAGATTCTCTAAGTATAACATCACGTCATCTGCAAAAAATGATAGTTTTTTTTTCCCCATAACACGTTCTAATTTCTTTAATTTTTTTAAATTTTCTTATTGCTAAAGCTGACATGCCTAGTACAATACCAAATATTAGTGGCAATAGTGGGCAATCCTGCATTCCCCCCTCATGTTACCGGGAATGCTTCTAGTTTATCCCCATTACATATAACGTTTGCTGATGACTTTAGATAGATGTTACTTACTATTTTAAAGAAAACTCCATTCATTCCTATGCTTGTTAGTGTTTTTAATAGGAATGGGTGTTGTATTTTGTCAAATGTTTTTCTATATCAAGTGGTAGTATTAAACAATGCTGTTAGTTTATTTATTGATATAGTTAATTATGCTGTATCATCCCTGCATTCCTAGCATAAATCCTACTTGGTCATAATTATATTATTCTAGTGATAAATTGCTATAATCTTTTGACATATTTTATTTAATATTTTTGCATCTCAGTTTTGACCCTTCTTCATTTAGGTATCAGAACCATATCTGTGCCATAAAAAAAGAAATTTGGTAGGACTTCTTCCCCTATTTTCCCCAATAGTTTGTATAGGACTGGAATCAAATCTCAGGTTTACTTACTACTGTATGTTTTGTAGGTAATCTGTTTTATTAATTCATCACTTTTTTAAAGCTAATAATCAGATTGTTTTGATGATTACTGTTTTGTAAAATAGTTTGAAATCTAGAACAACTAGGCATCTCCTTACCTTTAAAAAATTAATTCCTTTGATACTGATAATTTGTTCTTCCAAATAAAATTCATGATTTTTTCTAGCTCAATTAAATAATTCTTCATTAGATTTATTGGCATGGTACTGAATAAGTAAATAAACTTTGATAAAGTTATTTTTGTTATATTGATTTGGCCTTTCATGAACAATAAATATTTCTCTATTTGTTTAAATCTATGTTTATTTGTGTAAAATTTGTTTTGTAATTGAGCTCACATAATCCTGGGTTTATCTTAGAAGTTAGACTTCCATGTATTTTATATTGTCAATTATTTTAAGTGGAATTTGTCTTTCTCTCTACTGGGTTTTGTTGGTAGTACATAAAAATTCATATTCTTTATGTTTATTTTTTATTGTGCCACTATAATAAAGAGGTTCATTCTTTCAATTAGTTTTTTTTCATTATTTTATTCTCTATGATTTTCTCAGTATAGCATCATATCATTGGCAAAAAAAAGTGATAATACTTTTCCTCTTTGTTTATTTTTATTTCTTCAGATTTTTTCTTGCCTTATTGCTATAGATAGCAAGTATAGTACAATATTGAATTATAGTGTTGACAGTGGACATCCTTGTTTCACTCTTGATTTTATCATAAGGATTACCTTGATTTATCCTCTTTATAGAAAATATTTGCTCTTTTAGACAAATATTACTCATCATTTAAAGAAAGACCAATAATTCTTATACTTTTTAATGTTTTAATTGGATTGAGTGTTTTATCTTATCAAAGGCTTTTTTCTACATCTATTATCTTATAATCATCTGCTTTTTGTTATTTTTATTATTGATACGGTCAATTATGCTGATAACTTTTCAGTACTGAATCAGTCTTACATCTGGCCATATGATCTTTGTGTTATCTTGCTATTCAATGCATACATGTTCAATATTGAAATTTCTTCATGGTCTATGGTTCCTTTTTAGGAAGATGTAGTTACCTTAGTATCCTTTTTAATTGGTTCTATTTTTAATTTTGCTTCTTTTGTGCTCATGATTGCTACAACTGCTTTATTTTCTTTTTCATTAGCTAAGCATAATCATTCTTCTCCATTCTGATGCTTCCATTTTATGAGTGAATTTATCCCATTCACATTTGCAGTTATGTTTACTAACTACGCATTTCTCACCTTCCTATTTTTTTTTCTTTTTGCTGAGGCAATTGGGGTTAAGTGACTTGCCAAGAGTCACACAGCCAGGAAGTGTTAAGTGTCTGAGACCGTATTTGAACTCAAGTCCTCCTGACTTCAAGACTGGTGCTCTAACCATTGTGATATTTAGCTGCTCCTCACCTTTATATATACATATATATATATATTTTGCTTATTTCTTTCTCTTTTTTTATTCCATCCTTCCTTTAATATCTGTTTTGCTTTTGACCATTTCCTTCTTTTATCCACTCTTCATATTTCACATATTAACTCCTTTTTCTTATCCTCTTCCTCTCTTACTTCCTGGTTGAGTAAGAGAGATTTAAATTACCAGTTAAACATCTTTTTTAAGCCTATTTAGATGACAATGAAGTTCAAGCCTCCCTCCATCATTTTGCCCAACAGTTTAAAAGCTCTTCCTGGTTCAACTCTTTTACGAAAGATAATTTTGTCTATTCTTCCTCTTACTACCTCATTTCTCTTAGAGCATCCCTCTTTTGTGTATTTTCTTTTTTACATGTCATCTCAACATAATCAAGTCAGTCATGTATTTATATAGAGAATTCATCTATCTTCCCTAATAATGATAAAATTTTAAGATGATAAATGTATTCTCCTCTCATGTAATAAAGACTTTATCCTTATTGATTCCCTAAGGATGTATCTTTCATATTTATATTTTTATGTTTCTCTTGAGTTTTTATTTGAAAGTCCAATTTTCTGTTCAGCTCTGGACTTTTCATTAGTAATACACAAAAGTTCTCTATTTCATTATATATCTATTTTTCCAGTATTATTATACTGGATTATATTCAGTTTAGCTGGATAAATTTATTCTTATTTGTAATCCTCACACATTTGCCTTCTGGAATATTGTATTCCAACTCCTTTGCTCTCTAAACATAGTAGTACTAATTCTTTATGATCCTGATTGTAGATCTATGATATTTTTTCCTCATTGCTTGAAGTATTTTCTCTTTAATTTAGAAACTTTGGAATTTGGCTATAATAGACCTAGGAGTTTTCATTTGGGCATATTTTATTCCAGAGGCCAAGTGGTTGAGTCTTTTGATTTATATTTTAGCCCAGGGTTCTAGGATATCAGAGTCATTTTCCTTGATAATTTGTTGAAATATAATATCTAGCAACTTGACAAGATCTGAAGAATAACCCAGAGAGGGGATTAATCTATCAGTAGTGCAAACATCTATGGGCTATCTGCATAGAAACATCAAGTGGGTATCCCTCAGGTTACCTAGGTATGGCTGAAGCCTCATCAGGAAGGACAGACACTTTCTCTTTCTGGACTGTTTGTGGAGTGGAGGTTTGAGTCTGTGAAAATGGAGTGAACATCAGCTAGACTAGGCCCAACTGTGCTGCTGAGATGCATCCCTGAGTGGGAAAGAATCAGCACTTGGTGAGTACAGAAGCAGCAAGGCATGGGCACTGCTGGCTGTGGGCAGTTGGAGGAGGCTGGAGCTCTTGTTTTGGGGTTCCTGATCAGACTGGAGAACTGAAGGGAAGCTTGAAGCATCATCTCCCCCATACCACAATTAGAGGAGCTTTCGCAAATATCTCTTATTAAAAAAAAAATGAACTGATATAGAAGAAAGAATCCTACCACTGAAACATATTATGGGAACAGGAAACTGAATTCATCTTCAAAGGAGGACACTGCTTCTCCCCATAAAGAGTAATGTGAAATGGCTCCCTATCCAGACAAAATTTATAGAAGAATTAAAAAAAAATTCAAAAGTCAAATGAGAGACATTGAGAAAAAAAAACTAAAGAAAAAAATTAAAATATAAAATTATTAAAAAAAAGTTAATCAAAATTAGAAAAGGAGGTGCAAAGTCTCAAAGATGAAAATAACTTTTTAAAATTAGAATTGGGAAAGGGTAAGCCAGTGAAGCTTTGAGAAACCAAAAGTAACAAAACATAAATAACAAATAAATAAAAGAAATAATAAATAAATAATAAAGAATGAAAAAAATAGAACAAAATGTGGAACACCTCATAAGAAAAACAACAGATATGGAGAACAGATCAAGAAAAAAATAAGAATAATTGGAAACTGCCTGGAAATTGTGACCAAAAAAGAGAACCTTGACACAATAATGAAGGAAATAATCCTAGAAAATTTTTCTGCAGTGATAGAACATAAGGGGAAATTAGAAGTAGGAAAAATCCACCAAACACCACCTCAAAAAGATTATTTGTGGGAAACACATAGTAATATTATTACCAAATTTCAAAACCCCCAAATCAAAATTTTGCAAGAAACAAGGAAAAAAAACAATTCAAATATGCTACACCTACAATTTGAATTTTATAAGACTTATCAGTAGTTATAATAAAAAGAATCCTATTTACAAATAAGAAAAAGAACTAGGTCTGAAATCAAAAATATCACATCCACCAAAATTATGCATAATTTTCAATGAGAAAAAGCAGACATTCAACAAAACTTGCAGATTTTTCAGGACTTTCTATCAACTAAATTTAAATTTAATGGAAAATGTGATATATAAGAGCCAATATCAAAGGGCAATTTTGAAGAAATCAATGTGGACAAAGTGTTTAAATATGGAAAAAACTGTTTATGGTTTTATATGAGAAATGTATATTTAATGTTTGACATTTACATTAACAAGGGGCAAATCAAAAGAAACATAGCAGAGTTAAGGTAAAAATGATCTTTTATACAAATGAGATGTAGAGGAAGAATAGGCACAGAGGCATTAGAGGGTGAAAAGGGCTCATAGTTCTGAAAACCTGCTCATATCAGGAATGAGTTCTATAGGCAACACTACATATATATATATACCATGGAGAGTATAGCACTATCCAAAATCTATCAAGAAATGAGGAAGGAGGGATAAGTGCATAGGGAAGCAAAGGATGGGAAGATTCCTTGGGTGGGAGAAGTTAAATAACAGTAAGTTAAGTTATGGAGAAGAATTTAATCAAAGAGATATATTTAACGAAAAGATATATTTATATATCTACATATGTATATATGAATATATACTTTCTTAACTATAGCATGTTTTGGAGTGGGGGGGAATGAAAGGGGGTAAAAAGAATAAAGTAAATAATGTGAGCAACAGAAAACAAAAAAAAAATTGATTTACAAGGAAGTAAAGAAAAGATGGATAATCATGAAGATCATTTCTTCTAGAAATATATACACTTTCTTAAATTGGTATTTGTTGTCATACATTCTGAATTTTCCCTGATGTTCTGCTGCATACATGATGATGTTCTTTTTTTCATTTTATTTTATTTTGTTTGGTACTGCTTTTCTGTTTTTCTTATTCTAATTCTTCAAATAAAATAAATTTGAAAAATAAAAAGAAATATGATATCTAGGCACTTTCTTTGATCAGTTCTCAAACTTTCTCCCTTCAGTTTATTTTCCAGATTGCTTGTTGGTATTTTAATGAGATATTTCATATTGTCTTCTATTTTTCAATTCTTTGACATTTTTTGTTTTGAATTTAAATTTAAATTATTTTAAATTTTAGTTTTTTCTAAATTTATTTTATTTAAAGAAACAGAATAAGAAAAAAGAAAATTAAAAAGGAATACAAACTGAAATGAACTAAAACAAAAGAGAACATTGGCATGTGCCCAAGCAGAACATGAGAGGATTAAAAGTATATAACAACAAATACCAGATCAAGAAAGTACATATATATATATATATACATATATATATATATATATATGTATATATATATGTATATATATATATATATATATGTATATATATATACATATACATATATATGAAATTATATTCCTGAATGTACTACATCTTTTCTTCTTCATAAATTAGTCTTCTGTTCCCTGTTGTGAATCTTTTTTACTTTATTCTTTTTCTCTATTTCATCCCTCTAACCACCCCCAAACAATCTATAGTTAAGAAAGGATATGTACATGTATACATATGTATATATATATATATATACACATATATACATATATACACACACACATACCCCCATATATTGATAGACAAATATCTTTGCTCTTTTTTTTCCCCTGAGGCAATTGGGGTTAAGTGACTTGCCCAAAGTCACACATTGAGGAAGTATTAAATGTCTAAGACCAGATTTGAAATGAAGTTCTTCTGACTTCAGGGCTGGTGCTCTAATAAATATCAAAATAGATTCATGATTTAGGCATAAAGAATGAGATCACAAATAAATTAGAGAAACAGGATAATTTACCTCTTAGACTTGTGGAGGAAGAAGGAATATGTGAATTCCTTGTGAAAAAAGAATGAGAGATTATCATTGATCACAAAATAGAAAAATTTGATTACATCAAATTAAAAAGCCTTTGTACAAACAAAACTAATGCAAACAAGATTAGAAGGGAAACAACAAACTGGGAAAACATTTTTACAGTTAAAGGTTCTATAAAGGCCTCATTTCCAAAATATATAGGGAATTGACTCTAATTTATAAAAAAAATCAAGCCCATTCTTCAATTGATAAATGGTCAAAGGGTATGAACAGACAATTTTCAGATGATGAAATTGAAACTATTTTCACTCATATGAAAGTGTTCCAAATCACTATTGATCACAGAAATGCAAATTAAGATAACTCTGAGATTCCACTACACGTGGGGATGCGAGAAAACTGGGACACTGAGCATTGTTGGTGGAGTTGTGAACAAATCCAACCATTCTGGAGAGCAATCTGGAATTATGCCCAAAAAGTTATCAAACTGTGCACACCTTGTGATCCTGCAGTGCTACTACTGGGCTTATATCCCAAAGAAATACTAAAGAGGGGAAAGGGACCTGTATGTGCCAAAATGTTTGTGGCAGCCCTTTTTGTAGTAGCTAGAAACTGGAAGTTGAATGGATGTCCATCAATTGGAGAATGTTTGGGTAAATTATGGTATATGAATGTTATGGAATATTATTGTTCTGTAAGAAATGACCTGCAGGATGAATACAGAAGGCTTGGAGAGACTTACATGAACTGATGCTGAGTGAAATAAGCAGAACCAGGAGATCATGATACACTTCAACAACAATGCTGTATGAGGATATATTCTGATGGACATGGATATCTTCAACAAAAAGAAGATCCAATTCAGTTCCAATTGATCAATGATGGACAGAATCAGCTACACCCAGAGAAGGAACACTGGGAAATTGGTATAAACTTTTTGAATTTTTGTTTTTCTTCTCAGGTTATTTTTACTTTCTGAATCCAATTCTTCCTGTGTAACAAGAGAACTGTTGGTTCTGTATACATATATTGTATCTAGGATACACTATAACATATTTAACATGTATAAAACTGCCTGCCATCTAGGAGAGGGAGTGGAGGGAGGGAAGGAAAAATCAGAACAGAAGTGAATGCAAGAGATAATGTTGTAAAAAATTACCCATGCATATGTACTGTCAATAAAAAAGTTATAATAAAAAAAGAAAGGGTATTACTTTAAGCTTCAGACTCTTTCCCCCCTGTTCTTTTAGAGCTAGTTCTAGATATTTGGAAGTTTTTGGTATTTCCAAGGCGGTGTAATCTGTGAAAGGTGTGATTAACTATTCTACTGGTCTGCAATATGGTCCTTACTCAAGAAGGGCCCCAATCCCTTGGGATTGCAATTAATATAACAGGTAGATGGTACAGTGCCAGGCCAGTAATCAGGAAGATCAGAGTTCATATCTGGTCTCAGAACTAGTTGCATTACTTTGGGTCTCTTAAACCTCATTGCCTCAGTTTCCTTCTCTGTAAATGAACAAGAGAAGAAAATTGCTAAACCACTCTAGTCTCTTTGCCAAGAAAACACCAAAGAGGGACCTGGAAAGTCAAACAGCTGAAATGACTTGACAACAAATTGGGTAGCTATGTATATAGTGGATAGAGCAGCAGGTTTTTCATCAGGAAGACTCTTCTTCCTGAATAGCATCCTGCTCCAGCCACTTATCAGCTGTGAACATGGGCAAGTCACTTAACCCTGTTTGCCTTAGTATATCATTTATAAAATAATCTGGAGAAGGAAATAGCAACCACTTTAGTATCTTTGCCAAGAAAACTCCAAATGGAAGCTGGAAAAGTGAAATAGGAGTGAAACATAACAATAACTGCTGCTCAAGGTCACTGATCCCTTAGAATCACAAGTGATAATTCTTAAGGTTTCCACTCCTTACAGAATGTTCCTCCTTGTCCTTGAAATATTACCCAGTAATGTCTATAGGAAATAGAGTTGCCAATCAGTATCTAGTCCTGCATTCAGTCCTAGCATAAGGGTTGCCTATGGATCCTTTCTGACCAGTTGCCAGGTCTTCTTATGCTCCTTGGCTTGGAAATTTCAGAAAAAGGTCCTGCTTTTGGGATCAATGCCTGGTTCCACCACAGCTGTTTCATTCATGTGGCTCTAGGCCAGTCTCTGCCCCCCATTCCACTTTCTGAACTCATAAGTTATTTTAGGCTGAAAGGATGTCTCCATTTATCACTACACACACACACACATACACACACACACACACACATACACACACACACACAGAAACAGAAACAGAGAGAGACAGAGAGACAAAGAGAGAGACAGAGAGACAGAAAGACAGAGAGACAGAGAGAAACAAAGAGAGAGAGTCTCCACAACCCAGTGTCAAACTCTCTGATGGCTTTTCCCTCCATGTCTTGGTGAATTGTGTATTTGTATACATGTAGGATTATGGCTCTTTGGCTTATTCAGAAGAGAAAACAATGGAAATCCTCTGGCAAACCCAAGGCCTGTTTTACTATTGCCTTAAGCACTTCAGAGGTTTGAGGAAGGACAAGACTCTCACTCCATGGTCAGTTTTACTGTGAGTGTTTGATTTCCACATGCCTTTTGTGTTTATCACTATATTGGAAGAATGTTCATCTCAGTGACTAGTCATTGATGGCCTTAAGAGACTTTTTAAGTGGACTTGAGATGAAGACATTTCTCTACCTGCACAAACACCTTTCCATTGCATCTACTTGCAGGTGCATTGGCTACACAATTCATTCAGCAATAATTATCTCTGAAATACTAAACCCCATACTGTTCCAGCACCTGGGAGGGATTTAGTTGAATACCCATGCTAGCTTGAAGCTGAAACCAAAAAAAGAAAGAAAGAAAGAAAGAAACACCTGCTTTTGACATTTTAACAGCAATTGTGCAAATGTTGTAGGTAGGTTCTGGGCTGATGTCAGGGTAGAGCTCTGCCTTGCTACTGACTTCTGTCTCTCTTTGTAGCCATGTTCTATTGTCTTCCCCAGAATTTACTCATATCCAATTCTTTTTGTGCTTCAGTAAAGAAATTTTCATTTTGAAGCTATAAAAAACCAAGGTCATGTCAGAAAATAAAATCTAATTAAAGGGCCAACCTTTCTGAACAACCAAGGCCATAGAAGAATATGAAATCACTAATGAATGATCAACCTCTAAAGATTTATATAAGCATGGGAGGAATAATAATTTTTTTAATTTTAAAACTTGAAGAACTAGAAGTAATGAAAAGGCCTACTATCTCTAATATGCCTATGTAGCCCTGATTCATAAGCATCCAGAAGATAATTCAATAAATCCTTGGGAAAGAATGTCCCTTCATCCAGACTGCTTAGGGGATGAAACAGGGTGTATTCATTCACTCATTCATTCATTCATTTTAATGCATATTGCTTTAGGAATCGTGTTGGGAAAGAAAAATCAGAGCAAAAGGGAAAAACCATGGGAGAGATTAAAAAGAGAGAGAGAGAGAGAGAGAGAGAGAGAAGTACACATAACGTGTATTGATTTACCTGAAATCTCCTTAGTTCTTTTTTTCTGGATTTAGATGACATTTTCTGTTACCACAAAAAGAGCTACTACATACATTTCTGATCATGTGGGTTCTTTTTCCTTCTTTATGATTTCCTTGGGATACAAATCCAATAATGGCACTGTTGGGTCAAAGGTTATGTAGTTTTATAGCCCTTTGGAGAAGTTCCAGATTGTTCTCCAGAATAGTGGATCATTTCACAACTCCACCCACAATGTATTAGTTCCCCAGTTTTCCCATATCCTCTCCAACATTTATAATTATCTTTTCCTGTTCTCTTAATCTTTTCCTGTCATTTTAGGCAATCTGAGAGGTGTGAAGTTCTTTTAATTTGCACTTCTCCAATCAATAGTGATTTAGAGCATTTTTTCATATAAGTACATCATCTGAAAGATTGATCATATCCTTTGACCATTTATCAATTGGGGAATGACTTGTATTCTCATAAATTCAACACAGTTTTATGTTTTTTTAAGAAATAAGACCTTATGATCAAGTTCATGAACCTATCTGGAATTCAGTTTGCTCATTTTTAAATAGCTTTCTTTGTCTTCCTTGACCTCTGGAAGGAAGGAAGGAAGGAAGGAAGGAAGGAAGGAAGGAAGGAAGGAAGGAAGGAAGGAAGGAAGGAAGGAAGGAAAGAAGGAAGGAAAGAAGGAAGGAAAGAAGGAAGGAAGGAAGGAAGAAAGGAAGGAAGGAAGGAAGGAAAGACGGAAGGAAGGAAGGAAGGAAGGAAGGAAGGAAGGAAGGAAGGAAGGAAGGAAGGAAAGAAAGGAGGGAAGGAAGGAAGGAAGGAAAGAAGAAGGAAGGGAGGAAGGGAAGAAGGGAGGAAGGAAGGAAGGAAGAGAGGGAGGAAGGAAGGGAGGGAGGGAGGGAGGAAGGGAGGAAAGGAGGAAGGAAGGAAGGAAAGAAAGGATGGGGAGGGAAGGAAGGAAGGGAGAGAGGAAGGAAGGAAGGAGAGGAAGAGAGGAAGGGAGGGTGGGAGAAAAGGAAAGTGGGAGGGAAGGAGGAAGGAAGGAAGGGAGAGTGGGAGGGTAGAAAAGAAGGGAGGGAGGGAGAGAGGGTGGGAGGATGGGAAGGAGGGAAGGAGAGAAGGAAGGAAAGATTTATTAAACTATTGCTATGGTCCAGAAACTTATATTTTATTAAGAAAAGAAAATATTTGAAGAAATGTTAGAAAAGGGAGGTTTATTGAAGAGGATTGCCTGGAGGTGATACAGAGACTTATTTTCAGGTAAGTTAAGGGAAATTTTCACTTATAAGAATCCAGACTTTGAGAACAGTCCTTGGTTACAGTGCACTAGAAAAAAATAAAAATAATGGTCAGAGTGGAGTAAAGAGATTGTCATTAGGCTTTGCTTTGTTGTTTTTTTTTTTTGTTTGTTTGTTTGTTTTTGCTTTTTTGAAAAATTCAAGAATTCATGTGCATTTAATTGGAATAAAATTACTAAGCCCTTCATCATCACCAGTTTTTTCAAACATAAAGACTTAAGTGACTATTAATAGACAATTGTTAGTTTGGAATATTTTTCCTTCTGTCCATTTCTCCTGTCATTTCAGTTGCAACTAAATACTGTGCCTTAGGTTTATAAGTAAGCACAAAAATCAGCAATAATCTAAGTTATGAATAATTCACAGGGCTTATATGATTAAACTCTCTCACTGGAGAGAGTCTGATGAAATAGAAAAGCTCCAAGTATAAAGAACCAATCACTCTATGAAGAAATGGAACTTAGAATCCTAGAATGTTAGAAATTAACAAAAAGTACCTTGAGCATTTTTTTTTTAGAATAAGCTTCCCATTTTACAGATAGATACGATGAGGTACAGAGAAGCCAAATGATTTGTTCAGAGTCACACATACATCATGTTTATGGTTAAGGCAAGCTTTTAATTTCTGAGGTTACAAATCATACTAACTTATTGTCCTGGTTTTCAAGAAGAAATGGAAATATCTGCTCAAAAAATTGTAAAACCCATTAAAGGGATAACTTTTGAGTGTTTAGAAAACAAGCTGATGATCAGCTTTCAAGACCATCATCACAGAGAGATGTGTTTCTCAGCTCTGTGTTTTCAATCATGTAGGAAATTGTCAGTGGGGAAACTCCATCGATGCAGATCAATAATTGCAGTGAAACTTATGATTTATAGTATCTCCTAATGGTGTAACCCTTCGCAAGCTTCTTAACAGTCTAAACTCAAAGTTACAGAAGAATTGTTGATCCACATTGATGGTTTTTCCATAGAGACTTCCCTTCATGGTTTATAACACTGAGGCATAAAATGACTTGCCTACAGGCACGGAGCTAGCATGTATTAGTTTCCTCTCACCCCACTGGGGATTTTAGCAAGGTATTTTGGGATTTCATGAAATTATGAGAACCTGTTGAGTGAACATACCAATGGAACCTATGTCAATCCAGATGTAAATAAGTAGTAGAGAGCCCCAAGAAAATATTCCTTTGGTATTGGGCTATTCAACATTTTTACCAATGATCTTAATGAAGACATAAATCTTCCTTGTCAAATTTGCAGATAATAGAAATCTAAAAAAGATATCTAGTATGTCAAATGCTAATCAGAATAAAAACTATTTTTATATTTACTAATATACTTAATTTATATTTATTATTTAATTAAATTTAATCATCTAATATATTATATTAAATAATAATATTTCATAATATTTTAAATTATAATATCCTTAATTAGATAGAAAACAAACAAAAAACAAAAAAGATCATTTACATGTTTATAACAAAACAAAACAAAAAAAAAGAATGATATATGAAACTCTGAATTTCTGTTTAACATCCTCCTCGTTTTTAAAAGCATAGTATGGATTTTATACTTTACTTTGCAAACTATCCCATTTTTCTATGCGTTTTTCCAAATTCCAATACATTTAAAAAATATTTCATAGTTCATCTTTTTTTTTCTTTTTGTGTCACTATTTTCTAAGGCACCCTTTTCCAATTTGGGACATTTCTTATAGTTAAAAATAATAATATACAACTATTGCAACATTGGCATTATAAAAAAAAGAAAAGAAAAGAAAAAAAAAAAAACAACCTAGAGGCTCTAGAGTCCTGAAAGCTTACTCTGAATAACTATTGTGACAGGCAGATAAAAGTTAACGTGATTTAGCTTACATTAATGAGAAAGGTGGCAGTTCCTTTGTACTCTGTCCTAGCCAGAACTCATTAGAAATATTTTGTTTCATTGCTGGGGGGGGAATTACATATTTTAGATAGGGCACTGCTAAAAATAGGAATTGGACAAAAGCAACCAAAATTCATCCATTTGAAACAAAGTAATCATTAAGCATTTAGTGCCTTTATCTGCCAGGTACCATCCTAGGTATGGGAATTACAGAACCAAAAAATAAAATAATTTACTCTCAAAGAGTTTACATTTGATTAAAGGGCTCAGAAATTGTGCTATGTAAGCCTAAGAAGATGAAATGGAATGTTTAATCTGGTTAAAATATAACTTTTGGTGAGGGCATAATAAAGATTTTGAAGTGTTTAAATAGTCATCATACAAAAGTAGGAATTGGCTTCAGAGAGTAGAACAAGGACCGAAAGGTGAAGATTGAAGAGATGCAAAGAATGTAAAAATCTATCTTTTCAAGATGTTCAGAAGTACATTAGACTATTGGGGGGGGGGGGAATTTAGAGAGTTTTCTTGTATTGTGGACCTTCATAGAAAGTCCAGTTCATCCCTTGTTGCCTTGTTTGTTTGGATTTAAGTTGTATTCATGACCTCTGAGTTCTCTCCAAATCCTCAGATATTGAAACTTATAAACCTTTTATAAATCACTTTGTCACAGGTAAATCCACATTGTTAAATCACAGGTAAGTAGATAACATTTCTCCTCAACTTTTGTCCTTTTTTCTAGCATTAACTTCAAAGAGGCTGTACTAGGTTGCCCCTTATAGACAATGCAGTTGGCAAGGGATGTGAAGGGCAGCAGAAGAAAGTGTGTTATGCTTTGATATAACCTGACAAGTTTCCTTTTATTTTTTTACCTCCTTTTCAAGCAAAGACATGTAGGTCTGAACATCTAAAAGTCCTTAAAATATAATTTCAAAGGTGTGTCTGGTCCTCCGAAATGATATATAACACACCATTGGAAAACTTTTATTCATGGCTTGAAAGTTCATCAGATTTGGACATTCATAATGAAATCAAAGGCATAGAAAGACAATATACCAAATGCATCAAGCCAGCAAAGAAAAGTACAAAATCTAAACAAATAGTTTTGCTACTCATGACATATATTCTTGCAGCTACTTCCTCCATAGAAGGAAGGCCTAACAAAAATCAGCTTTTAGCACCAGTCTTGGGAAGACATAATAAAAGTTTCATTTATTGATTTTAAAGCAGATATATTGGCTGTTGACTGCTCTGTTCTAAAGACATGCCAAGAGACTTTTGATTTTTTGTAGTTTTTATAATGCTTTTTTAAAAAATAATTTTGATGTCTTTTTATATTTTAATGGTTTTATGTATTTTTATTTTTTATACTTTTTTAATAATGATAATTCTCTATAACATTTACAATGCATTTTTATTTCAAACCTGGAAGTTAAGTAGTAAAATAATTTGTTTCTTCACTTGTTCATTTACTCATTTTCCATTTCATTCATCTTTCTCTTTTCTTTTTTCCTTCTCCAAACAATTATTTTTATTAGCATAAGGAACTACCAATGAAAGAAATTTTTTTTCATCTATACCTGTCCTGCAACTTAAAATAGTTGCATTCTAAGAGGTTAAATGACTTAACTGCTCATATACCTAGTATGTGTAAGAAGCAAGATTTAGATTCTTTCTGATATTAATACCAGGTGTCTATCTACTATTCCATGATATATTAGGTACAGGTATTATTGACTGATTTTTAAGTGAGGAGACTAACACTAAATGGTGAAATGATTTTCCTAGGTTCATGCAACTAATTAACAGCTGAATCAGGATTTGAACTCAGACTTTTACACATTTAATTCCCACTTATGATAATTTTGGCTTTTTGGGGTGGAGTCCAAACCTCTCTTCTAGTGATGCTATCATCCTCCTGATAAACAACCTGCTTCTAATCATTTTAAAGCAACTTATGTTGATTCACTTTGCCTAAATTCTGATTAATTGTAGATATTTTGCAGTTATAATGAGGTCTTTTTGGAAGCCACTAACTAAGACCCTTAACCATAATTTAAAAAAATATACATATATATATATATATATATATATATATATATATGCACACACACATATATATTCTTAAGGAAGGCTTGGCCTTGTAACTTAATTCTCTTGAACTGTATCTATTTCAATTTTGATATCAAGACTTAAGGCAAAGGGGGATATAGTACCATGTTAACCATTTACCTCCTTGCCCCCAGGGATTTCTCATGCAGAAGGTCTAGAAAGGATAAAGTGACCTGTACTTTCTCATGCCCATACCCTCTACCAGAGTAGTCTTGTAGTGCAGCTTCTTGACCAGATCCTCATACTGCTGCTTCCTCTTGTAAGAAAGGATTCCAGGGGCTCATTATTCAAATATTAGTTTATCACCTACCCTTTTGTACTCTTCCATCAGAATGATTCTGAATCTTCATCTAACAATGAAAAAAACCTACTTTTAAATGTCACTTCTTCCTTTACTCCATTTCCTCAACTCTAGCCAAATTTTTTCTCAAATGCCTTAATATGTACCTTTGATGCCATCTCTTCTTATGCTGTTAATTGTTATTCTTCACTTATTCAGTTGTGCCCTGTACTTTGTGTCCTCATGGACTATTTCCCAAAGTCTATCTAAGCTCATTTGTTGCTTCTATCACACTCCTTTTCTGCCATCCCCCTTTCCTCTTATTTTCAATCTTTCCCAACATCAGGGTCTTTTCCAGCGATCCCTATCTTCTCATTATGTGGCCAAACTATTTAAGCTTCAGCTACAGTATTTGACCTTCCAGTGAATAGTCTGAGTTAACTTCCTTAAGTATTGAGTGATTCGATCTCCTTAACATCCAAGGGATTCTAAAAAATCTTCACCAGTCCAACAATTTGAAAACATTGATTCTATGGCACTCAGGTTTCCTTATAGTTCAACTCTTATAGCTCTACATTGTTTCTAGAAAAAACATAGCTTTGACAATATGACCTTTGTCAGCAAGGTGATGATATCTATCCTTTTTTCATATGTTGTCCTGATTTGCCAGTTTTCCTTCCAAAGAGCAAGCATCTTTTAATTTCATGAATGCAGTTGAATTTCCAAGTGATCTTTAAGTGCAAGAAGATAAATTATGATGTTGCTTCCATTTTTTCCTCCCTGTATTTGCCAAGAAGTAATGAGATCAGTCGATAAGTTTTTTGTTTTGTTTTGTTTTTGGTGTTAAGCTTCTCACAATTAAACTTTCTGTAACACTTGACACTGGTGACTGACTGCTTTGCCTAAATGCTGTCTTTTCTTTCTAAATTTTCTTGACACTGTAATTTGTTAATTCTTCTTTCTCATTCTTTACTCTTCTAATCTTTTTTCAAATGAAATTTCATTTTTTTCCAATTTTATATAAATTTTTAACATTAATCTAAAAAAGATTGAGTTCTAAATTCTCTTCTTTCCCTTCTCCTTTCCATGAGACAGTAAGTAATTTGAAATAGGTTATCCATGTCCAATCATGCAAAACATTTCCATATTAGTCAGGTTATGAGAGAAGACAATAACCAAAACACACTATACACACAAATAAAGAAAATGAAAATTAGTATGCTTCAATCTACATTCAGACTCAATCAGTTCTTTCTTAGGTTATGGATAGCATTTTCCATCATGCGTTCTTTGGAATTATTTTTGATCATTGTATTACTGAGAATGACTATGGCAATCACAGTTGATCATTATACAATAATGCTGTTATTGTATATGTTATCTTGATTCTGTTCACTTCATTTTGAATCAGTACATATATGTCTTTCCAGGTTTTTTCTGAAGATATCCTCCCTATTATTTCTTTTGTTTTTTGTTTTTTGTTTGTTTGTTTGTTTTTCAGCATAATGGTATTTTATTTTTTTCCAACTATATGTAAAAATAGTTTTCAACATTCATTTTTATAATATTTTGAGTTCTAGTTTTTTTTTTCCTCCCTCCCTTCTTATACTCTCTCCTCCTAATTCCAATTTGATATAGGAGTATACATGTATAATCATGTTAAACATATATCCACATTTGTCATTTTGTAAAAGAAGAATCAGATCAAAAGGAAAAAAAACACAATAGACTGCTCATTACTTCTTATAGCATAACAGTATTTCATTACACAACTTATTGCACATGCCCAGTATTTAGTCCTTCCCTGTCTAGTTCTTAAGATTTATGACAGATCTAGCTGAAGGCATCATAATCTGCTTTCTCTACTTCCCTTTATCCCCTAGGTCTCTGCTGTGGGTACTCAGGTTGGAAGTATCCCTAGATCTTGACCTGGAGAGAGCACAGACTTATCCATTATCATCACCTATCTGTGGCTTTAAATGCATCTTTCACCTAATAAATTAAGTACTCAGTCTTGCATTTTGAAACTAAAGGAGAATCATACCCATTCCCTAATTGATGGACACTGCCTCAATTTTCATTTTTTGCCATCAGAAAAAGAGTTGCTATAAATATTTTTTGAACAAACAGGTTCTCTATCCCCAACTTCTTTTTAATCTTTTTGGGATACAGTGATATTGCTGGATTTTTTATCAATTTCACTTCTGTGTGTGGGGTCATTCAAGAATATAGCATTGGTTCTTTTCCCATTGTGCCTTATCTTCTCTTACTTTTTTTTTTTTAACTTTTGGAAAGGAATATTTACTTTTTTCCCAAATTTTATTTTATTTAAAGAAACAGAATTAGAAAAAAGAAAACCAGAAAAGGAAAACAAAAGAAAACATTGTCATGTGCCCAGGAGAATATCAGGGAAGATTCAAAATATATGACAACAAATACCAATTCAATAAAGCATATATATATGTATATACATATATATGCATATATATGCATGTATATACACACATATATGTATGTATATATACACACATACATGTACATATATGTAAATATAAATATATACATATATACATATATGTACATATATAAATATATATGTGTGTGTATTAGTAGAAGAAATTATATTGAAATTATATTATCTATCTTCTCCTTACTTCTTTGTAAATTGTTCTTTGCTCTCTGCTGTTCACCTATTTTTATTTTATTCTCTCCCCCACTTTTATCTCTATCAGCACTCTCAAGCAGGATATATTTAAGAAAGGATATATTTATATATACATATGTAGATTTATATATATACAAAAACATACAAACACACACACAAATATATCCCCACACATATATTTCCTATCCCTGCTGACCCTTTGCTTTAATTTTACCTCTGACTTCCCTTCTTATTACTAGATTAAGGGAAACTAGATTAAGAGGGAATATTACCCCCAACCTGCGAATCCCTCCCTTGTCTTCTCTTTGTTTCCCTTTCTGCCCATTCCTTCCCCATTATTTCTTTATATATTTTGGAGGGTGCTATAGTAACTCATTTAACCATTTTAGCCCATTCCCAATGTGAGTAGGTTTTCAGAACTATGATCCCTACTCACCCCTCTAATGCCTCTGTGTCTATTCTTCCTCTGTATCCCCTTTGAATGACATAATTGCTATGTTTACCTTAACTCTGTCCTAGTCTTTCTTTTGAGATGTTGTATTGTTGGTGTCAATTTTAATTGCTATAAATTACCCATGTAAAAAAAAAAACAAAAAACAAACAAACAATTTATCCATGCAGAGTTCCTTAAAATTGCTCTTTGATATTGACTGTTATATGTTAAATTTTCTATTAAGTTTAGCATTGATTCATAGAAAGTCCTGGAAATCTGCAAGTTGATTGTATGTCCATTTTATCTCATTCAGTATTATAGATAATTTTACTGGGTATGATATTTTTGGCCATAGGCCTAGTTCTTTTGACTGTCAGTAGATATGATACCAGGACTTGCAGTCTTTTATTGTGGCTACTGATAAGTCCTGTACAATTCTAATTGTAATTCTAGCATATTAAAATTGTTTTTTTTCTTGTTTCTTGCAAAATGTTTGCTTTGATCTTGAAGTTTTGAAATTTGGCATTAATATTCCTATGTGTTTTTCTATTTCTACTTTCCCCTCATAGTCTATCATTCCAGGACAATTTTCTTGGATTATTTTTTGCATTATTGTGTCAAGGTCCTTTTTTTTTGTTACAATTTTTAAGCAGACCAATTATTCTTATTTTTTTTTTCTTTATATGTTCTCCAGATCTGTCATTTTCCTTATAAGATGCTTCACATTCTTTTCTATTTTTTCATTCTTTATAATTGTTTGTTATTTCTTGGTCTTTCATAGCTTCACTGGCTTCCCCTTGGCCAATTCTAATTTTCAAAGAGTTATGTTTGTTTCTGAAACTCTGTATCTCCTTTTCTAGTTATTTAACTTTTTTTACAATCTTGTTTTTTTGGAATGGTTTTTATTTTATTTTATTTTAGTTTTTTTTAGTTTTTCCTCAATGTCACTCTTTGACTTCTAAATTCTTTTTTGAGTTTTTTGATAAATTGTCTCTGGATAGGGAGCCATTTTATATTCATCTTTAGGGTAGAAGCATTTTAAAATGTCCTTCTCTGAATATGAATCCCAATTTTCCCTGTTCACATAGTATTTTTCTATAGTGTTTTCATTTTTCTTTGCCTTCTCACTTTTTTTAATAAAAGGTATTAGTGTAAGCACCTCTTATTCTGGGATGGGGTGATGACATATCTGGCTTTCAGAGATTCTCACAGCTTTTTTCTCTGACCAGGAACCCCAAACCAAAACCTCTACCCTCTAACAAGTGTCCACAGCCAGCAGAGCCCTTCCCCTATTGTCTCTGCACGCATGGGTGTGCTGATTCCTTCTCACCCAGGGCTGCATCTGAGCAACATAGTTAAGCCTGGCATTCTTAATCCATCACTGTTCCCTTAGTCTTCCCAGACACTCCAATTCTACAAACAGTCTGGGAGATGAAAGTTTCTGTGGTTTCTGCTGAAGCTCCAACCATAACCAGCTAGCCTTAGGGCTTCCCATTTGGTGTTTCTGAAGAGTTAGATTGGAGGTGTTTGCACTTCATATGGGTCAATCCTGTCCCCAATCTTTCTTTGAATCTTCTTTGGTCTTTCTTCATATCTTCTTGAGTTGTATCAGGAGGAACCCTGTTCTACCCCAAATCTTGATTTTTTAAAAGTCTATGTTTGCCATGAGACACAAATTTGCTCTAATTGTGGGAATTTGGGATTTACCAACCTATTCTGCCATCTTCCCAGAATTCTCTCTCTTTCTTACTTGATGATCACATCTGTTCCCATAGGCATAATTATTATCTCTGCATATAATTCTCAGATATATAGTTATTTCCAGACCTTGTTTCTTTTCTGAGATTTTAATCAAGCATCCCTAAATACCTGTTGGATGTGTTGTACTGGATTTCCCACAAATATCTCAAAGTCAATGCATTAGAACCATTGTTATCTTTCTTATTACTTTTCCTTAACCCCTCCCAACCCCCCCCTTTCATGTTGAAAAACCCTCCTTCTTCCTAGTTACCATTGCTCTAAACTTCAGTATCATCCTTGGGTGTGAACTTTCACTCATTCCACATAGCCATTTTATTACCATAATTTCTCATTTCTGTTACACAACTACTACTCATGAGTCCTTATCTCTCATCTGGATTATTGAAGAAACCTTCTAATAACTGACTCACGTCTTTCTCCATTCATCTCCATTTATCCTTTATTTATCCCCCATTCACCAAGCAATATAATTTTCCTAAAGCATAGCCATTCCCTACTGTACCAGACTTTATAAATCAACAATCTTCAAACCAGTTGGTACTAGCTAAAAAATAGGCTACCCAATCAGTGGAACAGGTTAGATCCACAAGACAAAATAGTCAATGACTTTAGTAATCTACTGTTTGACAAACCCAGTGACCCTAGCTTTTGAGATAAGAACTCACTATGTGACAAAAAATGCTGGTGAAATTGGAAATGAGTATGGCAGAAACTAGGCATTGAGCCACATCTAACTCTCTATACCAAGACAAAGTTAAAATGGGTTCATGATTTAGACATAAAGAGTAATATTATAAGCAAATTAGAAGAAGATCAAAGGATAGTTTAACTCTCAGACCTGTGGAGAAGGAGTCAATTTGTAGCCAAAGAAGAACTGGAGTATTTTATTGAATACAAAATGGATAATTTTTAACATATTAAATTTTAAAAGTTTTTGTACAAACAAAATGAATGCAGGCAAGATTAGAAGGGAAACAACAAATTGGGGGAACATTTTACATCCAATTCTCTGATAAAGGCCTCATTTCTAGTTTATATAGAATTGCCTTAAATTTATAAGAATTTAAGTCATTCTTCAGTTGATAAATGGTCAAAGAATATAAACAGATATTTCTAGTCATATGAAAAGGTGTTCTAAGTCACTATTGATCAGAGAAATACAAATTAAGACAACTCTGAGATAAGTGAAACACACCTTTCAGATTGGCTAAGATGACAAGAAAAGATAATGACAAATGTTGGAGGGAATATGGGAAAATTGTGACACTAATACATTGTTGGTAGAGTTGTGAACTGATTCAACCATTCTGGAGAGCAATCTGGAACTATGCCCAATGGGCTATAAAACTGTGCATATCCTTTAATCCAGCAGTGTTTCTACTGTGCTTATATCCCAAAAAGATCATAAAAAAGGGAAAAGGACCCACATGTATAAAAATATTTGTGGCACCCATTTTTGTAATGGCAAGAAACTGAAAACTGAGTGGATGCCCATCAGTTGGAGAATGGCTAAATAAATTATGGCATATGAATGTTTTGGAATGTTATTGTTCTGTAAGAAATGACCAACAGGATGATTTCAGAAAGGCCTGGAGAGACTTACATGAACTGATGCTAAGTGAAATGAGCAGAATCAGAACATTATACATGCCATATGATCAATTCTGATGGATGTGACTCTCTTCAATAATGAGAACAGTTCTATTAGATTTGTGATGAAGAGTCATCTGCACTCAGGGAGAGGATTATAGGAACTGAATATGGATCACCACATAGTATTTTAACTCTTTCTATTGTTGTTTGCTTGCATTTTGTTTTCTTTCTCATTTTTTTTTCTTTTTTATCTGATTTTTTGCAGCATAATATTTGTGGAAATATGTATAGAATAATTGCACCTGTTTAACATATATTGGATTACTTGCCATCTAGGGGAGGAGGTGGGGGATAGGAGGGAACAAATTTTGGAACACAAGGTTTTGCAAGAATGAATGTTAAAAATTATCCATGCGCTTTTCTTGCTGGACTGATGGTGTGAAGGAGAGTTGGCTACTCTCTCTCCATACAATCTGGATCCATCCTTTTTCATGGAGTGATTCCCAAGGTCTAGTTGTCATGACTGAACAAATAAATGACCCTTTGGGGTACTCTTAAAGGCCACAATGGCTGGGTGACCCAGATCACCATGACTCCTCAGTTCCCAGACATGATCCTATCAGCCTCCTGAGATAAGACCATTATCATGTGGAAGATAACCAGAGATGAAACAAATTATAGGATCCCTCAGGGTGCCCTCAGAGGTCACTCACATTTTGTTAGTGATGTGGTCATTTCCTCGGATGGCCAGTTTGCACTCTCAGCCTCCTGAGATCTAAGACTGTGGGATCTCACAACTGGTACCACTACCAGGAGCATTGTTAGTCACACCAAAGATGTGCTGAGTGTAGCCTTCTCTTCAGACAACCACCAGATTGTCTCTGGTTCCTGGGATAAGACTATCAAGCTGTGGAATACCCTGGGTGTCTGCAAATACATTATGCAAGATGAGAGCCACTCAGAGTGGGTGTCTTGTGTCCGTTTTTCACCCAACAGTAGCAATCCTATCATTGTTTCCTGTGGCTGGGACAAATTGGTCAAGGTTTGGAACTTGGTCAACTACAAACTGAAGACAAACCACACTGGCCACACAGGTTACCTAAACACAGTTACAGTTTCTCCTGATGGTTTTCTCTGTGCCTCTGGAGGGAAGGATGATCAGGCCATGCTGTGGGACCTCAATGAGGGTAAGCACCTTTATACTCTGGAAGGTGGTGATACATTAAGTGCCCTCTGTTTCAGCCCCAATCACTACTGGCTCTGTGCTGCCACTGGGCCCAGCATGGAGATCTGGGACCTAGAGGGCAAAATCATTGTGGATGATCTTAAAGAAGAAATTATCAGCATGAGCAGCAAGGCTGAGCCTCCCCAGTGCACTTCCTTAGCCTGGTCTGCTAAAGGCCAGACTCTATTTGCTTGATATACAGACAACTTGGTACAGGTGTGGCAAGTGACCATTGGTACTTGGTAAAAGGGTCAATCGTAACTCAAATTTTGAAATAAAGACATCAATTTTTGCCTTCTGAAAAAAAAAAGAAAATTATCCATGCATGGTGTTTTGAAAATTAAAAAAAATAACTTTAGTTTTAAAAAAAATGCATAGTTACTCCTCTATCATTCCTCCTTCATAATAAATTTCATTGATCCCCATTACCTCCAAGATCATATATTAAATTCTCTGTCATTAAAAACTCTTCAAAGTCTGGATCTTTCCTATTTTTCAAGTCTTCTTGTGACCACTGTATAAGCCATTGATATTGGCCTTTTTGCACATGACATTCTTTTTCTCATCTATATATACCTCCATCTTCCATGGCTGAAGTGCTTTGCCTCCTCAACTCCACTCCTTAGTTTTCTTGTCTTTTAAAAAACTCAGCTGAAATCTAACCTTCTAGAAGAAAATTTTCCTAGGTCTTCCTCCCTCCCTTATTCACCCACCCCCATTCTGATATGCTGATTCCTCCACAACCACCACTGCACCACTGCTGGTAACTTGCTCAGTTACTCTGTGTGTGTTTATATATATATATATATGTATATATGTATGTATGTATATATGTATATATGTATATATATATGTACATATGTAGTTATATATATATATATATATATATATATATATATATGTAGTTATGTATATTTCTACTCCATTTTAGTGTGGATTTTTGACAGGAGACTGTTTTTGACTTTCCTTTTATCCCCAGAGTTTAGAAGAGTGTTGACTTATTAGGTCTGAAATACCTGATGATTGACATCCTCCTCCTTATAACTATTATTATTATTATTATCAATTATTCAAATTGGGAATGTTAGAAGAAAGAATCAGAGCAACAATTAGAAAAACAGAAGAGAGGAAAACAATGAAGTCATGAAGTTTAGTCCTATAAAAATAAAACTAAGTAAACTAATTTATAGCAGAAGAAAGATAGACAAAAGAAGGTGAAGGGAAGAGCCTGATCAGAGCTCCCAAATTCCTCCTAGGCAACAGCATGAATGAAGGGAAAGAACTATACACTCTGACCAAAGACAAAAAACATTTCTATGGCCTGAAGCTAACAAAGAAAAGTGTGGGATTGATACAACAAAGAGGCAGGAAGAAAAAAAAATGGAACATATTAAGCAAGGAGGTGACCCATGTTCTATGATCAAAGTTACTGAAAAACAAGTTACCAGTCTATGAAGAGAGAATAAGATTGGCTATTTCCATCTTTTGTCAAATCAGTTATTCCAAACAGTTGAAAACTCAGGGTTCTATCAGTTTTGCGCCACCATCTTGAGTATATTTATCTTATATTTTTATCTTTTTGATTTGTATCCTCCAATATCTACTTAGAGCCAATAAAATGAGAAATCTTTCCAGAAATCTGATGATCCAATCCTGATTAATCAAAAATAATTTATTAGAGTACTACACTAGTCATGGAAGATGAAAAAAAAGATCCCTTGCCTTTAAGGAGTTTATGTTCTGTTAGAGGAAACAATGTGTAAACATACATACCTACAATATGCCAATGTACAATCTATCTATCTCTCTATATCTATACACACACACACACACACACACACACACACACACACACATATGGATGTTTGTATATACCAGTGTCCTTGTACTGTTAAGGATAGCATTCTGTAAGAATCATTTCTATAATCTAATTGAATCTGACTGACTAAATGATATTGATTGATTAACATAGTGGTTAACACATGAGCAGGAGCTCTTGAACTTAGAAAAGATACCCACAATCCCTCAGGATTATTCTAAGAGTTCTGAGGGGATCTGGTAGCATTCATGGGACCATGACTTGTAAGTCTCAGTAGGAGTTGGACAGGTCACCTCAGATTATATGCTGTCCTGTCTTGTAACTCTTCAAAGTAAAGAGGACTGCAATTAAACAATCCTTTAAGGAACCAACTACAGTGCTGTGGGGAGAAAATTGGGGCCTACATGGAGTGGAAAACTTTTCATCTTAAATAAAAAAAGGTTTAGATTCATTGTTATCACCACACCCACACAATATATTATTTTCCTAGTAAGAATTATCAATTTCTTACACATCTTCTTTATATTTATCATGAAACCTGGTCCTTAAAATAAATGTGGTTTTTATTCTAGCTGATTTTCTCTGAAGGTCACAGGATTATACATTTAGAGTTAAAGTACAAGCCCTCATTTTACAAATAAGGAACTGAGGGAAGAAAAGTTTGCCAAGATCACACATATCATAACTATCAAAGAAGAAATTTGAACCCAGTTTTTCTTGATTCAAAATCTATTACTCTCTTCACAATGAAAATTTCTTTAAATGATGTATTTTCTTCATTGTATAAAGTAGGAATGTTTCACCCCTATGGATTACTCTAACCTGGCAGCTCCCCTTAGAGGTACTCTTAATGCCCGTCCGTCAATGGCACGGCTAGGCCACACTTACCCGTCTTCAGGCACCAACCCGGATCCCATAGAGACAGACCACCATTAGGTAGGGGTGAAGCAAAAGCGAACTTTATTCTGAGATAGCACATATTTATACCCCACTGATGATATGGGGGAAGGGGGAAGTCCTCTAGGAACCTGGCATAATGGGATTGGCCCGAGAAGGAGGGAGGTGTGCTAGGCTTTGAGATCACTAAGGAGGGAGGTGTGGTACCTGGAATCAGACACAGCCTCATGGGGCTATGCCCCACCTCCATATAGGACCTACACCTCAGAAGCGCTCATCCCTCAGGTCCTCCCACATGCCTTGCTTGAACTGCATTCCTTGCTTCTAGAGGCTTTTTAACCCTTACAAGGAATATGTGAATTCTTTTTTTTTTGTTATCATCAACTTAGGGAGTATTTCTACTTCTTAGCAGGAGGTCCTTGTCTTCTCTAACAATAACAACAACAACAACAACAACAACAAATCCCTCCATAAATAACATACATATATATTAGTGTCTTCATAGACCTTTCCTAAAACAAAGACTCATCAATGCATAATAGATGAATTTAGGAGGAGCAAAGAAAACCTCAAAAGATCCATAAGCATTTAAAAGAAATGACAACTCAGCAGAAACTCTCTTGCAACTCAATCAAATGAAAATTTTGTACATATGTTCATTCCTTTGTGACAGATGAAGTTTCATAAAGTTAATTCATTTTTCTGCTTTCCTTGATTTTGTGATACTTTCCCCTCTACAGTCTAACTGTGATTGAACCCCTGAATTTCTCTATGATCTAATTTATAATAATCTGAGACAAGGGGAAGATGGGAACTCAGAATAGTGTCCTATAAAGAATATAGAACTTGGAAGCAGAAGATCTGACTGGGTTCAAATCTTTTTGCTACCTACTTGTTCTATGACATGGAGCAAGTCAAATCAACAAATTCTCTTAATCACTTAATATATGCCAGGTACTGCCATATTATCTCTCCATATCTCAACTTTGTCATATGTAAAATGAGGCACTTTGAACAGATAATCTTAAAGTTCCCTCTGAATTTAATATATCATGGTTAATTTTCTTGGATATCTTCCAGGTGCTATTTTGCATTCAAAGTTCTTTTTTAGCTTTTATGTTCTATTTCCTCCAAATAACAGTCTATATTTTAAAGTATCTTCCAGTTGTAATCAGTACATGAGTAAAATAATAAATGAAAATTTTATCAGTTGTCTTAACCCATGGAATCACTGAATTTTATCTTCTAGGCCTTCAGCCAAGAAAAATATTTTAAAGAATGTAGAAGTCCATGTTTATGTCTTTTGTCTACCTTGTAACTTTATCCCACATCTTATGGTTGAGTGACAAAAGACCCTCCCACCTGCATTGACACATGAATCTTAAGTATTCCCAAGTGGATATTTGTTTTGAACATGATTCCTTATTGTAATTTAATAGTGAGAGAATAGGAAATTAATTTTTAAAATTTTTAAATTAATTTTATAATTATAACATTTTTTGACAGTACATATGCATAGGTAATTTTTTACAACATTATTCCTTGTACTCCCTTCTGTTCTGAATTTTCCCCTCCTTCCCTCCACCCCCTCCCCTAGATGGCAGGCATTCCCATACATATTAAATATCTTATAGTATATCCTAGGTACAGTATACGGGCAGAACCAAATTTTGTTGTTATTGTTGTTGCAAAGGAAGAATTGGATTCGGAAGGTAAAAATAACCTGGGGAGAAAAACGAAAATGCCAACAGTTTACACTCATTTCCCAGTGTTCCTTTTCTGGGTGTAGCTGATTTTGTCCATCATTGATCAATTGAGATTGGATTAGCTCTTTCTATGTTGACAATATCCACTTCCATCAGAATACATCCTCATACAGTATCATTGTTGAAGTGTAAAATGATCTCTTGGTTCTGCTCATTTCACTCAGCATCAGTTTATGTAAGTAAGTCTCTCCAAGCCTCTCTGTATTCATCCTGTTGGTCATTTCTTACAGAACAATAATATTCCATAACATTCATATACCATAAATTACCCAACCATTCTCCAATTGATGGGCATCCATTCATTTTCCAGTTTCTAGCCACTACAAAAAGGGCTGCCACAAACATTTTGGCACAATCAGGTTCCTTTCTCTTCTTTAGTATTTCTTTGGGATATAAGCTCAGTAGTAGCACTGCAGGATCACAAGGTGTGCACAGTTTGATAACTTTTTGGGCATAGTTCCATATTGCTCTCCAGAATGGTTGGATTCTTTCACAACTCCACCAACAATGCATCAGTGTCCCGTTTTCCCACATCCCCTCCAACATTCATCATTATTTATTCCTGTCCTGTTAGCCAATCTGACAGGTGTGTAGTGGTATCTCAGAGTTGTCTTAATTTGCATTTCTCTGATCAATAGTGATTTGGAACACTTTCATATGAGTGGAAATAGTTTCAATTTCATCATCTGAAAATTGTCTGTTCATATCCTTTGACCATTTATCAATTGGAGAATGGCTTGATTTCTTATAAATTAAAGTCAATTCTCTGTATATTTTGGAGATGAGGCCTTTATCAGAACCTTTAACTGTAAAAATGTTTTCCCAATTTGTTACTTCCCTTCTAATCTTGTTTGCATTAGTTTTGTTTGTACAAAAGCTTTTTAATTTGATATAGTCAAACTTTTCTATTTTGTGATCAATAATGATCTCTAGTTCTCCTTTGGTCACAAATTCCTTCCTCCTCCACAAATCTGAGAGGTAAACCATCCCATGTTCCTCTAATTTATTTAAGATCTCGGAGAACAGGAAATTCTTTACAGAATCAGAACTTCTAAGTCTCAGTTGCCACGCAGTTCAAATCTTAATAAGGAACAAACCATTCTGCAACATATATCTACAACATAATATATAGGGATTACTCTACTATATCTTTGTTTGATTACATATGATAGATTGATGGATTGTGTTTAGTACTTAGTGTCATAATTAATGAAGGACATTGATAATCTGGCGAACATTTAGGGAAGGGAATGAACAACTATGTAATTACTTGAGATCATGTCATATGAAGATCAATTGAAGGAACTCATGTTTAATCTGAAAAAGAGAAGACATTGGTATGACATATATTCCTTAGAGAAATTGAAGGAATATGTGATCCTAACCTGAGAGAAAAATTAGAATATATATAGAAGCACAGAGCAAAATATATATGTGTGTGTATGTAATATATATACATATGTATATATATGTGTGTGTATGTTATATATATATATATACATATGTTTAGTATATAAAAACTATGTCAGAGAGAAAAATAATTCAACAAAACAAAACAGCTGCCTAACTGTTAAAACTCTCCAATATAAAATGGATTGCCTTGGGAAGTGAAGAATCTTACTTGCATGGAAAACCATTTCTCAAAAAGTCTGTAGAGCAAACCTTGTTCAGTTATTGGTTTGACTAGTTGGGCATCTTGATCTCTTCCAATTCCAAAAATTCAAGATTTAGTCTGTACTTGAACCATTAGGACTCTTAAAATCTTCATGTTCTATGATTGACATACCATCATCATCATATCTACACCAGAAATATACTGGTGTTAAAAATATGGCAGAAAGTGTTCCTGAATTTTCCAAGTACAATCCAATCCCTTCCTATTCAATTCTGCACCTATAGTAGTTATTTAAGATATACGTATTGATATAATAACTCAATGGACTTTTAATCAAAATGCATGCCATGATATGGGAAATGTGGGAAGAAAATCAGAGAATCACAGATGGAGAGATCAAAGCAAGATTTGAAGCATCTAATGTATCTCTCTCATTTTATAGATACATAAATCAAGGTTCAGAGACCTCAATTTGAAAAAAAAATCGAACAATAGGTCAAAAATGAGTCTAGATCTTCTGATATCAAATATAATACTCTTTCTTTGAAAGATACTTATTCTTGTCTTGGTCAATACATACCACACCAATAATGTTAAGTGCAGTCAAGGTTATACTTTTATGGAAATTTTCAAAGCTACCTTTGAAATTTATTTACTAGGGGCAGCTAGGTGGTGCAATGGATAGAGCACCAGCCCTGAAGTCAGCAGACCTTGAGTTCAAATCTGGTCTGACACTTAAAATGTCCTAGTTGTGTGACCTTTGGCAAGTCACTTAACCCAAAAACTGCCTCAGCCAAAAAAATGTATTTACTATTGCATAGTCTTCTGTATTAATAATGTAAGGTTATTTATGATCAATGCATTCATAAGGGAAAAAATTACATTAGGAGTCTGAGGACCTGGGTTCAAAACCTATTATAAACATTTCCTGACCTCAGAAAAACCATTTAACCCATCTGCAAAAACCAAGGGGTTGGAGTAGGTAGCTTTTGAGGGCTCTTTTATCTCAAAATCAATGATTCTATGATCTTTCATTTCAATGCTTATTATTCTTAGATTTAAAAAAAAATGCCTGTGTGCTAATTTAACTCATTCACAACTGAAACTTAAACTATCCAGAGCAGAAAGTATGTAGAAGGAGAAACAAAGGTAACAATACTACATAAACCCACCTACCTCCTCACAACTCTAATCACAAAGACAGGACTTTACCTTGTACCTATAGAAGCTATGTGCCTTTTTGAAAAAAAGTAAATTCTCATTTATTATATTCATCACCATGAGTCTTTAAAGATAAAAAAGGCATCTCCACTGGTGGATGAGTGGTGGATCTTACATCAACCAAGCAAATCAATTTTATTAGTCACTCACTTTTATTTCTTAAATTAGACAATCTGGGATATTTCATCTTATCTTAAGAAGTGGAGACATCTGGTGGCCAATTTTGCAAGTCACTTCACTTATTCTGGGATGCTATAGGCATATGATTAATGCTGCTATTATGCTTAAGCATTCATTTTACTGTCGCTCTGAGAAATGACATTGTTCTAAACTAGTAGTGAGGGGAGTCCACATTCCCTGGTTCTCCACTGTGCAATTCAGAAATCACCAGCACTAATGATATAGCTCTAGCTTTGAGTAGTCGCATGTGTTATTTTTATATCTCCATTCCATTTCCCTGGTTAAATACCACACAGTTGATATTTTGATAGATAAGCCATAGTAGTTCATTGGTCCACAGAGTAGGGGGTTGAAGTACAGTACAATCGTATTCAATGGACACATCAAACACAACCAGGCACATTCCTGACAGCGACAAGGTAATTGATATAAAATATAGCCTACACAATATCAATGTGAAAGATGTGGAATTGAAATTAAAAATAAAACAAATGAAAATAGCTGAATGCAAAAATTAACCATAATGCTTTTATAGACTGAAATCTTTAGATCATATATTTTAAAGAGAATATTATCTTTTTTCTTTTAAAAAAGAAGTCAAATCCAGCAGCAACATTTTGCCAAGATACCTATGAAAAGGAAAGCATACTAGAGTAAGAGAAATTACTTTTAAAAAGGGGGGAAATAACACTGAATCTATTTTTTTCTGATTCTTTCATTCCCTGAACGACAGTAAAAGTATACTAGGCAAAACTAGTTTTTGTCAATATACACACAAAAGGGAGAAACCAAAAAAAAAAAAAAAAATTTACCTTAGTAAATAAACTGAAAAGAAACCACCAAAATATGCACATACAGAATGTAGGAAGTGTTAGCAAATTCTATTTTCCCTTCAGAGATAAGGTCAGGTGAATTCTCATGAATCACAAAAACTCAAAATCTACCCAATAGTGAAGGGTGCTGCTATAGATATGTATCTGAGAGATGAACATCTTCAACCTTCCTTCTTGAAAGCAATATTGCAAATCAATGGGTCTGGGCATGTCCAAACAGTGGGTGCTTTCTAAAGACAACAACAACAACAACAATCTGTCATTTATATAGTACCTATTATGTGTCAGGCACTGAGGGTCTTCCAAATATTATCCATTTGATCTTCACAAGAACCCTAAGAGGGAGGTACCATTATTACTTTGATTTTACAGTTGAGAAAACAGGGAAATAGAAAGTAAATGATTTATCTAAAGTTACCCAGCTAGTATCTAAGGTCAAATTTGAACCCAGGTCCATCCCTCTATTGACCATATTCCACAACTACATTAATATGAAGTAAAATGGAAGTACTGCAGTATCAATGGAGGGGGGCAGAGGAAAGAGGAAGATCTGTACTTGGGAGATCATAATATGATTCTGTCTCTACCTCTCATTAGTACCTGAAATCTAGATACTTTGCTTTCTGGGGCCTCAGTTTACTTTTTTTTAAAAACTATAGATTTTCTTTATGGTTTACGTATTTAACATTACTTGGACTTCAAAGATAGATGCCTTTGTAGATTATAGAAGCTGCTTTTTTTAAAAGGTATTTATGTCTCAGAAACTCAGCTATATATATATATATATATATATATATATATATATATATATATATATATATATATTGGAATACTTTCCATTAGAATGACAGACTGAGAGTCTCCTTACTATCTTGTTATATATATATATATATATATATATATATATATATATATATATATATATATATACAGAGAGAGAGAGAGTATGTGTCCAATTTTCCTCAGCCAATAACAAAATATTTCCTGTGTAGCATCCTCTTTCCTCATACAGTTTCCCAAAGTCCTATGATCCTTCAAACATAGTTTGAGAACATAACCACATCAAGAATGATTGATTGGTTCAATTAAAACTGTCTGGGTTTTGATTAACTAGAGATTGAATCAAGAGATTGAAGGTGAACTCTAACTTGTCCCTCAGATGTGCATATATTTCTCTTATTATCATGGAAGTTCTTTTAGGCAGGGACTGCCAAATTTTTCTCTTTCTCAAGACTTAGAACAAAACCTTGCATGAAGAAGGTGGTGCTCAATAGATATTTGCTGATCCATTGATTGATTCAATTCAGTTCAGGAAATATATTAAGGAACCTTTCTGCTACAAGAATTGTGCTAAGCACTGCAACTGCAATTAATAAAAATAAAATAAATCCCTGTCCTTTGGGAGCTTATATTCTACTAGAAAGGATATACAATTTACACATATGAATCAATGCCAAATATTAGGAGGAGAGGTAGATCACATAACAATTGAAAGAACCAGAGAAAGTTTTATGAAGGTGGTGGGTACCTGAGCCATTTGAAGAAACATAAATAATTTGACAAGTTGAGATGAGAAGGCATGGGAGAATACCTACATCAATCCACAGAATCAGGAGATGGAATGTTTAAGGAACATGTACCAGTTTTGGCAGAATATGGGTTATGTGTGAATGGTAATAATATGATACAAAACTAGATTGACAGATTGAGGTCCAGTTGTAAAGCGTTTTTCGTGCCCAAATGAGGAATTGTGTTCTAAAGTGCCTGGTTTGATTGGTTATAGTCATCCATAGAATTTCCTCTCTAGCTGTTTTATATTCTAGTAATTAACCCTAATTGTTGAACATGGCATTTTATTCATGATTTCTGAAATGAAGATCCAACTTTGGATATTATGTTGCAATGCCCTGAAATAAAACCCTGAAATTGATCAGAAATTCTGAGCTTGATTCTACTCACCTGGTAGTTTCATCATTCCCTTTCCCCTAAATTTCCATTTCAACTACACACATTAGAGATAGTGTTGATGTTGAGATGCTAAATGGTCCTAAGTGGAAAATGCAGAGACAATAGATAAATGATACATATCATGTGCTCTATAGTTACAGAGCTCTATAGCTATAGAATCTTCAATTCAAATTCACTGAGTAAGCTAATCATAATGTTGTCATGTGATACCTGCCCACTCTTCCAGGATCAGCTTCCTGAGCTTCTTTCTCAGGTCTTTTTTTAAACTATTCTCTCCTTCTCCCCTAGGTACAGGGTCTCTCTAGTGTCTCTGAGGCTTTGAACATTCTGTTGTTCAGTAGTTTCAGTCCTGCCTGACTCTTTGTGATTCCATTTGGGGTTTTCTTAACAAATATATTGAGATAGTTGGTCATTTCCTTCTCCATCTCATTTTACAGATGATTAAACTGAGACAAGGAAGGTTAAGTGACTTGCCGGACTCATATAACTACTATGTGTTTGAGCCCAGATTTGTAGTAAGATTTTTCCATATTTGCTCTTATCTACTGTCACCTTTGAAATTTTTGAATTTGAAAAAAAAAATAAAGCAATCTAATCTTATTCATTTATTTTATGAATTAGGAAAATGAAGATGAGAGAATAAATAACTTATCTAGTCATATAATTTATAAACATCAGGCATAGGATTTGAAACCAGGTCTTCTGAATAAGATCTACCAGGACTTATTCCAGCACATGATTCTTTCTGCCTATTTTCAGTTTAATTCAACTTATTTGCTCATTTATTTATGTATTACTTGATCTCTTGTGTTTTTAGCAAATTTTTCCTTTTACAAAATAAAACCTAGCATATCATGTCTTGTACAAAATAAAAGGGAAAAAAGTAGTTCAACAAAACTAGCCAGCAAAGCATCCTAATAGAGCAGAATATGAAATATTCTGTGTACATAGACCATATATCTGCAAAGGATAGAAGATATGTTTTTTTTTCATTTCTTCTCTGTAGCTAAATTCAGTAATAATAACTGCCCAGTTTTTATTTTCCTTATTTTTGTTTTCATTTTATAGTTTTGATTTTTATTCAGTAAACATTTATTAAGTGCCTAGTCTATCAAAGAAATATATGACATATGAAGGGAAAAAAGGATGAAATTTCCTTGTGCTTTTTGTTTTTTCTTATCACTTGTATAGTATTTGTTATTTTATTCCTCTGTTAAATTACAAGCTTCTAGGAGGCAGGTACTGGCTTTTTTTAATCTCTATCTTTCCAGATTCTAGCACAGCCATAGGAAGTCTTGATTAATATTTGTTCATCCCTCTATACTTAAAGCATGAAGATCCCCTTAGAAGGAATCTTTAGATTCCATTTAATATAATCTCCTTATTTTAGAGTTGAAAAAACTGAAGCCTATGGATATTAATTGTCTTTCCTAAGGAAAATGATTTAAGGCATTTTCTCTAGGCAGTGCTCTTTCTGCCATATCAAGTGTTTATCATGTCTTCAAAATAACCTTTTCAGGAATACAATGGATGGATTAATGTCTCCATTGTACAGAAGAGGAAAATTGAGGTTCTTAAAAATCAATTGACTTTTCTGAAGTTATTAACCTATTTGATAGAAAATGAGGTCTAGAACTTGAACCAAAATTGTCATACTGGTTCAATGTCTATCACATTATGAAAGGAATTGTGAAGAAATGGAGTCTTTAATGGAAAAGGACATCTTTTCAGTGATTGCTTTTGAAATTATGTGAATAATAAGACTTCTGTGAAGATAAAAACAGAGTCAAGCAGATAACAATCCAAATTCAATTAGAACATTGGTTGTGGTAGTTTATGGATTTGCCACTGAACTGAAACCCACCTTCATTAACTCAATGCCTTATTGAAGTCAGGTTATTTTTATTAAGTGAACATATTTTATGAAAACATAAAGGAAACATCCTTTCAGTTACATCTGTATATGCAACACTATTTCAATGAAATAACTCATAGGTTTCTTTACACTTTAGTAAATGGTCTTTTATTTTTCAATATCATTGTTTTATGATAAGGCTTCATAAGAGGCATTTAGTGGAGGAGGCCACATTTATACTTTCTTTAAAATTATGCAACATGGCACAAATAGATAAAAGGTAGAATGAAAACTACAAGTAATAAACTATGTAGAACATAGTTTTAAATTTAATTAGTATTAACATTTTCTCCATGTCATTTTAATATCTAATCAATCAACAAAACAATAAACCAAGGAGTGACTTATTTGCCTATTTTCAAGGAATAAATTCTTTCTCTGAAAATTTAATATCCAGCTTTTTCAAGCTGGTATGAATTGGCTTTAGCAAATCTCTGGGTTCAGGAGAAACCATCCTATTCATATTAGCAATTTATTTTAGTAGAAAATTTGAGCCAAATCAAAACCAAACTACAAGCAAAATGGATATCTGCTGATCAGAAAAGAGGTAAGAAAATTCTGCTATAGTATGCAAATTGTTTTGTCATAAAAACAATTTATAAAATTTAGAGGAGCATGAAATCACTAGTATGACCTAAAGCAAAGTAAAGAAAGCATAACCAGGAAAGTAAAAATATAGTTATCATAATCTCATAAATGAAAACAGCACAAAATGTAGCGGAATACAGACTAGATTCAATGACCAACATTGCTTCCAGAGGCCAAGTAAAACACAGCTCCCTCCTTTCATTGTATGTATATGTATAAAACTATGTCTATTTAATGGTTTGTGTACTAATAGTTGAAGGAACCATTCTAACTGTTTTGCAAAGCTTTTTCTTTTGTTGTTGTTGTTGTTTGTTTACTTGGTTTTAATTTTTTTTTGTTTACTTGTTTTTCTTGTTTTTCCTTTGTTTCCTTTGTTAATATGAAAACCTAGGGGGAAAAGTATATAGAGAAACAGCTGGTCTTTTGAAAATGAAAAGCATTAATAAAACAAAACAAAAATAAAATAGATGTTTCCAAACTTCCTACTAGGTCTAATTTATATAGTTTCTGTCTGTCATCAAAAGACCAGACTATGTTTAGAGGGATAAATCTTCTGAAATTCTGAAAACAAATGAGGACTTTTATTGACAATTACAATTGGATTAAAATTCTGTCTCTAATAAAAAGATACTTTCAGGCAAGTCCCTTAATTTCCATGCATTTATTCTGTGAAATTAGGTTTTATTAGATAACTATGATACAACCTATGATATAACCAAGTCATCTAGTAAGGTTCAAGGAGTCAGAATAGAACAAATACCCATATTCCTCCACCAATGAAATACTAAAAAAAAAATCATTAGGTTAGCTGGAGCCTCCTATGAGGCTAAATGGTGACTCATTATCAGATGATGAGAAGATTTTAATTTCTCCACCAAACCTCCCATTAGCTGAGTAACATGTTAGGATAGGGTAACAATGGAGTGCTGAAGAACTCTGAGACAATAGATCTCAACTTTAGAGCTAGACTGGCACACAAAATGTTTACCTTCCCCTGGCAAATCAGCATCTAGTTCATGCAGCAGCTCTCATGGCTGAAATATTGTGTCAGGTTGACAAAGCTATAAACGCAGTAACTGCCAAATTTATGGACCAGCAAAGAGGGCCAGTATTCCAATTATCAGTGAACCAAAGAAACCATTTCCAATAAAAAAGATATACTGAAAGCTGGTAGAGACAGAGAAAGGAAGGGGGTGGTGCAATGTTGGGATAAATGGCCTCCCAGTTCTGCCCCCTTATGGCTATGTTAAATACAGCTGTGTATTATGCTGTCGATGTTTCTGTTGACCTTAACAAACAGCAGGGATTGGGACAGGCAGCTCAATTTGAACAGACTTGGATATGTGTTTGCCCTATGCTATGGTGCCTTAAAATTTCTAAGTAAATAGTGCTCCAAAAGGTCCTTTTCATTCCTAATCTTAGCATAACCTCTTCAGAATTTCTACCATTTGTTCTTCTACCCCAGTGTTTTGTCACTGAGAAGGGTAGCAAGAGTTATGTTTCAGGAGAACAATGGAAATCACCTCTCATATCAATCTCAAAAGTTAGGGATAGTCCCTGGAAACATTCCCTCATGGCCCAATGGAATGCCATCATAGAATCACAGATTTTGGAAAGGGATCTTAGAGGTCATCAAAACTAACTCTCATTTTTACAAATAAACTGAGGCTCAAAGAGTTGCTCAGAGTCCTGTAGCGAGTCAATATTTGGGACAGGAGATGAACTCAAGTCTTTCTCACTTTATGCCCAGCACTCTACTATGCCAGCAAGTTGCCTACACAATTTTAGACAACATGGAGTTCAACTCTATTATGTTATTACTTGGGATACTGAAACCTATAGAAGTGAATTGACCAACATATATATAAATAAAGATGTATATTAAAGTAAAAGTCAAGGGCCTTGTATTCATCATAGATCTGCTATCCGTGACATTTTCCATGTCATTTAACTGTTCTATCAATAAAATAAGGTGCTCACAGAATATAATTTTTAAGATCCTTTCTAGCTCAAATATCAATTAATCAAATCAACCAACTGAATAAAATTATATGAATCTATATGTAACTCATTAGTGATATAATTAAATTCAACAAATTAAATATCAACATTAATGATAAATTAAATTCAAAAATGCTTATTAAACACTGATATCTATGCTAGGGATTGAGAATACATCTAAACCTTTTTTTTGCATTTATTGATATTTTCTGAATCAAATACCTCTTAATGATTCCATAAATTAACTGCCTCCATATAAAATAGGATCATAGCATCACAGATTTAAGGTTCAAACACCTTAAAAACCATCTAGTCCAATGCAAAAAAAAAATTTTTTTCATATGAGGAAATCACCAAATTCACTTAGCAAAGAAGGTAAGTGCAGTCAGGTACAAAATCATAAAAAATTAAGTCACAAGCTCAAATTAAAATTCATTTGACTCCACATTAAGTATGATTTCCATGAAAATAGGATAACTTTCATTTATTTAATTTGTTCATTTATTTTTTGTACTAAGTTTTTCTGTTTGGATTTCAAGGGAGAAACCTGATTTTTGATGAATAAGTCCCTTTTTTGTTATTAAAACTATTTGAAAGTTAAGAGGCTTCAAGGGCATTTCCTCTCAGACGGTTAACCTCTAAGTTTATTCTAAACAGTAAAGAGAACTGCACAGTTTCCTCAAAAATTACCTTTGGTATGAAAGTTTTAGACTATTTCCTCAAGGTAATATCCCTGAATTTAGTCATCATACAAAGTATATATTTGGACATGTCTACCTGATAGGTTGTCCAAGCTAGATGAGAGATAAATCAAGCTCTTCAACATTTTGTCTTTTAACAAAGTGAATTGATCAAAGTGACAACTATAATAATTTAGTGAATTATAACTTTCTTTTAAAAATAAATAATCTTCCCAGTGTTATGTCGGAGTACATGAATCATAAAACCTAGGTTCAAAGCTGATGTTTCTTACCTATAATATTTTGGACAGGGCATGTGACTTCCTTTGGCCTTAGGATTCTTATATATAAAATGAAAGACTTAGACTGAAAGTTCTCAGAGTTCTAGACATATGACATTATGCATGTTGAAAGTTGTCTAATGAAAGGTATCAATGAAAAGGAAAGCATAGATTAAAACACATAACTGATCAAGAATTAAACTAGAGAAGTAATATAAAGAATCACAGTTATGAAAATTTTTTATTTTCCTATTTCTTTTATTCTTTAGAATAATTTAAGAGATGTTTCTTTGGAGGCAATGGTAAAGAAATAAAATAGGCAATGTAAGTGATGTGAAAGGAAAATATGTCAATAAATATTTAGTTTTTAAGAAGAAAACTATGGGTATCCCATATTATTAGGTTCTTAGTTGGTACTAACAATTCTAAGTTGGTACTTAACAATTCTCTACCTCAGAATTCACACCTTTAGTTCAAAGCTTTAAGGGAGTTTTCACCTTGAAGGAATACTTTAAAGAAGCAAGTTCATTGGTTGAAGGAGTTCCCACAAGCCCATTCTCTGGGAGGGTAAAAAGAGGCAACGTTGAGTCTGAAGAACAGTCTAGACTGGGAGATTGAGTTTGGACGGCAGTCTGGAAGGAGACAGTCTGGATTGAGTCAGAGAAGACATCCCATGGATTCGCAAATCCAGCAACCCCACACTTTTGGAGGGGAAGGCTCTAGAAGCCTCCCAAGAAACCTGCTCACAGAGGAAAAGATTATACAGAAAAGAAACCTCCTCCCAGAGAAGGATTATAACTTAGAGAAGATAGAACTTTACACCATATATGCATAATATCAGAACTAAAGCTTAGTCTAGGTAATATGAAAATAAGAAGATATATAGCCAGAGGACATTCCCATGTGCCACACTGTTATTTAAGCAATATCAAGCAAATTGGTGGATCTGCCTGCCTCAACTCTCTCCCCACTCCAATCCACTCTCCTTTCATCTACTAAAGAGATTTTTTTTAATATTGTAGAACTGACCATCTGACTTCCACCCCAACTCAATCAATTTAAGTGGATTTCTAATTTTCTCCAAGATTACAAATAAAATCCTTTGGTATTCAAAATTCTTCATAAATCAGCCCCCATTATCTTTCTAGTCTTCTTGAATTTTACTCCCCTCCACATGCTCTTCAATCCAGCAACACTGGTCTTCTTGCTGTCCCAGGAACAATGCTCAGCTATGGATATTTTTTCTAGTTGTCCCCTATATCTAGAATGCTCTCTCTTTTCATTTATTATCTACTAATTTCCACAGTTTCCTTTACATTCCAACTAAAATTCCATCTCCTATCTAGTGCCTTTCTTTACTTATTTACTTTACATTTCTTTATATAGCTTATTTGCACATTTTTTAATTTTCATCTTCCCCCATTAGATTATAAGCTCCCAGAGAGCAGGTACTAGGTTTTGTCTTGTTGTTGTTGTTGTTGTTGTAATCTCTAGTGCTTAGCACATTGCCTGGCACATAATAGTTACATAAGAAATGTTTATTTAATGACTGAAATTATTATTATCACTATCATAATAAGTAAAGATGAATACCTAATTATGACCAGTACCATAAAGAACCTATGGGAAACAATACTTCCTGAAATAGACATACAGAGATTTAAACCTATGGAATAAACAGAGCAAACCAGTAAATGGGCTTCTTTTAAATACTATTCTGGGGCAGTTATATAGTAGCTATATATATATATATATATATATATATATAGACACACACATTACACACACACACAGACACACACACACACACACACAGCTAGTAAGAATATGAAGTTATATTTGAACTCAGGTCTTTCTAACCCGAAGCCTAGTACTGTATCCACTGCCATCTAGCTGCCCCTCTAGTCAGAAATGACATCTTTCTCTGAATTAATTTTATTGAAGTTCAGTTCAAATCAAATTTATCTACTTTGTACTTTCCTTGTTTGACATGAAATGGACATAAACAATATCATTGAAGATAGGCTTTTTCTTTTAGGTAGGCTGGTCACGTAAGAGGAAGCTTTAATGCTGAATGGGTACCAATTATTCAAAATTGCTCATAGCAAATGAGCTTGGGAAAGATCTCTAATACATTGAGAATACATTGAACTGAATTGACCAGAATTACACAAAGATGATGGATTGTTGGGTTTCTGTCTATGTACCATTGTAGAAAATATTTATATTGAAGAGATCACAAAGAAAACAAAATTTCAAAGTCATGCCTTCTGCTCTGCTAGGCACCAAAGATGCAAAAATGAAATGAAAACTGTTTGCCTTCAAGAAGCTTTCATTCTGGAATGGGATCAAATAGTTACAAACATTAACACAATAAAATAGCTATATGATAATAGAATACACCAAATTTTTAAGAGATGTTAGAGACATTTGATAAGTAAAGTATACTTCTTCATTAAAGAATCAAGGACTGCTTAATGAAGAAATGAGTGATAAGAATTTGCTGGCTATATTTTTGCTGTTCTTTTTCATATTTTACCCTTTCAATAGAGTTATCAGTGTTCTGATAACTGGGGACTTCAGTTTCCTCATCTTTTTTCTTTACATGTTATACCTGAGGATGTCCAACAAATGAAAACATTAAACTATATGGTCTCTCTCAGATTTAATATATGATCACTTTACTCTTTACTCCAAGGTCCTCTATATATAGAGAGACCCTTAGATAAATGTTTATGGAATTTGTATTTCTTGTTTAATGTCTATATTCAATGGTTTTACAGATATTTATATGCTGTTCTTTGATTATAAGCTTCAGGGGTCAACAGCCTTGTCTAGTAGGCACAGGGCATACAACATAACTAAGTGTGGATGTTGGCTGGCTTAATAAACATTTTAGATGAGAAATATGACAAGGCTAGACCAAAAAAAGAACAATATAGTGCTTATTCTGATACAGCATGCAATTTATAGCAGGTGATGGCAGAACTGAGAGAGTATTTCCACAGCAAGAACAAAATACTATTGAAGAAAATTATTGTTCTGTGAACTGTTGCTCAAACATGACCTACAATCTAACAGCTGAGGTAGATTCATTTCAACACAAATGGAAGAAATGCTTATATAAAAAGAAAGAAAAATAAACCTGTGGTGGAATTTTGTGTGCTCTGAACAACCCTAAGTGAAGAGTTTGGCCTGTGTTGTATATTCCCTTTGTGTGATTTGAAAGAGCTAGTGGATAGAGCTGAGAAGTGTGTGTCCTGGGCAAATGTCAGGGCTAATTGTTATGCTTTGGGAATAAACCACTTTGCTGTGTACTAGAGTAAATGCATCCAAAGCAATGAAGCTAATGACCCAGTCATGGGAATTGTTATCGATGTAGACATAGAAATATTGAAAGTTAGAAGTGGATGGAATCTGAAACAATCTAATCAGATCCCCTCATTTGGTATATGAGGAAATTGAAGGCTTCAAGGGAGACGTAGCTTCGCCTAAATCATATAGCTTTCACATAATAAAGGTAGGATTGTTGGCCTGTCTCCTGACATTAAGTCCAGAGCTCTTTCTGTTATTATACTACAAATGGGAAAAAGTGGAAAGATTGTTAGACTTGGATTTAGAGAGCAAATGTTCAAATCTCATCTCTGTCACTTTGTGACATTGGGCTAGTAATTTAATCTCTTGAGTCTATGTTTTTTTTAATGTAAAAGAGAAGGAAGAAAAAAGAAAAGAAAGAGGGAGGAAAAAAGAAAGGAAAGAAGGAAGGAGGGAAAGAAGCAAGAAAGGAGAAAAGGAAGAGAAGAGGAAAGAGAGGAGGGGAAAAGGAAGGAAAGAAGGAAGGAAGGAAGGAAGGAAGGAAGGAAGGAAGGAAGGAAGGAAGGAAGGAAGGAAGGAAGGAAGGAAGGAAGGAAGGAAGGAAGGAAGGAAGAAAGGAAGGAAAAATTAATACAGAGTTATCTGTAAACTGTAGGAGACAGTAGCACTAGTATTCATTATACAGGTCATCATTTGTCACATTAGATGAATAATTCTAGTTTGATGCTATGAGATAAATTATTTTGATATTAGTCAACTAATAACTTTTTATAATAATGAATCATTTTTAACAACAATATTCTTCTGCTAATACTGTATGGCTGTGAATTATGAAACACTTAAATCTCCAAAGAATTGACATTTTAAACAATCTGAAAGGAAACAAAAAGACAGGATATGGTGTTCATAAGCAGGCTGCAGTAAGTATATCAGGGTAAACATAAACTGATGTAAAAATATTTGTAAAATGTGTAATTGGAAAACAAGGTGTGCCAGACAGAAAATGTGCAGGATAAATACCCTAAAGGTTACATGTTATTCCCAAAACATTAAAATATCCAAACTAAAGCTTTTTGTACATTGGGCAGATTCTTGATGAAAGATCTGTAGGAGGACATGAATAAAAAATTAAATAGAAGGTTCGATTGGGTTGCAATCAGTCCCATTTAAAATAATGCTTACATCAGTGAAATCATGTTTCTATTAAAGTAGAAATGTGGTTTTTTAATCTTTCTACTCTTGGCAGTTGGGACAATCATAATCTCAAAGAACCCCCTCTGATGACTTTGTTTTGGCACATGTTTTGTCCCTCACATCACACCACAGGAAACAGCACCTTTTCTACCTGCACAGAAAGTGTGTCTTCTAGTAAGCTCTGGAAATAAGAAAGAATGTGAGAAGGGAAAATAATAACAACAACAAAACAACAATTATCTATCTGAAAAATACTGTTTATGAAAGGCTTTTATATTGTGTATTTCCATTTGATCCTAACAACCACTTAGTGAGAAAGGTTGAACCACAATCACTGAATTTTACACATAAGGAAAATGAGGGTAAGAATAATTAAATACTTTATCCAAGATCATTTAACCATAAGTAGAAGAAACTAGACTTGGTAAAGGGGCCTTTTGATCCCAAAGCCAGTGCTCTTGAATGTTCCCTATAAAACTAAAAGAAATGGAGGAAAGCTCTGCTGATTCTTTTACTCAGCAAAGCAGTTATGGGTCCTAGCTTTCTTTTGGGTGAGACAAAAATAGAGGGATGGACTTTGGCACAGGCTCAGATACATCAATAAAACTAAGCTTTCAAATGTTGAGATATTGCCTTTGAGAGGAAAAGGAGCTACACAAAATGGTCAATGAAGCACGATGCTCCTTGAATCATACATCTCCTCTCAGGCATCTCTTTAAACTAATGGTCTTTTAAAATCAATTATTTAATGCTTGTCAATGATTCAGACAATCCCAACTAAAACTTTATGACAGAATTTAGAATGAATTTATTCTTTGTATGAAAAAAATAAAATCAAAATATTGTTAAGGAAATTGTCGTGTTTACCATTGATTTTTTGTCAAGTGTGTTTAATTTAGATTTCAACTTCTCTTCAGTTTTACAATCTAGAATCACAGACTTGAATGAACCTCATGGGGTATCTAGTCCAAAATGAACATGAAGCAGGAATTTTCCCTACAATATTTTTCAAAAATAATCTGTCAGTCTCCTTTTGAAACCTAATAAGGAAGTTTAAAAACTCTAACTGTTAAAAAGGAAAGGTTTTTTTTCCTTTATATAAAATTTAAAACAGTTATTCCTTGCAAATTCTACCTATTTTTTTTTCCCACTTTGCCTTCTGGGACAAAAAAGAATAAATTAATCCCATGCTTTAAATTAGCATCTCTTTATATCCTTTATGATACATATTATATGTCTCCTTCTCTTTCCCTTTTTTCTTCTTTGTGTTAAACAATTCCAGTTGCATCAAAGGATTTTTGCATGACATTCTCCTGTCCCCTCAACATTTCAATTTCCTTATTTTGCAAGTATGACAATTTTTATATACTCTTTAATAATTATGGTGACCAGAATGAAGTTTAATACTCTGGGTATTATCTTATTTGAGTAAAATAGTTCTATACTGTTAACTTTCTTTTTGAAAAATTTTGCTTCTATGCCTGAACTTAAGATTCTTGGAATGCCATGTCCTACATCAATGGGTATTGAGTTTGCAGTTCATAAAACTCTCCAGGATCTCTTTTACAATACTATATCAGTGACCTCCCCATTCTGAACTTGTGAAATACATTGACCCTTCCAAATTTCATCTCATTGTAATCAGCCCATCTCTCTAATCTAACCAGAGATATGATTGCTCCTTTCCAGTCAGGCCTTGTGTTAAAGGGCTAATTACCCTGAAATTAGAACTTTGCTATTTGGTGTAGTCTCAGGACTAGAGATTAAGTTGGCTGCTTACTCCACAATGAAATTCTTAGGGGAAATAAAAGGGTTGACTTGTTTCCCTACCCTTCCCTTCCCTTTGCGCCTCCCCACCCCCCACAGTTTGTTAAGTATCCTTTTTAACTTTGTCCTTTATATCATCTGCAAATTTGTTTAGCATGTAAATCTAAATCATTATACAATATTAATTAGTTCAGAGTAAAGACATATCTCCAAGACATTTTATCAGATTCTTCTTTCCAAACAAGCAGCTATCTTTCTATAACTATTTTTGTGACATAATCATGCCACTAATTGCAAAACTAGTTCATTATATGATCTTCCCACATTTCTCAATCTTGCCCACAATAACATGAGTGACTGTCAAGCACATTGCTGAAATCTTAGTAAGCTTATCATACAGATCACAAAAGGAAGTGAGTTTAGTATGTATGACACAATATATTCCTGATTAAGTATTTTGGAGTAATCATGCTCATAGCTTTCCTCGCTAAAATGTTCATAGATTATCCATTTAATTATAATTTTTAGAATTTTACTAGGAACCAAAATAAAACAGTTTTTAATTTATAGACTCTACTCCCCCAACACTTTTGAAAATCAGAACATTTTGTTTTCTCCAGTTTTTTTTTATAATTTCTGCCATTTTTCATGATTCCTTAGAAATCACTGACAACTGTTCAGTAATCCTATCTGCTAGTTCTTTCATTATTCTCAAAAGTACTTCATTTGAGTCTCCTGAGCTGAACTCATTGAAGGCAGCTAGGTGCCCTGCTTCCATCTCATTTCTTTATCTTAGTTTCAACTACTCATCATCAATTTCTGTTCTATCTTTTCCATATAAAGATCATTTTACTTAACATAGAAAACAAAAGGAAACAAACATTGAGCAGTTTTGCTTTCTCTGTTAGAAATTATCATTATTCCAACATTTGCCTCTAACTCTTGCCTTCCATATAGCTTTAAAAAATCCCTTATCATTTTTTGCCAGCTTTAGTTGATCTTTAAGATTAGAACTTTTTTATATAACCTCAGACATTTCTTTTCTTGCTCAGCTCCATTCTGTCTTCTTTTAATTCAAGTCAAAGAAGATTCCAAACACATATTAGGACTGTATTTCTTGTTAAATTATGGAACACATTTTTCAAAGCAACACAGTATCCCAATTGTAATTTCTCATACCTTCTACTTCAATGACAACCTTTATAAGTTGATTTTAACTTATGTCCATGGTTATCCAACCCTATACAGTCCTTCATTTACTACACATTTTATGATAAATTCCTGAAAGAGTAATGGTGATATGATAAATAAAAGTAATTCAAATTGAAAAAGAAATTTTAATTTAATTTTGAAAACTCACCACCATGTTTTAGTGTGTTATTATCAGCTTTTAAGGAGGTACAGAGCAAAAGTAGATGAGGAAGGAAAGAATTTAGGATTTAGAGCTAGAAATGGATCATAGAGATTATATACTCCCATTAAATAACCCCACTGATTAGACTTCCCTTCAATATGTTCTAGCTACTTTATTAATCCTACTCAACCTTTTTATCTTTGGTCATATTTCCTCCTTCTCCATTTGAAATCCTAAACACCATTTATTAAGAGCTTTGCTCCAGGGTCTGTGATAAGTGCTCTTGTTGTTATTGTGGTTCAGCCATTTTTCAGAAGTATCTGACTGTCCATTTGAGGTTTTCTTAGCAAAGATACTGGAATGTTTTGTCTTTTCTTTCTCCAGGTTATTTTATGCATAAGAAAACTGAGACAAACATTTTTAAGTGACTTGCCTAAGGTTATAAATATAGTCAGTGTCTGAGACTAGATTTGAACTCTGGTCTTCCTGATTCCAGGCCCAGAGCTCAATTACTGAGACAATAACTACCCTGGTTAAGTGCTAGGGATACAAATAAGGACAAAAGATAGCCACTGTCTTGAAGTAGCTCACATTAAGATAGAGAGGGAGAGATAATATACCCAAAAATGTATATTACAAGTACTCTCTCTCTGTGTCTCTTCTCTCTGTCTCTTCTCTCTGTCTCTCTCTCTGTCTCTGTCTCTCTTTCTCTCTCTCTCTCTTTCTTTCTGTATCTCTGTCTCTCTCTGTCTCTTTGTCTCTCTGTCTCTGTCCTTGCTTTCATATATACACACATACAAACCCACATATATGGTGGGATTGAGCCACCAAATATTAGGCAGAGATGTTTTTGAACTCCAAAAGTATATTGTAGTTATGGGCCAGTGTCATAAGGTGTCTCAAAAGAAATTGTAGCCTTAAACCATCTCCAAATCAAGGCAAAGATTTTATTGCCTTGTTAACAGTGGGCTAAATCCATATAGAGTTCTTAGCAATTACCAAGGAGAAAAATGAGAATTAAGTTCCCTATTGAAACTCACCATTAACTGGGGAAAGGTACCATTAAGGGGAAAGACCCCCATCAATGTATGCGAAGTTCTCCAAGACACTATAAAGTGGGACAAATTCCTATAGAAGGAGTTTTAGGGAGATATTATGTCATTGACTGGTGGGCTAACACTAAAAAGTAGTCAAGGTTCTAATAGGCATTACCTAGGGAATTATAGTTTGAGTAGATATTTTACAGGGGAAGTATTTTTTTTGGGGGGTAGAGGGTTGACATCATAACTTGACTTTCTAATTGGATACTATAAATTGTGGAATCTTGATGATTTTGTCAATATAATAAACAAAAGGCTTACTTAAGAACAAAAGACCTACCATCATTGTTCCTCCCTGCTTAAGAGTTTGGCTTCCAGATTGTGTATAGTAATTCCAGAGTCTTCTCCTTTTAATACTTCTCCTTATGATCTAACTACCTATTAAAGACCTAAGCTTTATTGGGGTCTTTTTCACCCATCACATGCACAAATATGTTTATATGATACATATATATATATTATATAGGATATGTATATACATATCTATAGGTATAGATACACATATGCATATACATACACATATACAAGTACATCTGAATATGTGTATAATATGAATATAATGTATATGTGTATTTCTTTCTCTGTGTACATGTATGCCTTTGTACCTTGCCCAGCTTTTTGCAGATACTCCTAAAGGGTCTTTCTGAGTGTGTACAGATCTCCTAACACAGAAGCCCTCTTCATCCTACCATATGGGTTGGGGTAGCCTCCTCTGAATCACAGTGTAGCCAGAAGGCTGCATCTTTAAAACTGCTAAGACAGAGAGTGTCTTTCTTTTTCTGGCTTGTGCCCTCTTTCCTGCATGATTCTCTTTCCTGCTGTGAACAGAATGTGAAGATCACACTTTGCTCACGGTGTGGGTACCACAAACTGAACCATTTAGAGGAAAAGGATTTCTTTCCCTCATTCTCCTTCTCTTTTACTTAGGCTCCAAGAAGCTGGTCTATGGTTATTTGTTTCTATTATTTTACTTTTGTCTTTTTTACTTTTAGATTCTGTAGTAAACCCAGAAATTTGACCCATGGACCTTGGAGTCAGGATTCCAAGTAGGATATTGTAAGCAGTTCAGCAGGGAAGTTTGGAGAAGCCAGGGAGCCTAGGAATCAATCCTTAAATGGGGTTTAAACTAGGAACTAGGAATATATTCTCTGGAATCCAACCTAAGCTGTGAATCTCATCTTCTTAGGTTAAGGACTCCTTCCTCCCCATCATGTGGAAGACTTAATTGGTGGAGCCTAGAGCCACAAGAAGCCTAGATACTCCTAATTTACTTTGTAGATACGAGTAAAATTTAACTAATCTCACCTTCCAGTCAGTGAAGATCAAGATGATGACCCTTATACATAGAAACACAAACCCATTTGCATGTATGTGTACACAATCACACATATCCAGTGTAAATAGAAAGTAAATGAATGGCCATTATCTGGTTCTTCCATCCAGTGTGTTAGAAATAAATTGGTAATTATTACATACAGTTGAATGACCAGTGTGATATATGTGTGTATATATGCTTGTGATATGTGTGGTTTGTGTGTGTTTGTGTGTGTGTGTGTGTGTGTGTGTGTGTGTGTGTGTGTGTGTTTTGTGTGTGTGTAGATTCTGGGACAGACCAGATGAACAATGAGTTGGACTAAGAACTGAATGGAAGAAAGAAAGGGTACTGAGTTTACTTAAATTTCAATATTTGTAATGATCCAACCTATTCTTATCAATGTTTTACTTACATATATCTTAAAACACATCCTTCAACTAAAGCAGTATGGTTATTGTTTAAATCATCATAATCTGTAATAAGTCAAAGCTCTGAATTAACCCAAAATAATAGAGAGAGACATGATAGGTATAAAAACCTATATTTCATTTCTAAAAAAGACCTATGGTTGAAATGTGAAGTGTGAAATAACCTCAAAGAAATAAGAAATTGGAATAGGAGGAATACTTATAGAGTAAGAACAAGGAAAAAAATATGGACAAACAAGTGCTAAACTGGTCCTCATGAAATATTAAAATAATAATAATGAAAGGTCTCTAGTTCATTGGGCAGAATCTCTGTGGAAGATTTATGGGAGAATATAGACAAGAACTGTACAGAATGACAAGGCATGGAAGGGTTGCAATCTGTACTAGTAGAATAAATATTCACCTTGATGAAATCACAGAACTCTTGAAGTCTTAAAATATAGATGATTTTTTAAAAAGACTTATTTTTATAGCCCTCCATGAACTGGTCTCATCATCCTTATCTAAACTTATGATCATCCTTCCAGAGGTATCTAATGTTAAAATTTATAAGATGTGTCAGCCTCTGCATAAACTATATTGAGTTATAAAAGAGTCATATTTTAAAAGATGACTTCAAGTAGTTGGAAATGTGTAACACAAAGGAATGGCTTTTTGCAGCTGGAATTTCAGATTGTACTAACAGGGAAGTAGTATAGATATTTTAGACAACAGGATTATTCCCTACACTTCCTTGTGTAGGTATCTAACCATATTGTACATATAAAGATCTTCCTCCATGGAAAAGAAAAAGAGAACAAAACTGATTCTTTATAATCCAATAATGCCCAGTAAAAAGTCCCAAACTTGAATTTTAAAAAGTAAATCCAATCTTTCTCTTTTTATCTTTTGAACTAACCCTTAGATTTAATTGATATCTGATATAGATGGGTGAATTTTTTCTAATTCATATAATAAAAAGTCAATTTCTAGACTAAAAAGAGAACACTTTAACACGTGTGTGTGTGAGTTTTAAAATAAAATACCCTGTTAGTTTATGCAGAAGTTGAAACATTTACAGTCCTATAGAAGTGGGATAGAAGTAGGATAACTAGGGACAGAGATATAGAAGATCAATAATGCAGCCTGAAATCCTTGTCTAACACTACTACAAAGATTGGGAACCTTTCAAAAATGATGTTCCAACCTCGTCTACTTCATCTAATGTACAAGGTCAAGAAAAAGAAAGGGGGAGGGTTCTACCCTCATTGGTTTACATTAAGGTTTTCAAAGTGGAAAAGAAAGTAGGAAGGGATAGTATAAATAGTGCACAATGCATCTAGCATACAGTAGACTAGCACAGAGTTATATTAGCTCCCAAAGTATTTTTTCTGGTATGATTTCAAAGAAATGCTAGATCTCATGAACCAAGCTGCATGTGTTAATATGGTATCATTACCTCCTTAGGAGAGTCACCTATTTTGTAATCTCAAAAAGAAGAAACATGTACATTGTCTGGGACAAGATTGCATTGTCAAACTCATAGGATACAGAACCCATTCTATATCTTATAGCCAAATTCTTTTTAAAGGGCTTTTAGAGGAAACCAGTAGCTTGTTACAGCCTCGTGGGATGGAGTATTAAGTGACACACCACACCTGGAGTGAATGTCTCTATGCCCATTTGGTTAAATGGCCCACTTCATACATAGTTTGTCTTTTTGGTAATTAAGAAAAAAAGACAATCCTTTTTGTGGGAGAGGTTGTTTGCATTTCCTTATAAATGAGCTGTTTCTGCTCTGAAACTGGAGAGAAGCCAATGGCAGCAGGTAGCGTGCTCTGCACAGTCTGCATTTATGTCACTTTGGTGAATGCTGCAAAATCACCCCCTGCACACAAACAGTAATTGGGCAAACTGGTGTTCTTTTCTATAGTGTTGAAAAATAAAGTACATTGTATTTGTAATTGGAGTGGGAGAATCATTACAAGGAGGCTCTAAACAAATTCCTTAGACTTCAGCAAAAACTCCATGAAATATGCTCATGAACATGGAATTAGAGATAATTAGAGCTAAAAGAGTGCTTGATAACAGTAATACTAAAGATAGGTAACTACTGTGTAGTGCTTTAGGGCTTGCAAAGTATTTGATATATATGATCTCATTTGATCCTTAGAGGTCACTAGTACAACTTTTCCTACTCTTTATCCCCATCATCCACCTCTATACACATTTTAAAAGTAGTTACCTGAGGCCCTGTGAGGGAATATTATTAGATGACTTTTCCAGAGTTATTAGGAGCTACTTAATGTCAGAAATAACATAAAATTCAGATTCTTTGATTCACGGCCTTTTCTTGGAACTCTACTGTTCTTTTCAACATTTTGTGTGTGACGGGGGCGTTTTTTGGGGGGTTATCTTGGTGATAGATAACTGAGAACTCATATGACTATGAGGTCAGACTTAAAAATAGATTCAGAAATCAAATTTAGGGGAATTTACCACAAACCTATTCCTGATTATTTTAATAACTTTTTATACAAGCATAGAATGAGATCTAGCTTAGTGAAAAAGTGATAAATTAATGAATGAAAAATCTTCTGTTTACTATGATAAAAATACAGTACTAAGTTCTAGGAATACAAAAATGAAATCATAAATAATTCTAGCCCTCAAAAAGCTTAGATGCTAATGGGAAGATATTAAAAAGTGGTTTTGTGGGAAGGGTATTTTGATTTTGAAAGAGATTGCAATGGTGAGGGAAGAGATGGGATAGATTAACTTACTTTTTCCTGAAACAATAGCAATATTGATTCGATTATGGTTCTAAGGCTGGAGGGATCTGGCATGGGATAAGAGTTGAGATAAAAAAGCTGTTGAAAGGATGGAGATGGAGTCAAATATGGTAGGATAGAAGTCTATCTGATATAATGGACTAACAAGCCATTCATCTGGTGGATGTGGGTTGTGGTAGGACAGAGAAGTAATTCTAGAACTGATATCAATAAAGGTCATGGTTATGATCTCTATTATGGATCATAAAATGAATGAAAAGAATAAAACTGAACTTGAATTCCCAAAGCACTAAGTTCAAATCCTAGCACTGCTATCTACTACCTGTGTGATCTTGAGCATGTTTCTCAGCATCCCTGAATCCTAGTTTTCTTATTTATAAGATGAGCAGTTTTGAGTAGATGAACCCTAAGGTTTCAACTATCAATTTTCAATTTTAGAGTTTTAATCCAATTAATGATCCTATTTTGTAGTAGAAAAAATATTGGAGTAGAAATAAGACTATTTGAGTCTCAATGCAGGCAACTACTCCACTACATTTTAATTTCTCCATATGTAACTTTGAATTTGGACTATTTAAACAGTATGTCTTCATATTTCACTAGCGTTTGAAAAGGAGTACATACTGAATCAAATTAGTTCAAGTCTACCTCACAAAAGAAGAAATAGTCAACACATATTTGGATCATAATATTGCAGACAATGAATTAGAAGAGATCTTAAACGTAATTTAGACTAAACTCTTCATTTTATGGATGAAAAAACTTGAGTCTATATAGGTTAAATGCTGAATGAATGTATGAATAATTTCATGTGGTAAAGTAGCCAAATGAAGTACTAAATTTGCCATGTAGCCTTAGGCCTAAAATAACATACAAGTGCTTTTAACAAACAGAATGGTTAATGGTGATAAAATGCTACTGAAAGGGGTGTTTTCCATTTTAGAGTGCTCCCTGCATTTTTAGCATCATAGTAATAGGGAGTGAACCCCTAATTATTTTGATGGAAAGGGCTACTAATGAGGAACTCCTTCTGGCACTTTTTCTTTAATACCTAGTTTTAAATAATTTCCCAAAGTGCCAAGATAATCAGTGATTTGTTTAGTATCATATAGATAATTTGTGTCAATGGCTTTAACACAGCACTTGGTTTTTGGTCATTTCTTTTACCCATTAAATCCCAAAAATTCTACATAACAACATATTAAGTCTTTTTCACTAGTCTTTATCTAGTGGATATAATTATTTTTCTTTTCTTTTTTGTGAGGCCTTTGGGGTTAAATGACTGGCCCAGGGGTCACATAGCTGTGTTAAGTATCTGAGGCTGGGTTTGAACTCAAGTCTTTCTGACTCCAGGGCTAGTGCTCTATCCACTGTACCATCTAGGTGCCCTAACTGGGACCTAGTGTAGTAGAATCCTGTGTTAAAATAGCAAAACTCTGGTTTTGGTCAAAATTTTGTGACCCTAGGTAAGTAACTCATCCCTTTGAGATGCATTGTCCTCATCTGTTAAGTGTCAATAATAGTATTTATATTATCTACATAAAAGAGTATTAATTAATTTGTCAAATATTTATTAAGTACTACTTTGTACCAGGCACTGAGATGGCCCTGGGAATATAAAAACAAAAATGAAATATGCTTTTCCCTTAACAAACTTGCATTCTGCTAGGAGATTGACATGTATAGTACATAAACAATTGTATGTAGGATGGGAATGGGAATTGCTAATAGCCAGTAGGATTAAGATCTCCCACATTTAGGAGTTGACATTTATGCCACATCTTGTATCAAGATATTTTCTACAAGAAACCTTGAAGCTAGATATTTTAAGATAGATAGATAATTTATTAAGTGTGTGCTGTGGGCCAGGCCTTTTGCCAAGGGGATAAAAATAGCAATCACATAAGGTAATACATACTTTTGAGAAGATTATAATCTACTGGTAGGGCTATGAAGCATAAGGAAGGAGTCACCAATGAGGAAAGCAGGACATTAGGACAGACATGTCTGGAGGGTGGCAAGGCAATAGGTAAAGATGTGGAGGAATTCAGAGGGGAGTATAGCAACGAATGCATTGATATTTGGTTGGGATCTTCTCTAAAACAGTGAATGAAGCAAGAAATAAATGTTTGTATCCAGAAAGGGAAGAGCTTTAAATATCAAAGTATTTTATTAGAGAGTATGGATTAGAAAGATAAGTGGCTTTGGATAAGAAGACTAGTTAGGAAGCCATTGAAAGACCTTCCCCTCCCCCCCAAAATAATAAGAACCTGAACCATTATGTTTATGATGTGAGTGGAAAGAGGAGGACAGAATCTGAAAAAATAGATGTTTTGAAAGTAAAATGACAGATCCTGAGCACTTGTACAAAGGAGGTGAAAGAAGGAACAATTAACTCGGAAGCTGCAAAGCTGGATTAAAGGGATGTTGGTACTCTTATTAGAAATAGCAAAGTAAGGAATAGGGCTTCACTGGAATTAACAATGCTTAATATTATTTTGGATTTGAGATGCCTACCAGCTATCCATGATGAGTTATAGTACTGATAATTGAGGAGGTCAGAAGTGAGAGTAGTGGTGGCTATATGGATCTCAAACTCATCTGCATTTTGATGATAATTATACTCATGGAAACTGAGGAAATCACCAAGAGAGAGAATTGGGGAAAAGAAGAGATATCTGAATAGAGATTTGATTTATGTTTATAAAGATATCATGGAAAATAACTCCACCAAATAGAACTGAGGAGCTAGGTAAGTATGAGAAAAAAAAAAAACGAGGGGGCTGATAAGATGTCAAAGGAATGGCCAAGGAGTGGGTTGTAAAATGAAGCATGGATGACTCCCTCAGGTGACATTTTTTCATTTAGAACAAAAACCATTGACTTATTAAGCAGTGTGAGATTAGGATAAGTATTAGAGAGGTCAGTTTTATAATGATTATTTGTTAATCAGTGAGTCTGGCTACTGCATCTCTCCATCTTTCCAAGTAGATGATTGACATCAATATGGGACCTGAAGCTATCAATATGAGCCTAAGTGAAGGAATAAGAGTCTTGTTATAGGGTATAATCAATAGAGAATGCAGCAGGAAGATGATAGTCTCAAGATTGAAATGAGAAGGAAAAGTACTTCCTGCCCTGATATCTACACTTTTGAAAAAGAAATGGAGAAGATGAAGGGAAGGACATAAGCGCAGAAATAAAGTGAATAGTTGCTTAAGATGGTTGAGAAGTTGACCAAGGAGTAGGCTTGCCTAAAGTAGTGGAGCAAGTAAGATTGTCACTAATTGGGGTAGGATATGGGGAAAAGGATGAAAGTTTTGGAGATGGAAGAGTTAAAATTTATAAGTCTGTAGTCCAGTTGCTTTCCTACTGTCCACCTGTGATACTATTGGAGAAGGTATACTATGTTCTTTCTCTTTCCCTTCAATTTTCTCCTCTAGAACAAATTGCCTCAATCATGAGAACAAACTGCTTCAATCATTTACCTGTTGTGTTCTGGAGTGACTATTACCATTGGTCAATCTTATTTGGCATCTTAAATATTTTCTATATTCAAGAGACATAGATTCAAGTAGCTAATTGTGTATGTGCTTTTAAAAAAATAATCTAGAAATAGAACATTGAAGAAAAAAGCCTGACCAAATCTTAACTTCACAGATGAACTTCATAGAGTTTTTTAGAACATAAGAATAAAACATTTTTGTATAAATAATTTAATGAAGGGGACCAAAAATAAATTAATAAGAGATCAAAACAGAGAGTTCCTAATAGAGAATGTAGGAAAGTAGAATTGCGACCTGTTTTGTCAAGAGAAGTTTAACTTTGTAAAAGGATTCTTCAAACATGAAGTGCTAGCAAATGGGTACATATAAGTAAAAACATTAGAAAAACTGACTGAAAGTGATGAAGAGGGATGTAGTCAAGAGTGCTCAGGTATCCACAAAGAGTGTAGTAGTCCTATGATTGATAGGTTAGAAGGCTCTTCTGTTGCTCCACATTGGAACCATAAATGGTGTTTAAAGTTACAACCACCCAAGTTAAATTAGGACATCATCATACAATAGAAGTTATATTAGATTTGGAATCAGAGGACCTGCTTAAATTCTGATTCTTTCAAATGCTACCTGTGATGTGTCAAGTTGAATCTCCAGACCTCATTTACCTCATCTATAAAATTTATTTTATTTCTTTTGAGAGTTGTTTTTCTCTTTCAATTCCCAATTACCATCAGTACACAGACATGGAACATTGTTGGCAAAATAAATGACATTTTATTATAGACCAGGGATAGAGATTACTCTTTTGGTGAATTTGAAAGGATGCATTACTATTAAGAATGATTAGGTTGAATTGATATTCAAACCAATTAGGCAATTCATGATATCCAAGGATTAGCAAGAACCTTACATTGAGTGTATATACAATATTACAGTGTCATTACTGTGGCCTGAACTTCAATAGACCTCTAAATTTAACATAAGAAATGACAAAAAGAGGGAAAAAAGATCATTTCATATCATGCAAGTGAACCAGGAAACATTATCACTGAATAGGGAAGAAGAAGCTAAGGAAAAGTCTTTTGATAGCTGGTTCTAGAATAACAAAGACAATGTAGAGAGGAAGGAGGATTGAAGGCACATTTTGAGTTTAGGATTCAGATAGAATGGTTGTTCAAAATGGGTAGATGTGGGTGGTGGTTGGTAAACAAAAAAACATGAAATCAGTATTCTCCCTAGAAAAAACCTTGTTCATTTATAGGTCTATTTTTAACAATTAAATAATTAATATGGCCTTAGGGAATATGGAGAAAAAAGTAAAATCTGTTTCATTACGTTAGATCTTTTATTTTTCAATTTGTCCATGCTATGGACAGAAAACATGAGAGACATGATTAGAAAAGTTACTATAGCCTGACTCTGCTACCTATTTTTCTAGACAGTTTGGAGACTGCTGGGCAGCCTTTGTGCATTTAAGTTTTTCCCTTTCTCCTTCTATAAATCCAAATCCAGGATAATTGATGCATTTTGTGTTATATCTACATTTTATTTCTTTTTCTTCCTTTTTGCAAAAAAAATTAAAAAAAACAGTTTAATATCTGGAAAATTAACTGAGAAACCATAGCTATAACTCAGGGGGTACTTACTGTATTTTTATAGTTCTTTAATTCACTACCTCTGGGAGTACCAAGATGAGTTCTTTCTGCACTTTCAAATATAATGGGATATAATGTTTGCATTACCATTGGTAATTTGAGAGGGAGGAAAAGAAGATTTGAAGAAACACTAAAAGTTGGTTTAATACACTAGAAGAATAATTAAATGATCATAACTATACTATATACACATCTGAAATTTCTGTTGAATTGTAAATGGATTTTAAAGAGAGGTTCTTTACTAGTGTTTCTTGTTTGCCTTAAGAAATCAGTTGTGTCTGATAAGCAATGGTCTAT